>NW_020175191.1:7892233-8099104 GCF_003031525.2 Neophocaena asiaeorientalis asiaeorientalis
GAGGGCCTCTCACTGCTGTGGCCTCTCCCCTTGCGGAGCACAGGCTCCGGATGCGTAGGCTCAGCGGCCATGGCTCACGGGCCCAGCCACTCCGCGGCATGTGGGATCTTCCCGGACCAGGGCACGAACCTGTGTCCCCTGCATCGGCAGGCGGACTCTCAACCACTGCGCCACCAGGGAAGCCCTGTAGTGAGTTTTACTTGGAACTCTATTTTACATTCTTGGTTTTGGGACCAGAACATGCCTCTTTAGGTGAAATCACAGATGCAAAGTTCTGTAGCCTACTAAAGCCAAAGCTCTAAGGGCTGTTCTAATCTCTCACGATGGAGCTACTAAGATTTTGTTTTGATGATTAAATAAGAGAGTGATACAATTTTATGTGTACAGAGCCCCGTAGAGCTTTAAAATTACTTTAAAATATTGCATTATATTAAAATAATATTAGCTATTATTATTGACATGATATGAGCCAAAATCT
This sequence comes from Neophocaena asiaeorientalis asiaeorientalis, assembly GCF_003031525.2. Classification (NCBI taxonomy): domain Eukaryota; kingdom Metazoa; phylum Chordata; class Mammalia; order Artiodactyla; family Phocoenidae; genus Neophocaena; species Neophocaena asiaeorientalis. The sequence goes on from NW_020175191.1 coordinate 7,892,712, forward strand.
GTTAAAGCACTTCCCCCAAATCATCTCATTTAATGCTCAATAAGAAGTTGGGGGTTAATTATGGGCTTTCATCGAAGGCATCTGAATGTCTCCAGGTTTAGGAGTATGGGCTGTGCCCTGGAGATGAGGGTCAGAAATACTTTGACTGTTGCTGGCCTTATTATCTCACAAAGTCAAGTTAGTGAAATCTAGCATTATTGTAATTGGGAAACGTCCTGCTCTGGGAAAACTCCAGATGATTGTGTGGGACTGTTTTTCCTCCCATCTGGAGTTTGCATACCTCTCAAGCCAGGGAGAGAATTGTTTATTATAAACGGACGTTGACACCTCGATTCCACCTAGAGAGAGCTCCAGCTTCCCTCCACTCTTTGTGTGCAGTCTAAGTTCTGTACCCAACGCTGGGTGACTTACTACTAGATGATGCTGAATAAGACAAGATACTCATTGAAGTCAGTGAAATTCCCAGCTCCACTTCTGCAGACAGCGGCACTCTCTGATACCCTGGACTCTTGCTCAAATAAATAAGGCCTTTTGTTCTCGTGTTTGTTTCCCCTCCCCACCCCCAAAATAAGGCCTACAGTCTACCTGAACCTGAAAGAGGATTCGGTGATGGCAATCTACTCTCAGGTGTCTATATTCTTGAAAAAGCTCATTTTCTCTGTTATCATCAAAATCTTGGTTAACCAACTGCATTCATGTGGCTTTTGTTGGACTCCTTCTCAGGTGACTGCTTTGTGCCCTCTCTCGATTTCTTTTCTAAAAAAGGGCAAATCATCCAGGACTGCTAAACTCAACCGCAACATCACGAGGAGAGAAACACTTGTCCTCTTTTCTAGGTGCTCCCAACAGTCGAGTGGGAGGTTGAACTGAGCCTCCTAAAATCCGCCCTACCTGCCACCTCCGGTTTATCAACCCATTCTCCCCGGCCGCTTGTGAAGACCTGGGGCCTTTTAATCCAGGCACCGGACTGGGTAGGGAGAGGAGACGGGGGCTGCAGGCGGGAGGGAGGCGGCGCGCAGCGGTACCTAGTGGCGCTGCCAGGCTGCTCCATCCAGAGTACGTGGCACTACCCGTGGAAAGAGGGGGCGGGGATTCAGCTTTCTCCTCCCCAAGCAGAGCTTTGGGACATCCCGCAAGGGCGGAAGGGAGGATCCGTGAGGGAACTGGTGCGCTTTTGGGGTGAAATTTTAGCAGATAAAAGTGGCCTAGCAGAGGTCGCCATCCGTCCTGCTCTCCACTCCGGTACTCACTGCTAGCCAGATCTGTGTTCTACCGCGAGCAGCACTAAGTCGTTTGGGGAAGAGGGGACGCGCTCGCCACCCCGCATGCGCAGAACGAGGAGCCGGCCTCCTGGACTACAGCTCCCAGAGGAGTTTGCCGGTGGCCGCAGGCGCCGAGCCTCTGGCGCCATCTTGAAATCTGATCCTCAATCTCTGAGTTTTTGCGTCAGCCGCGGGCGGCCGCTTGTGGACCGCGAACCCAGCCAGCTGAAAGGGAGGACATTGAGGACACCACGGCTGGTGGGAGAGACAGCTGGAGGAGACATGGCAGGTTCACAGCGCGGCCTGCGCTGATGTCACTCAGCATCCGCCCCCCTGAAGTGTTTCCTCGCCCGCCCCCTCCCCGAGGGGCGGGGCTGACCACTCTGGTACCCAGAGTCCGCGCGCGGGTGGCAGCGAAGCGCCTCTGTAGAGTGGGGACCCCATCGGGCTGTGCCATGCCGGTCGGAGGCTACCGGGGCGGGAGACGGAACGCAACCAAGCGCCAGTGAGTGATCACCGAGCAGCAGCCGCATCAGGGAAGCTCGGCAACCGCAGGAGGGAAGATGAAGGAGATTTGCAGGATCTGTGCCCGGGAGCTGTGCGGAAACCAGCGGCGCTGGATCTTCCACACGACATCCAAGCTCAACCTCCAGGTTCTGCTGTCGCACGTCCTGGGCAAGGATGTCTCCCGGGATGGCAAAGCTGAGTTTGCTTGCAGCAAGTGTGCTTTCATGCTTGATCGGATCTATAGATTCGACACCGTCATTGCCCGGATCGAAGCCCTTTCTATCGAGCGCTTGCAGAAGCTGCTGCTGGAGAAGGACCGCCTCAAGTTCTGCATTGCTAGCATGTATCGGAAGAATAACGATGACACTGGCGCGGAGACCAAGGCAGGGAATGGAACGGTTGACATTTCCGGCTTACCCGATGTAAGATACTCTGCACTGCTCCAGGAGGACTTTGCCTATTCAGGGTTTGAGTGCTGGGTAGAAAATGAGGATCAGACTCAGGAGCTACACAGCTGTCATGCTTCGGAAGGCCCCGGAAACCGACCCAGGAGATGCCGTGGTTGTGCAGCTTTGCGGGTTGCTGATTCAGACTATGAAGCCATTTGTAAGGTGCCTCGAAAAGTGGCAAAAAGTATCTCGTATGGCCCTTCTACCAGGTGGTCCACCAGCATTTGCACTGAAGAACCAGCATTGTCTGAGGTTGGGCCACCGGATTTACCAAGTGTGAAGGTACCCCCAGATGGAGAAAGCATGGAAGAAGGGACACCGGGATCCTCTGTGGAATCTTTGGATGCAAGTGTCCAGGCTAGTCCTCCACAGCAAAAGGAAGAGGAACCTGAGAGAAGTTCAAAGGAACTTGTAAAATGTGACTGTTGTTCAGATGAACAGGCCCCACAGCATATGTGTAACCACAAGCTGGAGCTAGCTCTTAGCATGATTAAAGGTCTTGATTATAAGCCCATCCAGAGCCCCCGAGGGAGCAAGCTTCCTATTCCAGTGAAATCCAGCCCACCTGGAACCAGGCCTGGCCATATCATGACAGATGGAGTTAGTTCTGGTTTCCTTAACAGGTCTTTGAAACCCCTTTACAAGACATCCGTGAGTTATCCCTTGGAGATTTCAGACCTCCAGGAGCTGTGGGATGATCTCTGTGAAGATTATTTGCCACTTCGGGTCCAGGTATACAAAATGGCTGCATAGTGCCTTTCTGATTGAAGTTAGCTGGCCTCAGGCTTCACATGATTTCTGTCTAGGTGAAGGTTAATAATATTCTAGACTTGAGAAAATTAATCATTGAGCCCATTTGTGTCCCCTTTAGTAAATGTGATTCATTCAAATAATTTGTTTTTCACAATCCTCTTTATAAGATTATCTATTGGCTGTCCCATTAATTATCAAAGTTGCACACCTTTTAAGACAAAAAGAGAAAGATTTCTAATTCACCTTTACCCTATAAAAAGCATTTAATCTTATTTCTGGCACTAGAACTCTTTCCTCTTACTTCCTTTTTCTATCCCCTACCCCCTTCTTTTTTTATTTTCATTTTTAGATTTATGAATGTTTCTCCTATTCTGTAAGGGAGTTAGTTCTGCTATTTAGCCCTCCCTAGAGCATTAAGCCTTTCATCGCACGTGTGCCTCAGACTGGTTAGAGCTTAGGGTAAAGGTTTGGGGAAAAACCTATTAATCCACCAAAGTATTGTAACATCTGGGCAATATTTAAAATAAATTAAGAGGTCATTTGAGGACTAACGATGACTCGTTCATAAAACAGACTTGGGAAGTCAAGTATCGTCATTTAAAATGTTATGGCAAAAACTCTTTACAGCCAGTTTGTATACTGAGCTCTGTTTGAAGAAGTTTGATATTAAGTAGGGATTCATCCATTATCGGATGATAGGAGAGTTTTATCTGTTGTACTCATGAATTTCTTAATGACTGGAAGATGACAGTTGATCTTAATCTGAGCTGTTCATGTCTGCCCAGCTGATTTCATACCAACCTTTTAAATTCAGCTACTAGTACAGGGACCTGACAGATGCTATTTTGTTTCTACAGCAACAGTAAATGCTAGGTTCAATTAATTTTGTGAAACATCTGGCATGTCCTACTTGATACAGATTCTCTAGTGATACCATTACAAAGGTGGACAATCTAGAAGGCATTTTTGGAAAGCTTGCTACCAGTCAGCATCATCCCAGAAACTTAGAGCTTCTAAATGAAATTGTTGATTGTCACTTGAAATTTTAAAAAAATAGTTCCATTATGTATAATATTTGCATCTCAATTAGAAACAGGAAATGGGAGAAATATTTTTGAATTTGCACAAAAGTGTCAGAAGTAGCATATATTAAAGCGTTACATAAAAGTATGACTATCCAAAAGTTTAAAACATGTTTTCGTTTGTATAAAATGTTTAGTATGCCTAACGCTTGTGTACTTTTCTTTTGCTTCCTTTTCTTTCATTGAGCTTTGCAGCTAAATTTGGGCTTTACAATACGGTATTTCTGTGAGCAGACATAGATGTCGCAAATTAAACAGTGTTTTCATATTAGGATCTAAAAATAGTTTGGACAGGCTGGATGGGAAATAACCTTTTTTCCCCCCTTTCAAATATGGCCAATATTGTAGAAAGGTGAAGACTTAGAAAATTACAGGTAAAACAAGAGGAGTTTTTTCTTCATATTAAATTAAAAATACTGTCTTGGCGCCTGGGCTCAAAAAATTTTGGAGCTGGGAAGGAGCTTAAAGATCATCTCACGCAGTCTCTCAATTTAGAGATATGGAAAGCTCATGGTTTAAATAACTTAGCCCAGGCAGAGCCAAAGATTCCTAACCATTCTCAGCCAAGACCTTTTTATTCTATGTATTAAACCACATTGTCTGATGTACATTGAATTAAATAAATACTTGTTTTAAGTGCAGGACCTTCTTTCTATACCCTAAGGATTGCGGGAGGATTCTTTAGGAATTCTGTGAAGAAATCTGGCATCCTAATGAGCATCTTTAAAATATGGTAACTGTACCTTTAGGTCAAGTCCCTTTTCTTCACTAAATTTAGACATCAGAAAAAAATAGACCTTTAACACAGCAGTGTTTGACCTTTCTGCTGTAACCTGGCTTACCGCCTTTACTGTTTGTAGAATAATAAAACATTGAGAGGAGGAAGAAAACATTCAGCTTGAAGAATCATGGCATTTGATTGCTGTGCTGTTTTCTCCAGTAATTAAGAATGTGGAAGGAAATAGATTAATTAGGCTCAAAGTGTTTGTAGATAAAATGTATGTTTTGGATTCTGGATCTACTGTTTAAGTCTTGACTTTTAAGCACCTTAAGGCCTGTTGTGCTTTATGGCAAAAGAAGATCTAAGTGGGACAAAGGCAGACTGATTTTTGTCTGTTTCTGAACAAATGTGGATAGAATAGAAATAAGTGTAAATTGTTTTTGGTAGTTCTCTTTTTAGTCTGTAGAAAGAAAAAACTTGAAAGAAAAAAAAATTCCTTTAGCTAAATTCTGCTACAAGTATGAAGAAAAGCTCTTATCCTAAGAGCGAGATTGTTCTGTAAGGTCATTTTGATTCCTTTGTTTAATCTGGTTACTGTTAAATATCTCCATCAGAATGCCTCCTGGTTGATTTTCTTCTTTTTCTTTCTCTCTTTCCTTCTTTCTTTCTTATATTAAAGAAAAACTGCAACTCCTGCTTACTAATTTTCTGACATTATGCAAACTGATTTATTTGCCTCCTACAGAATTTATGTCTGAAGACCCAAGGTTGTCAAATATCTAAAGAAAGGTTTGAAGCTTTATTCTAGCTGATAATTTCCTTCTTTATTGTCTGGCCCTGAACTACAATAGGAAAGCTGTCATAGAAGGGGCGTGGTCCCTTGGTAAACATTAATTCAGCTCTGGTTCACGTGCAGTTTTCTTTTCTATCTAAATTCAGAGAGTAAGAGACCTTTGCTTCAAGCCTTGCAATGCCAGAGTCTGCTCTTGTATGGCTATGATAAATTTATCCCTCTCTATAGCTTAGCTGTGTAACCCAGATCAGGCCCTTTGGAAGGGGTAAGCATTAGATGCTGGTGAAAGATTAGGCCTTTAATTTTATGCTAGTTGATAGTTCTTGTGTATCCCCTATTGCTAACAATAGGATAGAAAATTATAGTAGTTTGAGCCCTGTGACTTTCTATTATGACTATGAAAGTGTCAAGAAAACTGCTGTTAATCCAGAAGATCTAAATAATTGCCTTTTAGCCTAAAGGTCTTATTTTATGCAACCTTAGGCCTGGAAGCAATTCTCTTTTCTGATGCTGAAAAGCATTTGTCCTGAGTCAAAAGCAACTGAATTTAAAATTATATTATGATTACAACATGATTTTAGAAACTGATAGCATGGAGATTAACACTGATTCAACCAAATCAAGTATTACTGATTTCAGGCTCTACAAAATCTTTCATAGGAGTGGTTGGTTTATGTACTTGATATTTCACAAGATTCATTATGAGCCGTTTACTCAGTGGGACTTTGCTAGGTACTCTTTTGGCAGACTTATCTGAAAGGACATTTTTTTTCTGAGATTTAAAATAATATTATGAATAAAGAAGAAACAAACATCTTCTAGCCTTTAGGTCAATACATTACATTTACCAAATTAGGGGTTTCCTATGATGATTCCTGCCAGGATGGGTTCAGATGAGATCCAGACTCATTATGTACTTTTCTGTGGCATCCTTTGGATTTAAAGTTGATGTTGAAATGCGTAAATTAAACATCTACCTTTTTATCTATTTATCTGGTCTTTTTCTAAGAGAGCCACTGAGAGATTAGAGCAATGGTCTGGCAATTAGGAGACAGGCCTATTTTTGTTAATTTGCTTTTGTTTTTATTGTTCTGTTTACTTTATTAAACAAAAACTTTTGGTCCGTACAATATTCCGGGCATTATGGTAGGCAATGGGTTGATAAAGATGAAAAGGAAGTTACCAACTTAACTGCATTTGGTTTAATTGGATCCTTTTCCTGATTTCCAGTGTAACTTTGGACAAATTACTTATCTAAGTCTCCATTTCCTCAAATGTAAGATAGGATTGGACCAGATGGCTAATTTATAAAGTGTCCTTCACAGCTCTAAGAGATTCTTTGGTTTAAAGTGATTAAATATGACCATTTAAAAGTTGAAGCTATTTAATTCTGCTTGTTATAGTTTGAATTTGAAAAATATCTTGTAATAGATGTTGTTGGAAATTTGTTTTACACCGAGGAAGTAAGAAGGCAAGTTTGGTAGAGAATGTTTTATTGTTAAATAAATGATAAAATTATTTATCAGTCAGAATTGTTGTAAATATCTATTAAAATAGTTACCTCTTCCATGGTGTGACATAATTCACATCGCTTCAGGGCAAGGCTCCCTGTTATACCCACAACAACAGATATCTCAATTTTTTCTAGGAGTCATTATCCTTGCTACTTTTCTCTTTCTCCCTGTCTCACCATCCAGTCCTGTAGACTCTACCTTCAAAACATATCCAAATCTATCCATTTCTCTCTCCCTCCATTACTACCACTATAATCCAAGCCACTATTATCTTTCCCCTGCAGCAGCCTCCTAGCTGGTCTTCCCATTCCTATTGGTGCTCCCAACAATCTGTTCATCACAGAGCAGCTATTTAAAATTCAAATATGATTGATTACTTTTCCGTTAAAAACCCTGCAGTCCATTCTCATTTCAATGAGAATGAAATCCAGCTTCATTACCTCCGATGTAGGTTCTGTACACCAGATCTGGCCCCTCCCTGCCTTTCCACCTCATCATGTATTACCATCCACTTTGCCCAGTATGCTCTAGCCCTGTGCTTTCCAGAAAGGCCGCCACTAGCCCTGTGTGACTTCTGAGCACTTGAAAGTGGCTAGTCCGAAATGAGATATGCTGTGAGTGTGAAGTATGACCTTAATTTTAAAGACTTATTATGGAAAGAATGTAAAGTATCTTGATAATTTCTATATTGAATACATGCTTATGATAATATTTTAGGTATATTGGGTCAAATAAAATGTTTTATTAAAATTAAGTTTACCTATTTATTTTTACTTTAGGCAATGAAGATACTAGAAAATTTTAAATTACATATGTGGCTCATATTATATTTCTCTTGGAAAGTGCTCCTCTAACCATGTAGGCTTTTCTCTTTCCCAGGGGCATATCTACCCGAGGTCTTTTCCATTAGTTGATCCTCTGCCTGGATTATTCTTCTGAATAAGATTATTCTTATTTTGCAGAGCTGGTTCTTTATCATGTAGATCTTAATTTAAATGCTGCCTGATAGAGACCTTCCGCTCATCAACCACTTTAAAGTAACTTAACAACTTTGTCATGCTTTCCTATTTTATAGCATAGGTCTTGTCACTAGCTTATATTTAGTGTATTTCCTTGTTCTTTTATCATTTAGCTCCCCATTCCGAATCCCACAGTGCTTTGCATATTAGGGGGTACTTCATAGATGTTTTAAAAAATGATGAACAGCCCTGGAAGAATAGCAAAGATTTTTCTTCTGAAATCTTTATACTTCCAGTCAGTTGCTGTCAGGAAGGGGTTTAAGGTAAGCTGAAACCCCACTGCCTAGAAGGTGGTAATCAGAGTTTAAACATGTGAGGTAAAGAAAAAATGAATATAGCTGCCTTTTTTCTCTTCCTAATGGATTTGTATTTTCCCTAATGGAAGTGCAGGAGAAAGGGAGTGGGGATAGGCAAGGAGAGAAGAGATGGAATTTAATGCCACAGTAAATTGCTAAAGTTTTATTTTTGTATCTTAGCTCATAATGAATATTAGGTACAGTTCAGTAAGTTTATCTTAGTCTGATCATCCCAAATATAAATAGATTTTTTTTTCACCTGAATCTTTTTGGTGAATCGATATTCCTATAAAACATACCTCCTTCCCAGACCCTATGGATTTTAAAATTTATTTTAATTTTTGTTACTTTTTATCTTGAAATAATTTCAAAGTTAGAGAAGTCATAAGAGAAGTACAAAGAACTCACAGATTCACCAGTTGCTATATGTTGCTACGTTTGCTTTATCACTCTCACTGTTTATAGACACAATTTTTTTATTCCTGAATTATTTGAGAATTAGTTGCAGATATTATGCATCTTTACGCTCAATAAGCATGTATTTCCTAAAGACAAGGACATCTCTTACATAACTACAGTACAATTACCAAAGTTAGGAAATTTAGTATTGATTAAATACTATTATCTAAATGTATGGTCCATATTTGAAATCTACCCATTTTTCCAATAATGTGAATAGGCATGTTGTAAGAAAGATAGTTGAACTATAACTTTTTCTCCCTTAGGGATGGTGTGAGTTTGACCTTTTGAATTCCCTGATTGAAAATAGGATAAAGCAAATATTTGGTCATCATAAGCATTTTTAAAAATCCTCTCTTCTTTTTAATCTCTGAATTACTTGCTTTAACTGAATAGAGAAAGAGAAAGGTGGGGAGGGGAGCTAGAGAGGAAGTGAATCAGTACTCAGAATGCGGAACAGGACTGGCTTCAGGAATTACTGATAAGCCATTCAGCAACGCTGGTTTTCTAAGTCTCTGGCAAAAGATGCCAAAGACATTTGAAGATAAAATTAAACTTTATTGTTGGCTACGCTTAACTTAATCATCTCACTGCTTCTTCCTAGCCCACGACCGAAGAGTTACTCAGACAACCAAAGCTGAATTCAGGTGAGACCGGTACAACTCAGCAGGCTGTATCTGATTCCCATTTGACAGAACTCCAGGAAAAAATCCAGCAAACAGAGGCCACCAACAAGGTATTGGAGATCACAGGGTTTCTTGAGAATGTGACTGGCTCTAGCTGGGTCTGCGTTAACCTCTCTGAGTAGGACCTGGGAGATGGGTACTGTGTATGCCTGGTGCTCTGTGGAATATATTCTTAAAAGTGTAGTTCTTTCCTGTATCTCTCATCAAGATTTTAGCCTGTTCTGCACAGGTCAGAATTTCTGGTGCCTTTTAGGTCTGATAATAAAACTTGAGTGCAATTTTCAACTGTATAAGGCACTGAGACAAGAGGTTCATGCTTTTGATTTTGGTTTAACTTCTTACCCCTTTATAGCCCATGGGTTTTAACATCTACTTAGAAGAAAATTCCCACAATTTGGGACGCTGTGCTCCTGGCTTTGTGTACCCTTGTTGTGTCCTGTCCTGTAGTAGATAGCAGAAGCTCCTTGGTCTTCGTGTAAAAGATCCACAGCGACTCATGTGGACAAGTACCCCCAGTATGGCTGCCGTCATAGAGAAAGCACAGTGCACGAGAATTGAAGCAACTGAGTATTAAAAGAAATATTTCACATTTCCTGCTACTTTCTCTTGCTGATTGACTTAGGACTTTAATGGTTATGCTATGTGGGGAAAAATTAATAAGGTAATATTCCCTAAGAAATCCTTTAAACCTAGATTTGAGGAAGGACTTCATGGTTGCATTTGAGGTTAAAAGAAATCATTGACCTACCAAGCTGTTTTTCTTCGCTGAATTCAGATTCTTCAAGAAAAACTGAATGAAATGAGCTGTGAACTGAAGTCCGCTCAGGAGTCGTCTCAGAAGCAAGATGGTACAATTCAAAACCTCAAGGAAACTCTGAAAAGCAGGGAAAATGAGGTAAAATGTTTGGCAGTCAAGGACCCATGAGGAAACAATTTTTCCCATCAAAGTAGACAAGTATTCTATAATTTGTTGAATTGGATATTGTCAGACTAACAGATCGTAGCCTAGAGAAACTGTAGTGTCATCTAAATTGGAATTTTGGAATAGTCCTGCTTCTAAAATCTGTACAGGCGAGATAACGGAATTTATATTTAGCTTGCTAACATTTTTGGTACTCCCTGTCTTTGTTTTCAGACCGAGGAGTTGTACCAGGTGATCGAAGGTCAAAACGACACAATGGTAAAGCTTCGAGAAATGCTGCACCAAAGTCAGCTTGGACAGCTTCATGTATGTGAGGGTCACCTGGGACGGGAGGCATCACTTGAGGATGTGCCACTCGCAGCCACAGTGTTGATCTTGTTGTTCTTGTCGGCTGCTCAGTGCTTGCCCTCCTTGTGACGATGATTCTCACTCTCTTTTCAGAACTCAGAGGGTACTTCCCCAGCTCAGCAACAGGTGGCTCTGCTTGACCTTCAGAGCGCTTTATTCTGCAGCCAGCTTGAAATACAGAAGCTCCAGAGGGTGGTACGACAAAAAGAACGGCAGCTGGCTGATGCCAGACGATGTGTGCAATTTGTAGAGGCTACAGCACAGGAGAGAGAACAGCAGAAAGAGGCTTCTTGGAAACATAACCAAGTAAATCATTAATCATTTTGTGGCACTGTGTAAATGCAGACTTTGCCCTGATAGTAACTTTTTATAAGGATAGCTTGTGTTGAACCCTTGAGTTACTTACTTAATCTAAGTAATTCAGCTCAACATTTGTTGCCCTTATACCATGTGCCAGGTATTGGGGCTGTGTTCTGGAAATACAAGGGTGGATATCACAGGCTCTATTCCTCTTAAGTTACTTGTAATATAGTATGAAAGACAGTCACGTAAACAGTATTTCAACGTGGTAAATACTGTAGAAGAGGCATATAGGGGTCCTGTAGGAATATATACAAGGGACCGGGGAAGGGAATCAGGAAAGCTTCACAAAGGAGGAGATATCTGAGATTATTCTTGAAGGGTGGGTAAGAGTCAGCGAGACAGAAAAGTGGGAAGAACAGCCAAGTCAGAGGAATGGCATGCACAATTAGTCATGTATATTTTTTTAAATAAAACACATAATTCTTAAATGGTTTCTTGTTAGAGCAAATGCCATCTTTTTTTTTTTTTAAGATTTAAAAGGATAGGTAGGAATGTGTATCCTTGAGTTTACTGTAAAGTAAAGGATCCAGGTTTATGGTAGAACAGAGTCCCACTTAGTACTTACATAGATGTATCATTTTTAAGCCAAAAATAAATATTGAACTGTAATATCAAATGTACATCCTACCCCCATCCACGGTTCCCATGATTTCCCACATCACATTTGACTCGTGTAGTAGTATCTCTGTAGTAATTTTAAGAATGGCACTTTTTGCTACTTTATTTTTTGTTTTCTGTGCTTTGAAAGTTTTAAGGCCTCCATATCTAATGACCATGTGAAAATTTTAGATTGTTTGAAAAGGGAATCTATTTAATTCAGGAGTTGCGAAAAGCCTTGCAGCAGCTACAAGGAGAATTGCAGAGTAAGGGCCAACGGCTTCATACCCTGGAGGCTGAAAAATACAATGAGATTCGCACCCAAGAGCAACACATTCAGCAGCTCAACCACAGTCTGAGTCACAAAGAGCAGCTGCTTCAGGTGAGTCCACAGAATGATTTCAAGTAAAACTGGGTTCCTAGAGCTCGGGAATTTATGTTCATATCATCTCAAAACATTAGTCCACCTGTGTTGAGTACCTGCTACATGTAGAACATTAAGAGGTGGGAATCAGGAGGATTCAGAAGAAATAGAAAGTACAATCCATCAACCAAGATGCTAACCAGCAAGTGTAGGAAACAAGAAATATAGACCTGAAACAGTTAAGCAATAAATATTCAGCAAATAGTTATTACGCACCTCTGTGAGTTAGATACTAGGCTAGGTATGAGGAAAATGAAGAGAAGATGTGTCCACTGCTCCCACTGAAGACCTCTGTATAGAAATTTCCAGAGTTATATAGATGATAAAATGAAAGTTATAGGAAAAAATGGAGCACCAAAGAAGAGACTGATCAGTTCTACCACCTACTCTAAGCTTTAGTCACACCGGATCCCTTATATTTCGCTGAGCATATGATTTTTTCATGGTATGCATATGTTGTGCCGGTTTTTTTCTCTGATAGAGATACCCCACAGCCTCTCGGGAAACTCCTAGTCCTTTAAGACTCAGAGCAAATGTAACCTCTTTTGTGAGAACTTTAGTGACACCTTCAGGCAGAGTTAGGCAATGCAGCCCGTGTTCCCCTAGTAGCTTGCTACATGCGTGTATGTATACACCTGCGTATATGTGATGCAGAATAGTTGACATTCTGTATGTCTGTCATCTCTGCTAAACTGTGTTCCCCTTGAGAGTGATCACATTTTGTTTTTTATCCCGAATCACTAACAAATTCCTTGACAAAGTGTGGAAATTCAGTTAATACTGAATAAATGAATAAAGGAAAATATATTTTGGTCTCATTAGGAATTTCGGGATCTCCTGCAGTATCGAAATAACTCGGACAAAACCCTTGAAGCAAATGAAATGTTGCTTGAGAAGCTTCGGCAAAGAATACAAGATAGAGATGTTGCTCTAGAGGTAGGTACCGTAATTTTGCTTATGATGCTGTGGATTATTTCATCCACGGGGGACTTCAGAAATGTATTTACTTAATTTGCTGCTTTTGGGAGTTGGTTTTGCATTCCTTTATATTTGGAATCTTATTGAATAAGAGTGATCAGAATAGTGACTCTTGTGGAGCTTTGGGATGCTGACTTTGCTTGCAGCGGGCTATAGACGAAAAGTTCTCCAGTCTAGAAGAAAAAGAAAAAGAACTGCGTCAACTTTGTCTTGCCGTGAGAGAGCGAGATCATGACTTAGAGAGATTGCGCGGTATCCTCTCCTCCAATGAAGCTACCATGCAGGTAAGAGCAAAATCTGTCATGACTTGGTATCCCTCTCCCACTTGGATTCTAAACCTGAAACATCACCCCTTCCATCATTTTCTGAAAACCAGGATATTTGCTTTATTAAAAAATATATATACAAAAGCAAACAAAAATAGCAGTCATTAGTTCTGTCGTTATACATAAGGGAGTGAGAAGTTTTAGCACTTCTGCTGTGAACTTTGTGGGAGAGGGCAGTGAATATGGATTTTTATACATAGTTCTAATTTATTTCTAATCCTTGCTAATATTTATATACTTTTATATAAATTTTGCTCAGATGCAGCTATTATATTGTATTTTTCTCATTAATATTATGTACATGTCTGTGTACAGCCACAATCAGAACACTTGTTTCTCTTATTAATATTTACTCTGGGCTATTTTTGTATTAGAGCTTAAATATCTAACCATCTGACACTTCTTGAAGTTCTTCACTTCCTCCAAAGTACTTCATTTAACACATACATTATACTTATCTCTCTACAAACTAGATGAGAGTTTCTAAAAGCAACAAATAGACTAGTATGGCATTGTTAGATTAGATACTACGTTTTTTCCTTTTGCAAAAGAAATTGACAGATAACTTAGGAGATAATGTAAAGGTGGATCAGGTTTCCTGTTTATGCTGAGGAGTGTGGGGTGGCCCTTTGACTTAACGGCTGCTTTCTTTGTGACTGTAGTGTATGGAGAGTCTCCTGAGGGCCAAAGGCCTGGAAGTGGAACAGTTGTCTGCCAGCTGTCAAAACCTCCAATGGCTGAAAGAAGAAATGGAAACGAAATTTAGCCATTGGCAGAAGGAGCAAGAAAGTATCATTCAGCAGCTACAGACATCTCTGCATGACAGGAACAAAGAAGTGGAGGCAAGAATTTAGTTAACTTAAGGGCAGTTGGTTTAGTGATGACATAATCTCAGTCTTGCATTAGGACTCTTGAGGTCTGAGAGGCCGGTGACCCAAGTCTTTAATTCTGTCCTGTCTCTGGGCAGGTCACTGGCTTTCACTGGGACTTTTTTTTCCTATACCTATAAACTCAAGGGGACAATTGTCTTTCTCAAAGAAGTTATGTGAGAATTAATGGGATCTAAAAAATGTACCTACAGTAGAATAGCTAACCTTTGTTATGGTGCTCATGCTGCGTCATGCACTTTCTTAAGAGCTTAATGGATGTCAATTCATTGAATCCTCGCAAATCTATGAGGTACATACTATTATTCCTCTTTGACAGGCAAGGAAACAGACTTCTGAAGTGAAGCAACTTGTCCAAAGTGACATAGCTAGTAAGTGGCAGAGCCAGTGTGCACCCCAGGCGATCTGGCTCCACAGTTTTCACCCCCATGTATTACCTCCAGTGTAGAACTAGCAGCTTCATCACCGTGCTAATAAATACAGTGCTTGTTATCTTTCTCAGCTGATCATTTTGTGTTCCCCCCATAAAGTCAAACGGGAGCAGATAAATGAACCGAGTGCCCATTTATCCGCACCTAACGTTATTATGTGCCCTGAGCATTATAGGGCAAGGACTTATTTTAGAAAACAATATGTAAGTTGCCATTCTAAGTATTTTTTTCTGTATTGTTAGTGTTCATTCACTGAGCATGTATTGACAGTCTTTTATGTGCCAGGCCTATGCTGGATCTGCGGGAACAAAAATGAATAAAACATCATACTTGCTGTCTCTTCTATGATAGATTCTTTTAAGCCCTTTGATATACAGTAGATGGAATTCTTTCCTCCAAAACTTACACTGTCTCTCCTGTATTAGGATCTTAGTGCAACATTGCTCTGCAAACTTGGACCAGGACAGAGTGAGATAGCTGAGGAGCTGTGCCAGCGTCTACAGCGAAAGGAAAGGATGCTGCAGGACCTTCTAAGTGATCGAAACAAACAAGTGGTGGAATATGAAATGGAGATTCAGGGCCTGCTTCAGTCCATGAGCAGCAGGGAGCAGGAGAGCCAAGTAAGGACTAATGCCCAGTCCAGAAGAGTACCACTTAGTGCGTTTATAGTCCGCATTTTACCATCCATTCTGTTAGTTCTTCTCCTTCAGTCTATTAACTAGACTACAGTTTTACATCAGTCATCAGAGTATGAAATATTTCTAGAACACTTTGCATTTGGAGGGTGCCTAAATAATACATGTCCCCACTCATAAAATTCATTATGTACATTTTCTTTTCCTTAATGTTCTGATAATTTTGACAGAAAGGAATATAGGGTTCTGGAGTGTTTTGATTTTGATTCTAAATTATCAAGACTTGAGTGATATTTTGTTTCTAGCCAGGGTATGGGAAAACTTATACTTTACATATTTTCTCTTAATTCATGTAAAATCTGAGTTATTTTAAGAGAGAAAAAAAAGTTTGTGTTTTTTCAAAGGCCATGATGAGAATAAACAATCTCATAGTAATTTCAAAATAATAGTACACAAATATTTCAAAAGTAAATTCTTAACTTACCCTCCTTTTCACGTATCTTTCTCCTAAAGGCTAGAGAAAGTCTAGTATAGTTGACTTGTGCTGCATTTCAGGGACCAGTCACTCAGAATTCTCCCTAGTCAGTTCTCAGAGGGAACTAGATTCTTATCATTTGCCTATGTTATTTGACAATAATATTCTCTAATGCTTCCTTATATTATGGGATGGTTATATTCCACTCATCCAATTCTTAGGCCCACTGCAGTAAATACACATTTTGTTAGATACATGCTGCCATGTGCTGCAGAAATTGCTTCTGGAATAGACCTAACAAGATCATTGTGAATTATTTAAGTCTTTGGCAAGAGGCTAACAAGTCTTTGAGTTTTCTTTTTCACCCCTTTGTAATTTGAAAGAATTAGCCTTATAACACTTAATATACCGCTGGTAGTAAAATAATGGAATCTAGGAGATGCCTGAAATTACAAAAGATTTTCAGTGCAAGAAAAAGTGGAATGATTGTATTCTTCTAAATCTGCTTCTCGAATTTTATATGCAGAAAAATCCCTTGAATAGCTTTTTAAAAACGTAGCCTCAAGAATTTGCATTTCTTACAAGCTTCCAGGTGATGGTGATGCTGCTGGCCCATGAGCCACACTTGGAGGAGCAGTGCTAAAAACAGCACTGCTAGAAAAAGAGTACCAAGCCAGATAGATCATATATATGGCACAAGATGTGTATTATTCACTGTTTTTTCTCATAATTTCACAGAGATTTTTATTAAGGCAAATTAATAATGTACTGTTACCTCTAGGATGGTTATGTCCAAATCCCTAAAGAGTCTGAATTTTACATACTAAAACTGGAAGTTTATTCTTTTATTTCCCTTAGAAGTTATGACAAGAGCTCAGCTTCTTATTTAAAATAGTAGTAATTCTCCCAGAGACAGTCGATGCTATAATATAGCTGATATATTCATCATCTTACACCCTCTTTTAGTCTTAGTTTACTATTTCTAGATTTTCTGATTAAATGCAGACTTTCTATGTGGTAATGGTCACAAAAAAATGTTCTAAATTTTTTCCTTATTGTACCATCCTGTGTCTTAGAAAACTGTGGGATTTGAAATGAAATAAACTGGGTTTGGTGATTTTGAGGTTCAGATTCTCCTGATCATGTGGTCTGATAAAAATGTTTCTGTGTAATTGATTCATTCAATAAATAGGTCTCGAGTACCTATGAATTGAGTGCCTACTATGTGCCAGATGTTGTTCTGGGTGCTTGGGATTCAGCACTGAACAAAACATAGTACTTGCCCTTAGAAAACTTACATCCAGTTGGGGCAGGGCGGGGGGCTGGGGAGAGAGAGAGAGACAATAAATAGATATATTGATTACTGGTAAGTGCATTGTAAAAAGAATTCAGCATGACGGGGGACTTAGGAGTAGAGATGAGATTGCTGTTTTAGATAGGAAACGCAGACTAGGCCAATCTGATAAAGTTGACATTTGGCAAAGACCTTAAGGGAGTGTACCAAACAAATGTTTGGGCAAAGAGCATTCAGGCCAAAGGCACATGAGTAAAGAAAGACGTATGTTACCCAATTCAAACCAGAATCTTAATACCTTAGCCTGATAGTTCTAGCAGAACAAGTTTAGATTATTTTATTTGTAACAGATGTGTTATATTCCGTTTTTCCAATATTGTGCCTATGAGAGACTTTCTTTCCGCTCATTGACTATGGTTTTTCCTATAAAATAAAAGCAAGGAAACTATTTCTTAGGGCCCCACTGGCTTTTCTGAAATGGTTGGCTTTTAACAATGACATCAGAACACAAATTTTTTTTTTATTAGAATATCTCTCTAATGTTATGTGTGATTTCCTTACTAGGCTGCTGCAGAAAAGATGGTACAGGCCCTAATGGAAAGAAATTCAGAATTACAGGCCCTGCGCCAGTATTTAGGAGGGAAAGATTTCATGACGTCCCAGGCACTCATCTCTAACCAACCAGCTGAAGTTACCTCCGTCAGTCCCCATCTTGGAGAGCAGACTGATCAAGTAAGAACCATAGACTTGTATAGATGTTTATGCCAACTGCATTTTCTTTTTATATCTGGGGCATAAGTATGATAATTTTAATATCAAGTTGTGCAAGAATGTTCCAAGTCCTTGTCATTGTGATCATGGTTCCTGTATCTTCCTAAATCCCCCGACTCTTCCAATTTTTAGGGTTCAGTGCCTATACCCTCCAGAGATGATAGCACTTCATTGACTGACAAAGGGGATACTAGCATACCCAGGTCTGCGTTAGGTAAGTATCAAATTTCATTTCACTCAGGAACCTCTGTCTTTCCTTCCTGTAACTCTCTGTTAATAGGTTTGGCCAAGACTCTCTTTCTCTTCCTACCATAATGGAAAAAATAAGTTTGGATTCCACTGAAAGGCTGAAGACATGTGTCTTCTAGGGAGAACTGCCCTTGCCTTATTTTGAATTAAAAGTATTGCTCTGGCTGTACAATTTGACTCAGAGAAACTGCATCCTAATTCTCTTTTTCAGTTAGCTTTGCAGGGATTCAGGAACGCGGGAGGCAGGGTTTCCAAACCTGCACAGCAGGACCACGGGGCTGACCTGTCTCCTGGGTACCTTAAGCAGGCTGAGGCTGCTCACTGTAAATTGACATAACCCACATTACAGTGTTGGGAGGGGTAGGCAGTGCCAAGCTCCCCTCCATCCAAGGGATGGTTATAGGCCTTGAACTCCCTAAAAACAACTGAGCAAAACTCAAATGCGTGCCTTAGAGTCTCTGACTTTCACAGACCAAAAGGTTGGGATCTAGGGAAGCATCAAAGAAACTGTTATCTAGTGAGTTCCAAAAATAGGGGCTCACCATGGTTAGTGACTTGGTGATTATAGTGCTATGATAAGAAATGTTGTGGACTTGGAGGATAAACTTACGATTTTTTAAATGATTTTAAGAATGTATAAACTCTGTGTTATAGTGTAGGGTATTATGGAATTCATAGATAAGTTGTGCAAGTAGCCATTTTTTAGTGGGAAACTTTATGCTAGTTAAAGAGTAAAGGATGCTGGATTTGTTCAATTTACTCCATATTTACCTTTTTTTAAAAGCATCTTTCCCCAAGTTTTTATTTTGCAAATTTCAAGCCTATAGAAAAGTGGCAAAATAGTACAATGAATACCCATATACAGTTTTATTAAGATTCACCAATTGTTAACATTTTGCTACTTTTGCATTATTTCTTGCATGCACCCACACACAGATATAATGTTTTTTTCTGAACCATTTAAAAATTACTCACAGAAATCATTGACACTTTATCCCTAAATACTTCATTATGTACTTCCTAAGAACAAGGGCATTCTCTTCCATAACTACAATATAATTATCACGCTCAGGGAATTTAGCTTTAATACAGTCATAGTATCTAATGTACAGTCTATATTCAGAGTTCGCATTGTCCCAATAATATTCTTGATAGCTGGTTGTTCTCTTCCCTCAGGGATCATGCATTGCACCTACTTGTCATGGTTCTTTAGTCTCTTTTAATCTAGAACAGTTTTCTAGCCTTTTTTGTCTTTTTTAACATTGGCTTTCTTTTTCAATTGAAGTGTAGTTGATTTACAATGTTGTGTTAATTTCTGATGTACAGCAAATTGATTCCGTTTTTCATATATATATATTCTTTACCATATTCTTTTACATTATGGATTATTATAGGATATTGAATATAGTTCCCTGTGCTGTACAGTGGGACCTTGTTGTTAATCCGTTCTATATATAATAGTTTGCATCTGCTAACCCCAGCCTCCCAATCCAACCCTCCCCCCCACCCCCCGACAACCACAAGTCTGTTCTCTGACATTGGCATTTTGTAAAACTCTGGGCCAGCTAATGGCCCTCAATTTGGCTCTGATTGTTTCCTCATGGTTAGGTTCAAGTTAAACATCTTTGGCAAGAATACTACGTGGATGATGTCTTTCTCAGTGCATCACATCAGGAGCACATGGTATCAGTTTGTGTTATGCTCGGTGATATTAAGTTTACTTGTTTGGTTAAGGTTGTATCTGCCAGATGTCTCCACTCTGAAGGCTCATTTTCCCCTTTGTAATTAATAAGTGATCTGCCAGCAAATGCCTTGAGATGTTGATAGTTCTGCTTTCCCACAGTCATTCACCCAGTGGTTTTAGCATCCTTTGAGCTTGTTGGAACTCATTATCTGGTAGTTTAAAAAAGAGATTTTCTATTTCTAAAATTCCTTCTTTGTTTAGTAGTGTGTATTCTTTTATAAAGAAGAGATGCCCTTTCCCTATTCTTCCTACTCCGTTTGTTTATATCAGTATGGAGTAATGGGTTCTTTTTTTAAAAAAAAAATCATTTTATTATCCATTTCTGTCATTATTCCATTTGATAACCAAATTATCCCAGATTTGGCCAGTTGGAGCCCCTTCAAGCTGTTCCTCTCTCCTTTCGGTATTTCCCCATCTGTTTTTGAGCACTTCCATACTTTCTGGCACAATAAGATGTTCTGTGATTTTCTTTTACTTTGCCTACCTCCGCCCTGAAATTATCCCTTACTTCAAGGAGCTCTCTGGTTCCTTTTAGTGGGTAATGGCATTTATATACTAGTATCTGGATATAAGATAGGTTCATAGCTACAGGTATGTCATTTGCTTCTAGGCCCTTTTAAGTGAACAGAGCTAAGGATGTTTATATGTATATGTGTGAGCGTGTGTGTGTGTGTGTGTATACACATATATATGTATATATATATGTGTATATATATACATATATATGTGTATACACACACACACACACACACACACACACACATATATCTCCATTTGATACTGATTCCTCTAATTCCAGTTAAACAATACAAGTTCTTTCTTTCCATTATTTTGTATTTGTATCTGCCTTCTCCCAACATTGAGAAACCTGGTTACCTGTAACATCACTATATTTATACATTTGCATAGTACACAAAAATAGTTTCAGAATGGCTACATGAATACCACCATCAACACTAAATCTATTAAATAATGTTTAAAATTTCTTTATAATTCTTTTTATCCTTAGAATATTTCCCACCAAGGGTGTACAGTTAGAATACTGAGTTCAAAAATTATTTGGATTAATTTTTTTTATTATCTTCTGGGTGGTTATCTTGTCAATTTGCTCTTTAGTTTCATTTATTTATGTTAGTATTCAGCGTTTGGCTTTTGCTTCCTCATTGTGGAAACTAACTTTACACATTAATAATAAAACATTAACGTGCTTCAAAGCTCAAAAATATAGAAAAGTGTACTCCGAAGTCCCATCTACTTCCCTGTCCTTTCTCTGCTATTTTTACTCATCCCCTGAAGACAACCAGTTTCATTTCTGAGGTATCCTTCCTGTGTTTCTTTTTGCAAAAATAAGCAGATTAATTCTATGTGTATATGTGATGTGTATGTGTATGTTCTTATTTCCCCTTTTCCTAATATAAAGCATACTTAACTAGATGTATTCTTCTGTGCCCAGCTTGTTGTACTTAATATCTTGGATATCACTCCGTATAACTTCATTAAAGATATTCCTCATTCTTTTTTACGGCTATATATAGTATTTCACTGTGTGGATATACTGTGCTTTATTCATTCTTTTATAGGCTTGTAGGTTGATTGCAGTATTTTGCTATTACAAATAATGCTGCAAGGAACAACCTGTGCATATGTGTTTTGTTGTTGTTGGGTTGTATCTTAAATTCCTTAGAAACAAGGCAGCAAAGATCACATTATGTTGATACTGATTATAACTAGCATTATGTATTCATTTTTAGGAGACTTGGATACAGTTGCAGGGCTGGAAAAAGAACTGAGTAATGCCAAAGAGGAACTTGAGCTCATGGCTAAAAAAGAAAGAGAAAGTCGGGTGAGTTTTCTTGTTAAGCCTAATTTCTTAATTCCTGTTTTTTTCAAAATACTTCATATTTAAAAGAGTAAAATTCTCCAAGTATAATATCTGGGTCCAAATGCAAGTTGAGCCTTTTTTCTTTCTGGAGAAAAATAGAAATCCCTTTATATACACATTTCTCACCAAGATGCTCTTGTTATTTATAATGGGGATCATTAAAACTTTTTAAGTGCTGAAAAAACACAGCTTTCTCTGCCCATTGCTAACTGGAATAAAATAATTACAAAGGACTTGTGAAAAAATGAAGTGCTACATAATTGCTGCTTAGAATTATGACATTAGATCCATGAAATTAGTTTTAGAAACATGGAACAAGAGAAATTTGAGAAGGACCCACTTTTATTGAGTACTTGCTATATGCAGTGCGCTGTACTGGATACTTAAATTAGCACTAATACAGCTCTGCTGAGTAAGTCATATTGGCCCTATTTTATAGATGAAGAAGCTGAAACACTGTTTTAAAACCTGGAGGTGGGGGAGAGTTATATGGCTATAAAGTGCTAAAGCTAAGATTAAAACTCAAGTCTTTTGTGACTCAAAACACTTCCTAAGAAGTCATTTCCTGGAGCAGATAATTTTTCCCATTCATATGTTCTATTTCTAGCAATAGAGGTTTCATCAATTTTCTTAGAAGAGGCCTCTCAGCCTTACAGAATCCCTTCCGCTTCTTCTTCCCTATACAGCTGGTTGTTTGTACTATGATGTAGAAGAAGCATTAGGTCCACAGTATAGAGTTATAGACTAAAACTGAAAGCCTTTATGTAACTATGGCCTCTATTTTAGATCGGTCAGTGTCATGGGTTCCTAAATTAAGTTTAGCTGGCTGGTCTGTGTAGCTCCTCAGTTTTGTTCTACCTCTTTGTCATAGTTTCATCTATAATATAAAACCTGCATTCATATTTGTAATGAAATTATCTTATTGTACCTCTAATTTCTCTTTTCATTACCATATTTCTCCTTACAGAGTTATATGAATCAAGTTTTGAGGATATGAAATTGTGTGGCATTTAAAAAATACTAGTTTAAAAAATCCCCTCCTTTTTCTTGGTTCTGCCCTAGCCACTATCATGTCAGATAATTTAGTTTCCACATGCCGTTCCTATTTATCTCACATATATTCAATTAAGAGTAATGTTACTTTTGGTTTTGTCCTGTTTTCAGGATCCTAAAATTATAATTACTATAAATGATATTTTGAAGAAAAATATTTAAAAGAAAAAAATCGGTATTTTGAGTGAGTTATATTTAGCTCTATTGCTTACATCTGTATGTTCTTAATCAACTACAACTTCTCAACTCAATGCTATGTATTTTTATTATCACATTTCCTCTAATATTAGGTATTTACCAAAGCCATATAGATTTTCCCAGATTTTTCAACATTCCCCCTACTCCCTTGAGATAATAGTAGTGGTGGTAATAATAGTTATCATTCACTGATTGCCTGTTCTATGCCATGCATTTTAATACATTTTCTCTATTCTCACATAACCCTGAAAAGTAGATATTATTCCCATTTTACAATTGAAGAATCTGAAGCTCAGTTTAAATTGCCTTGTTCGGGAGATTATGCCAAGATGTAAGACCCATGTCTATCTGACTGCAGACCTTTAGCATGCTGCAATAATGTTTTTTCTTCATGTTTTCATGTTTCTTCAATGGTGCAACTACCTCGATATAAAATGGCAGAGGTCTCTGAAGAGAGCCTAATAATTAAGAGCACCCCTTTTTCCATACCCAAGATCTGAACAAAATGAGAAAAGAAATAAAATAGTGGCAGGTAGTTTGGTACTTTATCAACTGTATTACTGATAAAGGCTTACATAGAGAATTTAATGCAAGAACCAAGTGGGCCTGCTGGCCAATCCCCAGAATTAGGTAGATTTATCTGCCCAGACAGGCAACGCTGGGCCTCAGCAGACCATTCTGCGTGGTGGGGAAGAGCTTGCCTTTGGAGAAGCAGTGGCTTCCTACAGGCAGCTGTCTCCCAAGAAGAGGAAAGGTGGAACTAGGTCAAGCTTGCTTGGTTTATTCTTCCCCAGTCTACTGTTAAGTCCCTTTGCCTGCCCAGGGTTGAGTGAGTAAAGGGGTGGAGAGAGGTCAGGAGTTACAGTAACTGAGCTCCTTCAACAAGGAAGGAAATATGAGGAGAAGCATTTCCTCCTAATCTGCCGCAGTAGCCCAGAATCATCAAATACCTTTGTATAGTTATAAACCATCATAAGTCCACACAGTGATTCTATAAGCATTGATGGAGTTAGAAGATACACAAGTAGGACTTCCCTGGTGGCACAGTGGTTAAGAATCCGTCTGCCAGTGCAGGGGACACGGGTTCAAGCCCTGGTCCAAGAAGATCCCACATGCCGCGGAGCAACTAAGCCCGTGCGCCACAACTACTGAGCCTGCGCTCTAGAGCGCGCGAGCCCAACTACTGAGCCCTCATGCCACAACTACTGAAGCCCGCGCACCTAGAGCCTATGCTCTGCAACATGAGAAGCCACCACAATGAGAAGCCTGCGCACCTCAGTGAAGAGTAGCCCCCACTCACCACAACTAGAGAAAGCGCACGCGCAGCAATGAAGACCCAACTCAGCCAAAAATAAAATAAATAAGTAAATTTATTAAAGAAAAAAAAAGATACACAAGTAAAATTTTTATTGCTTATAACTTACATTTTATATTACTTAAGGAAAAAGGTGCTGCTTCCTTTAGGAGGCTTGATTACACCCTAAACTAGCTGTGTGTCATCCATCTTCACTTGTCACAACTACTTTAAAAAAATTATCTCAAAATATTTCCTTAAAATGTTGACTTTCAAATAACTTGCCATTACCATGAAGCATATAAGACATAGTCTGGTGGCTTTGAGTCTACTTCCTTGAGTTTACATTCTGGATCTACCACTTACTGGCTCTGATTTTGAACAAGTTCCTTAATTTCTCTCAGCCTCAGTCACCTCATCTGTAAATTGAGGAGTAGAAGAGTAGTTATTCTGTAGGGTTGTTGGGAGGATTCACTCATTCTTTCATTCATCAGCTATATAGGTACCTTCTCTAAGCCAGGGCAAGTGGCAGGGATGAATAGGGAACAAAATCAACAAAGTCTCTGACCCTATGTAATTAATTCCTACTGGGGAGATTCAGACAACAAATAATACAATTACAGATTGTCATAAGCGATATGAGGGAAATAATAGAAAGTAACATGTATGGGACCATTTGAGATAGAATGCTAGAGAATGCTTCTCTGAGCAGATGCCGT
Organism: Neophocaena asiaeorientalis asiaeorientalis; assembly: GCF_003031525.2. NCBI lineage: Eukaryota > Metazoa > Chordata > Mammalia > Artiodactyla > Phocoenidae > Neophocaena > Neophocaena asiaeorientalis. The sequence goes on from NW_020175191.1 coordinate 7,917,843, forward strand.
GTAAGCTGGGACTCGAGGATGAGAAGGAGGCAACTCAGGAAGATATTTCAAGCAGAGGGAATAGTAGGTGCAAAGGCTCTGAGTCAAGAGAAAGTCTGGTATTCCTAGAACAGAAAAAGTCCAGTGTGCCTATGAGGTAGAAAATGGTTCATACCGAGGTTGAAAAAGTGGACAGAAGTCAAGTCATTAGGTTTGTTAAAAGGATTAAGTATATACAAAGTATTTCTTATAAGGCCTGGAACACAGTAATAAGCACCTGGTAAATGTTAGCAGCTGTGGAAATTATCATGATTTTTAGTGAAATTTGTCATAATCGAATATTTGGCTGTCATTTGCTGGTGAGGAGAGATGAAAGATACAACATTGAACGTTTAGGGCCTACAGTGTTAACTTTTGGTAGGACTTCTTCATAGGTGGTGGTGTGTTCTTCCATCAGGAGGTGTGTAATGTTTGGTGATCTCTTGTGATATTGATGATTGATGCCTCTATTAATTCATTAAGGCTTGCAAAAATGGAGATATTCTGTCTTTTTTTTAATCTTTTAGCTGAAATACTTATGTAAAGAAAAGCATCTATTCTTGCGTCTGCTAATGGTAACCCATTTTTTAAAGTAGTATAATAAACTCATTAACTAAACAAATTTGGTATGTTTTGTAGTGCTAACAAAGATGGAGGATATCATTAGAACCACATTACAACTTCCCATGAAACACCCTTTAGTACTGCACAGTGCAGTCTATTGATCTGATCCAGTAGCGCACTATTCATGCTCTAGTTTCTATTTGCACTACTGGCTGATAAGATATGGGAAAGCATTTGCTTCAACGTTAGAATGTAATTGTGACACATGTTGTTTCCTCTACCCACTGACTTCAGGATTTCTTTCTCCACAGATGGAACTCTCCGCCCTCCAGTCCATGATGGCTGTGCAAGAGGAAGAGCTGCAGGTGCAGGCTGCTGATATGGAGTCCCTGACCAGGACAATACAGATTAAAGAAGACCTCATAAAGGTCTTTGAAAGCTTTTTTAAAGACTATTGGAAACGATTACAGCTCAGAATACCTGTAGGGCATCTTCAGACAACACTTGGATACATTGAGTCTTCTTATGCGCTGTTAGTTTGAGCCTCTTGATATTGCCATATTCTCTCTGGTTTATGTCAGAGTTGCTAAGATTTCATAAAGAAGCTATTGTTACCGTCATACGGCTTATTAATATCCCACTTAAAGTATAGCAAACTATTTCGAGAGATTTGTTACTTTGTTCCTGTGCTGAATAGCGTTTTTATTACTTATTGGGTTGGCCAAAAAGTTCGTTTGGGTTTTTCCATAAGATCTTATGGAAAAACCCAAACTTTTTGGGCAACCCAGTATTTTTATTACTATACTTGTTTTTGACTTTTAGGACCTGCAGATGCAGCTGGTTGATCCTGAAGACATACCAGCTATGGAACGCCTGACCCAAGAAGTCTTACTTCTTCGGGAAAAAGTTGCTTCAGTAGAATCACAGGGTCAGGAAACTTCCGGAAACCGAAGACAACAAGTAAGTTATTGAATTACAAACCTTATTTTTTACTGTGAGATAAACAATTGAACAAGCCGTCAATCTCAATTATTTTTGAAGGTGTCTGTTGATGGAATTTCATAGAAAATCTGTGCTCTAAATTTCCCTGCCTTGGTCAGTAGCAACCACAGATGCTTTTTTCTCACACGTGTAGTTCCTTTGTAACTGCTGCGCCATATGTGACCTCTCTTTAATGCCAAGCTTCTTAAAATGACCTGTTTGCCTGTACTCCTCCCTGTCTCCACTATCATCTCTCTCACTAACTACTCATCTCATTCCAAGCTAGCTTTTAACTCTACCAGTTCACTTAAATAGATCTCTGCGGTTATGCACTATCGTAGCTCATCTTCTTTATAGCGCTTACTGTAGCTCACAATGACATGTGTCTGTGACTCGTGAATATCTTTTCCCCCCACTAGATAGTAAGCTTCTCCTTAGAACAGAGTCTGGCACATAGAAGGTGCCCAATAAATGTTTACTGAATGAATGAAGAGTACTAGTAAGTCCTATTGTATGTTTCCCTCTTGCCCTTCCTTGCTTTCTCTCCCACTCCTTCTTCTTGGCCTCTTTCCTGTCCTTCTGGCTTCGCTCTCCTCTTTCTTCTTCTTGCTCCCATATTTGAATTCTGCCTGATAGAGGTTTTCTTTTTTTTAATTAATTTATTTTATTTATTTTTGACTGCATTGGGTCTTCGTTGCTGCGCACGGGCTTTCCCTAGTTGTGGCGAGCGAGGGCTACTCTTTGTTGTGGTGTGCAGGCTTCTCATTGTGGTGGTTTCTCTTGTTGCGGAGCACGGGCTCTAGGCGTGCGGGCTTCAGTAGTTGTGGCCCGCGGGCTCAGTAGTTGTGGCCCGCGGGTTCTAGAGCGCAGGCTCAGTAGTTGTGGCGCACGGGCTTAGTTGCTCTGCGGCATGTGGGATCTTCCTGGGCCAGGGCTTGAACCCGTGTCCCCTCCATTGGCAGGCGGATTCTTAACCACTGCACCCACCAGGGAAGCCCCCGATAGAGTTTTAAAGGTAAAAAAGGATAATATGGCATTGACTTGAAAACTGTAACATGCTATATATAGAAAGGTTAAGTCAGTAATGAGATAGTGAGCTTTTTGAGTCATAGCTCATGCTAATACATTCTTTTGGTCTCTTTCTCAGGATTAACTGTGGCTTCATGTCTCTATTTGCATGTTGCTTCTATTCTTTTTCCCTCAGTTGCTGCTGATGCTAGAAGGACTGGTAGATGAACGGAGTCGGCTCAATGAGGCCTTACAAGCAGAGAGACAGCTCTATAGCAGTCTCGTGAGGTTCCGTGCCCATCCAGAGAGGTAAGAGAGTGACTGCACTGTTTTTCCTTTTATTCCTCATTAAGTGCAGATGCTTACAGTATACAAGGAGGGAGAAAAAGAAAATCACAACTGGGACTACCCGACTTGTCACTAGTTGTAGGGATTGCTCTGAGCCTCAGTGTCTAAATCTTAAGTCAGAAGTAGCATCCATTTCGTGTAGCTATTGCAAAGATCAAATGAGGAGACATGTCAGGTGTCTAAAATAATGCTTGCGTATAGTAAGCACTCATTGTATGTTTCTTTCCTCTCTCTAATCCATGTCCTATTATTAAAGGCTGCTTCATTATAAGACTGTAAAGGGCCCTGATACTCATTGAATATAACTGAAGAAGATATAATTGTTATGGCTAATATTACCCCAGGATTACTCATAGCCATCATGATGAATCTATTTTCCTGTACCTCTTGATTTTTGGTCATGTATATTATATCCTTCTGGTTCATTTTATATTCCCTTAATTTTTTTTTTCTTATTCTGCCTTCCCTCGTAGCCCCTTTCTCTCTTTCCTAATTTTTATTCTTTTACTATTCAGTTTTTTCTAATTTATTTTTGAGTTAAAATTTTTTCTTTTTCTTTCTCCTTCAAGAAAATGAAGGCAGAGGAAAGGTAAAATAGGACCATGTGTGTTACTTTATAAAGAATCTCTGCTTCTTTGTGAACTGGATTCTTTTTCAGAGCACTGTCAGTTTTCCGTAACAAATGAGAAAACGAGTATCTTCAGTAGCGACCCTACTTGGCTCAATATCGATTCAGTTTGCATTTAGTTTTTACTGGGTTTTGGCTTTTCAGAAACTAACGCTTTTAGTTAAAAAATGAAATTTCTCTTAGTGGGCTATAATGGTGTGAGATAAATATTAGGAACTATAATTTTATGTCAAATTGGCCCAGAATCTAGGATAAAGGGACAAACTTTACAGAAAACAGGCCTTGCTAATCTACCAGCATTGAACACAAGGGCCACAATAAAGACCACATTCATTTACTGTGTCCTAGAGAACAATTACTCCAAAAGTCTCATGGCTCAGAGTGGCACTGATGGCTCTTTGGAAGCATCTATGGACTCATTACATTGATGGCTAATCCATTTTCCTTCCATGTATGGCATGTTTAATCAGCTCTGAGAGAGACCGAACTCTGCAGGTGGAACTAGAAGGGGCCCAGGTGATACGCAGTCGGCTAGAAGAAGTTCTTGGAAGAAGCCTGGAGCGCTTAAGCAGGCTGGAGACCCTGGCCGCCATTGGAGGTGGGGAACTGGAAAGTGTGCGAGTTCGTCACGAGCATGCCTTCTGAGCACTGGCGGGTCAGACTGCAGCCCGGGATGGAGACTCTTGTTTGCACTAACCAGAGAGCCTTGTCTGACTTTGGCAGAATTAAACAGTGACTTACTAATGATAGAACTGGTACAAGTAGCATCAACTACAAAGTGAAACTCACTTTAGTCTACCTGTATTTCACTGTACATAGCTGTCTCCAAGTTGAATCGTGGAGGTTACAAAGTATATTTGCACACTATTAACCATTCCATTTTAGTTTTCCCACCTGGTTTCATTCTTTTCCCCAGCCCTTCCTTCTCTTCCCTCATCCCTTCTACAGGCCAATAAAGTTTATTCCTCCCCCACTTTCACAGTCCATTTCATATGTTCCATATCATATCATAAATGCATGCGTGTGTATTATTTTTGCCATTCAATCAACTCCTGCTCTTTGAGTGAGAGCAATTTTTTAATCAAAGTTTCAAGATAAGAGAGAGTTAAGAGATTGAGACTCTATGAGAATGACTTTGCAAAAGTGGTATAATCCTTATCAGAAGGTAACCAAACCCAAGTCTTGCAATAGAAGACTGAAAGTATTCGGAAGGCCAAGTTAAAGAGCAGAGGCAAAGACTGTTAAAGTGTTTATAGTAAACCTTTACCTCTAATATTGTTTCAGAGTTGATTATTGAATGACAGCGAAATTAGATTAGGTGCAGATTAGATTCCATTAAAATTTTTTTCTTTAAACTAAGGGTATAGTATTTAGTCAGAACACAACTTTAAGAAAGCTCCCAAGTCTTCGAGAGTCAGAATTCTCTATATAAAAAGATAATTTCAAACGTAATGTCCCCCTTTAAGTTCAGTATTTCACCAAATAACTCATTATGACTAGAAGAAAATATTTCTTGTATTTTTTTCATTTGGTAATGGCACTAGATGGAGTCCTGTATTTTTTACTTTTTAGTGCTTTTGCATTTCTCCATATTACAATAAGTAATAGGCTTCTGGCTTTGATGTGTTTGAATAGTTTAGAAAGAAATGTCGCAGATCTTTCTAGGTTTCGGTCATTGTCTCAATGCTTTCTTATTTCAACATGACAGATGTAAGGAAGGGGGCCCTTGAGATTATACTTCTGGTATCTTAAATGTCAAGAGTATAAAAAGTAACCAAGTTTACTTTGTAGCCTTGCTAACCCATGAGGTTTGTTATTTCTGCTGGAATTAATTTCCTAGATTAGAAGCTCAGGTTTCAGTTTTTAAACATGGAATTTGGTGAATAGGGATTGAGGCTCTTCAGCCCCATAAATGTGACCGAGTACCCTTTCTAAACGAGGTGAAGCACAATGGTTTTTCTTTTTTCCCTCCATTTTTCATATGACACTTTTATTTTTACATTCATGTGTTGACATGGCTTGCTTACCTTATAAATTCTTCCCAAGTTTCTGTAACCTTAGCCATGCCTGTAACAGATAGATCATCTGTCACTCTAAAATGGACAGGGAAGAAAATATTCTACTCGAGAAACACCATGGAATTCTCTGATTAAGTACTGATAGTTTGTAAAAGATTGGTAGCCATAAGCTTTCCTCTTAATGGAAAGCTTTTCAGTTTTATTAGGCTTTGGGTGGTACAGGGGTCATTTAAGAAAGGAGATTGGAAATATAAGCAGAATCATCCATTTTTTCTTAGTCTTCCAATGTTTAGTGACCCTTTCCTGCACAAAGCTCTGTAACATTGTAGAAGTAAAGAGGAGGGTAATCGAGCTGTAGAAATATCACCCCACCAAAGGCTAGCCTGTCATATGATTACAAGGCATTTAAGAAATTCCTTTCCTTATTTTTACTAATAGACCAATGACACTTTCTAAGTTTCCTATTAAGATTCAACCATGGGTGATATTTGGGTTCTAATGGCTCACAGTGATTACAGTAATTTATGTAAACTACTACTTCTGTCATTCTCCAACGAGAATAGGAATTTCCCTTGTTATCTTGAACAGTTGCTAAATGTTAGAAATATTAAGGTTGTGGGGTGAATAATGAGAAACTCAACTTCCTACTGGGCAGTGAACAAAATACGTAGATTGGGGGAGAAAGTGAGTGAATTGTAGTCCTGATTTGGATCTTGAAAAGACAGAGTAACTTGTACTATAGCTACTTACCTTTGATATTGGTCCTTGGGAAACATTTTAGAAAATTAGGTGATTTAGTGGCACAAGAGAAATTAAAAGTTTGGTCTTGATAATGTAGATGTGACTAAAATCTGGTACTGACTTTCTGGTCTGTATAGCTGGAATGAGGCTTACAAACAGTGCTAACTGGAGAGAGCTTGCTGGTCTAACAATTTTGTGTGGTAATTTGGCATCTTATTAGAGAACATGATTCTAATGAACTTTGTTCTGTATCCCACAGATAGATGATGTTTTGGACACATCATTCATATAATCATATTTAGCATGCTATAATATGATTCCATTCTCTCTTCAGGGGCACAGTCATTTTCTCTTACTGAATTATTCTACTTTTGCCAGGCATTTTTCAACCTTACAATAATTTTAGATAAAGCATTGTGTGCTTATAGAACCTTGTGCTTGAATAAAAAGCGTGAACGAAAATGAAATGAATTCTCACTCAGGCTATGCTTAATTGGAAGCATAGAACTTAAATTGAGAAAAATGCGTATTGATGGATTTGGTCTTTCTCACATTTCCTTTTTGATTGTAATGGTTGTAAGAGGTCAGGGTAGTTGAAGTCTATAGTTTTTAGAGCTAGAGAGTTGAAAAGGACCTCCAAGAAGATTTATTTAATGAGTGAAATGGAGTCCTTTTGACAGATATTTCCCCTAAACTCTTTTCTATTACAGGTTTAAACTGTATCATTGAAGTCTGGTGATTGTTAGTGCCTAGTATAAATCGACATTTTTCTGGTGTTCTCTTTTTAGCTATTTAGCCAAGTTATAACTTTTTCTGAAAAGGCCTGATGGGACTATTTTAACATTGTCAACCTTTTACTTTGATGAGGTGTACTTCTGTCCTTATCCCCCCTGACCCAACCCTCTCCCACACCCACGTCTCTTCATTCAGTTGTGGATGATAGCAACATTTTTGGTTCCTCCTTCATATTTTTAAAAGATTTGTCTTGGTCATTATGTATAGTGAGAGATCTGTTAAAGATCAAGAAAATCTTAACCTGGATAGGATATTAGATCCAAGCCACGAGTTTCCTTAGGAGATCCTTTCGTTTATTCTACTTGCACAGATTATACATAAATGGCAGATATATACAAAAGACCTATCAGTTTTATGCTTACTTAGGCTTCTAATTCAGTGTCTGGTTGAGAGGTTTGGTTCATAGCTTCAAAACAGTTCAAGAAAGTTGATTTCAGTTCTCTCTGCTTCAGTCTTCTCGTTGGATCTAGAGTCTTCTGATTATGGAAAGAAGGAATAGATCAGATTACACCCCAAATTGCTCCTTTCATTGAGGAATAAATGTTGACTGACCTACCTAAAGTCACTTCCCTTTGGACTGTAAGCCCTAGAGGAAACTATAATTTAATACCTTTGCTTTCCTTGAGCTAGTATTGGAAAACTCTAGTTCCTGTTGTTAGGATAGAGTTACTGTTCTCTGGTTTCTTGGTCTTTTTATTTGAAAAAGTCACAGACTCTTCATGTCCCTGAAAAACTCAAGTTGCCTCTTCAACTAGGGTCTCAGTAGTAATTCTAGAGGCCTGCAGGCAGTGTGCAGGGATATATGACAAACTTCCTAGGGAGTCGGGAAGGAATACAGTGACCCACACACTTTTAAAGTCCATTTTCCATCCTGCCTTACAGAAATGGCACTAGAGGTGGGATAAATGAAGTTAGCTTTCTTTTTTAGATACTAACATCCTCTGAGATACAATCATATAGAGTATTTTCTCATTTTTCTTTGGGGTAGAGCTCAGAGAGCTTTTCTTCTCCCTTTGGTGGTATAGAACCATTTGTACTCTAGAAAGAATAGCTGGGAATATGGAGCCGCATATAAGGCAACCCAATTAAAAAACAGAAGGAATGAGTCAGTGGGACAGTACATCAGAGTGATTTCTGTGGGGTAATAGTTTCTGCATCTTAATGCTTTTTGGACTATGGATTTAAGCCACCCTCCCACTAGACTTTTGGAGCAATAACTTTTTTAAGCCTTTTTTATTATGATTGAAAGACTACCATGTTGCTTTTAAGTAGTTTGAGTATTGACAGAAGGTAAGTTCTCAACTTCTTTCTATGTAATCACTGAGCCAGGATGAATTTCCCAAAGAAATTTCCCAAATAAAGCAAATTTATAATTTGCTTCCAACAAAGGATGGGAAGTAGAAGGGACACATAAAACTGTAGAGCTGACAATACTAATTTTATCAGATTTCAAATAAGAATAATTAAACTTATAAAGTGACATACTAATTCTTTTTGGATTACTTTCCCTTTTTGTTGTTTAAAGTCAAATTCCAGAAATCTTTATCATACTGTTTTCTTCTTGCTAAAGCTGGAAGGATAAAATAGAAAGTTCATCAACATCAGAAAATGTTTGATCTAAAGTAATATGAAGAGTAAGGTTGTTAATTAAGTACATGAACCAAATGGACTTCCTTGTTCCCTTTGAGAACTCATGATTGTCTAGGAAATGCATGTAGGTTTGTTTTTGGTATATTACATGAGTACACAGTGCTTCCTTTTGCAATTATCAAAACCACTGCTCTGAAATACCAACCTGTCTCTCAATCTGTGAACTTTAGAGGCATGTATATATACAAGTATGTTTTATAAACCATGAATTTCTGACTGTTTCCATGAAGTACTATCAGTTTGATAATAAAAGCAGGTTTACTTTTACCACTTAAAGTTTTGGTCTTAGGGCTGTTGAGAAAAATTAGAGTGATTCATAACAATTTAAATGAAGAAGGAAGTGATGTGTTAAATAATCCAGTAACGTGGTGGTGCTAGATTATTTCTAGGACTATTTCCCCACCAAAACAAGCTGTAAATATTCATTTCTTCATGGCACTGTGTTGTGTTAAACTGTGTTAACATTTGTGCTGAAATGGAGCGTGTACTTTTTCATATATAAGTGTTAGAATTTCAGCTATAGTTGAGACACAGAAAATTGTCACTGATCCAATAAAATTATCAAAGGCCAAACAGTAACTATTTGGTTTCATTCTTAAAAGATTTATGAGAAAAGTAGAGAAAGCTCCTATCTTTTTTTCTTCCTTATAGGAGAATCAGTCTATTGATTATTGTACTAAAATTCCAAGTCAAATAAGGCTCAGGAAATTTAACTAAAGAAAGGATGAGGAGGAAACCTGAATTTTTCTACTCTCAAGGAAGTGAGACTAAAGAAACAGCGTTATGCTTCCCACAGAAATGTGAAATGGACTACTTTACCTTCAAAAAGCATTTCTTGCTCTCCTTGCTGAAGGAGAGTAGGAGAGTGGGGTGAAAATTTGAGGAGTCCGTTGTTTTGGTGGGTGGTGCTGTCCCTGTGTATATTCCTGGAAAGGCCTGTTTCTTGTGTTCTTTGAGGAAAAAAGAGATCATAAGCAGGAAGAATTCCTTGACATTACAGACTTTTAAGTCACTGAAAACCGTTGCCTTCTGAATTGTAAGCTTGTAAGCTGGAAGGGTACCTAAGAGACATTGCAATTTAAAGACAAAGATATACCATGAAGGGGCTTGACTGCAGACAACAGATTTCTAGCTACTTCAGTTCCAATATCAGAATCTGTCTAGTTAAAGAATTTTATTTCTTGGCAGAAGCTTATGGAAGATTATATGAAATCTTAAAGTTTTCTTATGTTCCAGAAGGGAATGGATGCAGGTAATACTGCAGTTTGATAGGAGACCTTTTTTCTTTGATCCTCTCAAGTAGCATCATAATATTTAAGTCATCAATAGTTGGTTCATGACGTGAACAGGTGAGAGCTCTTGTAATGAGCACATGGCAGAGTGCCTAGGAGTGAAAGTGAGGTGAACCCAGAGGACATAAGAGCCTGGCACTGAGGGAAAAACAGCCGGGCGCTTGTTACTGCAAACTTGTTCGTGCTGTAAAGTTTAGCTCTTTGAATCCCCTTTCAAAATTAGGCAGATAGGACTCCTGTGTTCTGAGTAACTTTGTGGGAAAATATTACTCCTTTTCTGTTGGTTGTGTATAAATGGCTTAAAAAGGAAGCAATGATGGTAGAGTAGAATTTGGAGAATATGGTCTTGTTGCAGCCCAGTTGGGACTCATTACTGAGAATTAAAATAACACTTCATGACTTTCCCTCAAGGCTTATTTGTGCATGATGGAGTTTTAAGGCAGTTATTATTTAATGATGATGAATCCTATTTGTAAAACCTATTCAAAAGAGTTCATCTTAATCTACTGATAGATCTGTGTTTTTTTCAACTGTCCTGCAAAGTAGGGAGAACATAAGAGTGTTACTTCAAACCTCCTGTTGGGGAAACATATTCAGCAGTGAAGAAGTACAGATAGACTCAGTTAAGATCATCCAGTAAAAAGATGAGGTATAGAATTTTCTTCTGCTGAGTACTTTTAGGTTCTACGGTCTTTTTCTACCCTCAACTTTTCAGCCCATAGACCAGTTTACCAACAATAATTTAAAACAATAATAATAATGCAACATACTGAGAACACAGTATATGCCAACCACTATTCTAAGCCCTTCAAAAGCACCAAACCCTTGAAAGTTGACAGGTTTATGGAGTGGATATTACTATTAACCCTAATTAATAAGTGATGGAACTGAGTTACAGAAAGGTGGTGATTTGTCTAAAGTCACGTATCTAATGATGGGAGCAAAAATCTAACCTAGACAATCTGGCTCCAGAGTCCATGTTCTCAATAATTATGCCATCCTCAATTTAGAAAGCACAGAAGTATGAATTTTTGCCTCGATGAAAAAAAAAGACCTTATTTTTACATACCACTTACATTTTTGCCCAAGGATTTTATAGTATTATAGAAGTTTATTTCTATACACTTTATAGAGTCAGGTAGTTGGTAGAAAATAATTTTCTAAATCTAAGAAAGGGAAGTTTTGGTACCATCTCCATTATGTGTAGTTCAGAGCCTAGAAACTTGGAAGAACCACAACTTGAGAAACTACCATCAAAGCCTCAAATAAAAGGTTTTAATAAAATTTCCAGTCTAATATGTAAAACTTAATCCTGGAGATAAAACCTGGCGAAGCAAGTTAAATTTGAATGAACAGGTTCTTAGCTTTCAGAAATTCTAAAGGTGGCAGACCATTTTATTTATTTATCAAACATAAGCACTCCATCAATATATAGTACCTTTAAATTAGAAATTTAAAGTACTATTCCAACTTAGTTCTGAAGACAGTGTTTTGTTGCTTTGTGAAAGCATAGAAAAGGGTATCCTCCACAAAAGAGAAGTCCTTTATTGTCATTTAAAAAAAAAGAACAGAAATGGTAAAAACAGAAAGAGGAACGGCTAATATAAACTTATAGATAGGACCTTGTGTGGGACAACTTATTCCAATGTTTTCTATAATTTTTTTTAACTTTACCCCTCAAACAAACACACATAAAAAAGGCTTTAGCATTTTAATTCAGATTGGTAAAGGGCTGAGCAACCCTTATAGCTGCCCTGAAGGAAGTATGGCAGACTAAGCTAGATGAAAAAAAGAATGAGGAAAACAAAACCCCTAGTAGTAGAATGTCAGGATGAAATGAGCATTTTTGCTTTGCCTCCACTTAACTCCTGATGAAGTCAAAATCATGGTATCCTGCCCCAGAGTGAATTAAAGAGAGAACATTATGTAGAGATGGAGATGTGGCATCAGAAAGGTTGACAAAGGTAAGTGGAGGGCAGAAAGTGTTAGACAAAAGCCTTCAAGGCCAATGACAATCACTCTTTCTAATCCCCACTTACCCTACTTCTGGAACCTAGTACAGGAATCATCATGGGATGTGGGCCCAGAGTGGTATGGGGGTGAGGATCCTGACCTCATAAGCTGAACCTTCTTCAACCACAGGATCATTCTCTAGTCCAACACTCAGAAGGGAAACAATGTGAAAAGTGTGTTTTCTTAATCTATCACTGAGTGGGACAATTCATTTTCTTTGCAGGGAAAGAAAAACGTTCTGATCTCTATTGCTGTACAGGGAAAGATTTTCCAAAATGAGCATAATATGATACGGATGTCCTCAAGTGAATTAGCACCCTGGGTTCAGTGAGTTTCCAAAGCAGCCACAGCTTAGGAAGTGTGTTCATTCACCTCTACACAACCAGTGTTCTGAATAAGATGGTTCTAGGGCTGGTTTGAAAAAGTAAGTATTGGAAATCCCTACTGTACACAGCCTGGCAAGGATCTCTAAAGATGCTGAATGGCAAAGGTGCCTCCTTGTGAGTGGGGCTTTATTGAATAGGGTACTACCTTAGTCCAAAGTTAACACAACGTTCACAGTAAAGACCAGGGAATAATAAGTCAAAAGATTAAGCTGTTAGGACTTTAATGAGATTGGCCTGGGCCATTGCAAATCCCAGGTATAAACTTGCAGATGCCAAGAGATGGAACGTAAGTGTGAACTGGCCCTGTTCACCTTACCTGTTGAGGGTAGCGAATGCTCATTATTCACGCAGAGCCTTTCATTCACAGACGTCTGAGCTCAGGAGCAGGTTCTTTGCTCTTGGAGGAAGAGACAAAGATCTGATTTGTCACCAGAGGGGACATTGGGTTGCCTCTGCCTGAAAGCCCGGAGACTTGCCATCTCCACACAGCCCTTATCCAGAACTAGCTACGTAACCTAGGTCAAGCCACCTAATCTCTTTGAGGCCCAGGTTTCCCAGCGGTCATAAGAGGAGTTTTAACAGGTTGGTTGCTGAGGCCAGGGTCAGAACTAGATCTCAAAATTCTCTGACTTGGGCAGATCCTGTAAGACCCGGGGAGTGTCACGGTAGATTTTCTTTGGTTTCCAAATGAATTAACCACTTCGAATTCCTACACTTTCACAAGAAATCAGTAATGTGGGCCACAGGTGTCAATCTAAAATTTGATGAATGGCCTTATTTTAACAGATGTGGAGAAGAAGAAATGCCCTAGATTGGTGCTGTCTGATATGGTAGCCACCAGCCGTGTGTGGCTATTTGAATTAAATTAAATTAAAAAGTCCGTTCCTCAGTCATGCCAGCCACATTTCAAGTCCTCAGTAGTCACATGAGACTAGTGCCTACTGAATTCAACAGCAGAGACATAAAATCACAGAAAGTTCTATTGGTCAGCACTGCCCTAGACCTTTACCTGGACCATAACCTGCAACTACTTGTTCCTTAGTGCAGGGCATAGCTGTTTGCACCCCAGGGTGACTGTGTTCATCTTTGGGGAATGGAAGAACGGATTAAATTCCATTTGGACAAAGCAGTGCAGGAAACCCTTCAGGCACGGGATGTTGGCATTGGACAAGAGTTTGAGGGAGGTGGGAGGAGGGGAGGTTAGAGGAAGGGGTTAGGAAACAGCTGAACCGTTCTCTGCCACGGGGCTGGACTAGACCTGAGCTTCTGTAGGACACAGGACCCTTAGAGGAGGGTTCCTCAGCGAGATTATCACCCCACTCATGACTGATCCCAGCAATGGAAAAGTGTGAGAGGAGCCGGGCTGCCCTAATCCCAAGGAAATCAGGGACCCTCTCAGCACTCGATGGTGGGAAAAAGTTGTCACGTTGGGCCCATGTCACAACAGGGAAAGTTATTACATAGACAGTCAGTGGCTGGAGGAGAATAATTCTGGCTTTCTGGAAATAAGTGAGGGGGGTAACCACTCGATCTAACAGTCTGCTTCTTAAGTACAGGTCTGTGCAGTCAAGCCAGCTTATGTTTTGAGGTTTAAGCTTGAGTGTTAGCAAGAAAGTATCAGTGATACGGTGAAAAAGCTTTTCTACAGAGTTGGTACCTTGGTGCTGCTTTCCCTGTCAGCCCTGCTGGCTAGGGGGTCATCCATGTGGGGAAGGGAAGAAATCAGAGGCGGATGGCAAAAAGAGTGTAATTTTAGCTGCTGTCTGGAAGGCACGTGTGAAGGGAGTCACCTTTGTCTTCTGGACCTACTTCTAGGTGCAGCTGCAGGGGACGACACAGAGGATGCGAGCACGGAGTTCACCGACAGTATTGAGGAGGAGGCCGCACACAATAGCCACCAGCAAGTAAGTCCAAGTCAGGTACTGGGGCCCCAGGGTGCAGAGCTCGTAGCCCTTTGCGGACTGGTGGTCTCCTGCAGCCCTTGTGGGCCTGGAGTGAGAAGCTATCTTTTTAGATAAACCACTTCCCAGTCTTCCTCCTGCCCTCCTATCCTCCTTGCCACCTTGCCAACCCCTATCCTCACTCCATTTTTCTTTCCAATCCACCCTTTTTACTCCTTGTATCTTGTGGTCCTGCTCTCTGCCCCCTCCTACCCTCCTTTGCTCCTATGTACCGTCTATAGCTATAGCTTCAGAAGAATTTTTACTTACAACAAGACCTGAACACTTACACTCTTGGGCTTTTGTAACTGAAACACATCACAGAAGACAGGGAGTCATCGAAGGGCTGCTTGGGGAGGTGGCAGGCCTAGGACCTGCTTCAGGAGAGTGTTTTCTGAGGAACTCCAAGAGGATCGGAATGCTTCCAAAGCAGGGATCATTCTCAGCGAAGTCTCACTATATAAAAGAGAACCTTGTTGGGCAACCTGACAATCTACCCAGGTTGTGACACGTCAGTGACCAGCAGATGACACTTCAAGAGCAAGCCCCTGTCAAACCTCAGAACTTGGTACCCAAGGCTAAAACATTGTTCCCACCAACCATCAGTGAAGGTGTAACCAGCATTTTCTCAAGCTCAAGAGCAGAATGTCCTAGACCTCAGAGATTAAGTCACCAATAGTGATCCCATAGCACCCACTGGAACTCCTGTGTGTCTTCACCTTGCCCAGTGACATTTAGCAATCACATGTCCTGGATGGACCAGGCCTGCGACTCTCCGAGTTTTTAAGGGGAAAGTGGATCATTGGTATCTGTCCTTCTGCAGAAGCAGCTGGCTGGGCTTTTCCAGTGATAGGCTCCTTGGAGCTATTAGGGAAACTACAGGGGACATGAGGCTTTCTGGGTCTGCCTCTTCATCTCCTGCCTAAGAAAAAGAGGAGACGTCTAATAAACCAACAGAAAGACCCAAGTGAGCAGTCCCCAAATCTCACAGGATTTGGCACAGTCTTTGACTCTTGAGGACACAAGCAGTTGTCTGGAATACCTCACATCCTCAGCACAGTGTCTTTACCTTCTACCAAGATTCCCTTTTTGCTGCTCTAGACACACCTGACCCTAACTTCTCCCTTGAGCTCCTGCATGAACTCCACTTCTCCTTTTGCTTGGACCGCTGCTTCTGAGTCCTCCTAACCGGTGCTTTTAACTTTAATTATGTGCACCACTGCCCCTCTGGACAGATCCCTTACCTCTCATTCCCTGATTTCACTGAGGATCTTGGGTGAGAGAGAGGAATCTGCAGGATGAGAAAATATCCACTCTAAAACAGAGCTAGATTGGGATGTCAGCAGGTCACTGATGGTTATTGCTACTCTGGGTCAGGGTTAACTTCAGAATAAGTGAACAGGAGACACGGATATGGAGAGAACCAGATTCCGACTGATGTGGTCCAAACTATGCCTGATAGCACGAGTTCTTCACTCTGCTTCTCAGTTATAGGCAAACTGGTTTGTAAAGTCACTTCTTCCTCAACCTTCTTTTCTATAGCCGAGCGTGGAGAAAATGATCAGACAACATTTTGAGGTCAGTCCAAGCCTGGAATAAACCTTTACATTGGGGCATTTGTACTTCCCTTGCAATGTCTTCCCTATCACCTGGCATAGGAGATACTTAATAAGTTAGACAAGTATTTACCTGTTGGATGAAAAATATCTTGGGTAAGCACTGTTTTCTCTGTATCCCCTTTCCTTGAAAATCAATCTTCAGTTTTGGGGAAGGAGGTGTGTGAAATCATTGTAAACTTACTTCAGCTTTTCTGAGGTTTGTTGGTGTGACTCTCCTGCTACCAATTAAATAAAGCTTGTTTTGTCGTAACTGTTTTGTGTCCAGATTCTCAAAAATGTGTTTGCTTTTCTCCTGGTAACTGGTCCCTTAAGATTGAGCTCTGAGCTTCTCCTAGTTGTGTCCTTGGGAGGTAGACCTTATCCTCAACACCAAGCTCCCTTCCCACTTGAAGCATACGCACACTTCCCCTAACAAACACATCCAACTTTGTGTGCCTTTTAAGGCAAGAACCACCTTTTGGCCAAAGCAGATTGCTTCATATTTATTTTTGGACTCACCCTCCTCAGGAAGTGCCAGGCCTGGCCATGATGGTAATTGTCCTCAGATACCTCTCACACAATTCCATTCCCAATCAAATGTAAGATCTGTAACAAATACCTAGGAAGTTCCTGTGAAAGAAACTAGAGTAATCAATCATTGCCTTTCTTTGTTCGAATTTTTGCAATGGAGAAAAGTTAATCAACAATCAAAACCGCAAAGGAGAGTCAGTGATGAACTTGAAAAAAGGTCATTTTTTAATACCCTAATGCTGTCTGAGAAATGAATTACACTGTGGGAGGTATGAAGGAATAGGGCTAAAACAAAACCACTCTATTCAAATAAGAGATCAGATCTGCACATTGATCTCCATGGGGCAAATGAAAAACCAGCACACATAAAAGTTGAATTATACCATGGAAGCAATAGAATAGATGAATTAGGAAATGTGAAAAACCAGTGACAACTACCTGTAAGAGACGTAATTAACAATAGAACTAAAGGATTCATACTACCGCCACATACTCTGGAAGCCCTGGGGTTTTACTTCAGGAAAAACAATAGAAATACTAGCTTTCCGTAGATGTTAAAGAAAAAACTAAAAAGGTTAGATCCTGAGTCACTTTTCATGCGTTTACATTTAAATTTTACAGACAAGGCAGCTAAAGTAAACTCCCTTGGACATGGAAATATGAAAAGGCAAATTAGCCTGGGAACAAATCAGACCTCTATTTTCTCATTTAAAAGTAAGAAATTGAACCAGATGAACCTTAAGGTCCCTTCTGATACTGACATTCCATGGGTCTTATTTTTTCTTTTTAAAGAAAGTAGGTATATTTAAATCAATAGAAGATAACATACATCTAGAAGGCACTTTAAAAATAGATGGTATTATTAAAGTTAGACATTTTTAAGCAGAAGGAACCCTTAAGGTTTAGAAAAGAATAAATGTGTCCATATTCAAAGCTGATGACATTGTTTAGTTAGTTGCAAAGAGTTTATTTAGAAAGGTAATGTCACATAATTTAAATGAAGGGTGAGGTCATAAACTTTCAAAAGTGGTTTTATCCAGTCCCCCTTCCTTTATTTTGACCCAAGTGCTTCGTGGCACATGTGGGGATGGCCACCAGTCCAACTAAGCCTGGCAGTAGAACCATAGAAACACATTCCCAGGAGCCTCTCAATCTCAGGCTTACACCCCCAGGTGGGATTGGATGCCTAGGAAATGAGCACCTGTGTGAGGCATCTCTTTCTTCTTTGACGTGGGTGCGTATCTCACACATCTCTTTACAACCTCAACTGCTATGCTACCAAATGCTTTTACACATACGTGCCATATGAATCAACCCCAGGACATACCTGAAACCTAGATTTTATCATGCTGTTACGAGGTCCAAAGCAACAGTCGGTGGCTTTGTGCCAAGCCAAGCAGCTGTTGATCACTGATCCATTTAAGCTCCTCTGAGCCCTGTTCTGTCCAATATATCAATATTTCTGACCTAAATGAAGCAATAAAGCACATAATTAATTCTACAAATCATCCCTAATCAAGTGGCCGCTACATGATTCATGGAGATGCACATAAATATTTTGATGACTTTGATAATTGTGAAATGATTCTGTATAGCCGGAATGAATTTGTGACAGGTACAAGTCATTATATTTATAGAGATAAAAGAAAACAATATGACCCAGAAATAGCTGTGGGGAGAGTTGGAAAATTGGGAGGTCAAAATTGACCTGAAGTTAAGTAAAACCCCAAAATGCTGCCACTGAAAGGAAAAATGAGCCAATATGACATTGGGATATGAGGTTAATATTCGACAGACAGGCAAGAAATTCACATAGTAAAATGATTAGTCATACACTAAGTAGATTATCATACTCATGTTTTGGTTTCTACACTTTTAAAAGCATGGGAAAAGCTGGAGAGGAGCCCAAGACGAACAATAAAATTTAAAAGTTAAAAAATTAATTTTAAAAAATTATTTATTTTTATTTTTGGCTGCATTGAGTCTTCGTTGCTGTGCGTGGGCTTCTCATTGCAGTGGCTTCTCTTGTTGCAGAGTGTGGGCTCTAGGTGTGCGGGCTTCAGTAGTTGTGGCACACGGGCTCAGGCGTTGTGGCTCACGGGCTCTAGAGCGCAGGCTCAGTAGTTCTGGCACATGGGCTTAGTTGCTCTGTGACATGTGGGATCTTCCCAGACCAGGGCTTGAACCCATGTCCCCTGCATTGGCAGGCAGATTCTTAACCACTGTGCCACCAGGGAGGCCCTAAAATATTATCTGAGGAAAAACTATACAGTCTGCTCTAGTTGAACATTAAGGAGTAACTTCAAGAGTATCCTCAAAAAACAAAGGTGATGGGAAATTGCTTCTGCTTGTTTTCTTCTCACGTGCTCAGATTTGTAGAGAGAGTTTGGCTGGCAACATCAGCGTAGGGTGATAACCAACAAGGGAAATTGGTTGCTAGGCAGGTGGCCTCTCTTTAACTTCTCAGCAATTGTAGAGTGTGATTCTCCTGTTGCCAATGAAATTAAGGTTGCTTTGTCTTAACTGTAGCTCCGCCTATACCCTAATTCTCTGACTATGACTCCTGATTCCTGAGTGCCCGGATCCTTCCTCGTAATCATCCTTTTTGGAGTCTGAGTTACAGCCTCAGGCTTCGAGCTTTGGTATCTTAGCCATGATCTTTGCAGTCAAGGACTCAAGTGTTGAGCTGATGAAGCTTCCTGACTGTGAGAAGACTCCCGGAGAACTCTGTCCCCTCAGAAAGAGAAGGATCACAGCATCTACACTCTCCAGTCCTGTTTAAACCTCATTTGTTTGCTTTTGTTTTAAATTTGTTGTGTGCTTGTGTTTTTTTCCTCACCCACCTTCTGCCCATGGCAACAGTTCTCCCTGCTTGTGGGGTATGTCCTCTCACCCAAACCAGTCTCCAGGGCCCTTATGGCTGAGGAGTCCTAGAGGGGGAGCTCCTTTTAGGTCTGCCTGTTTTGGTCCCCTAGAAGGCTGCCTTTGTGATCTGATGTTCCTCGTAGATCCTCTTCAATGCACTAACTTCTTTAAACCATGATTTTCTTTCAGCTCATCAAGGTAGCTTTGGAGAAAAGCCTGGCAGCTGTGGAGACCCAGAACGTATCTCTTGCCCCTCCGTCCATGACAGGAGAGGACAGTAACAGGGGTCTTCAGGAGGAGATGCTCCACCTGAGGGCTGAGATTCATCAGCTCTTAGAGGAGAAGAGGAAAGCTGAGGGGGAACTGAAGGAGCTAAAGGCTCAAATCGAGGAAGCAGGATTCTCCTCTGTGGCCCACATCAGGTAGGATGTGCACCAGAGAAGGGGAGCCTGCTGACAGAGAGGCTACCATAGCCAGGGGACTCACCTTGCTGCTGCCAAGGCATTTGTGCTGCCATGGGGCTTTTTGATCCACATCCCATGCTCCGTGCATTAATTGTTCTACAGATTCTTAGAAAAGTTAATAATATCGGATAATGGGGATTATCAATAATTACCATTCAAACTATTCAAATAAATCTGGTCTCAATTCAGTATAATAATGTCCATTATTAGCTATACATGTATGACTGTCATGAGTGGAAATCTCCTAGTTGTATGACTCGTATTGCTCTTTTGAATTGACTGTGACATGTAAGGAATCTTCTGCTACCCAAGATGCTTCTTCACTGCTCTATGCAGAACCAGAATAGTCCATGAGGAGAAGGATTTATACAGAGGCCCTTCCACCTCCACTCAGCTCTCTCTCAGCAGCACAAATCCTTAAATCACAGAGTAGCAATTTTAATAATCTCTGCTGTTTTATTTACTTTGCAAAAGTGGTAAGTAGCTTATTCATTGGCTAGATTGACCACTCTGTCTTTAATGGCTTTTTTTCAAAAGATGCTTGGGGAACATGCTGATAACATAGGGCTAATCCACTTATTCATTCATCCCTGAGGGTCATAATCATAATGGCCTGCTGTTTAGAACACAGCTGTGCAGATGTACAACTTCTAATTCATGCCCCATTATTTCCCTGCCTATTGTGTGCCACTTAAATGTCCCTGAATCGTAGAATAATATTAGTACAGAAGAGGACCTTGACATCCAGCATAATGTCTTATTTCATAGTCGAGGAAACTCTGGCCTAAAAAGTTCTGGTAACTTGTTCAAGGTTGCATAATAGTCCCTGGCTAGACCCCTGGCTTCCAATTACTAAATTATAAACCTTTTTCTTCTATACTGTGTACTTTGTCAAACAATTTTTGAAATACTCTTGTGATCATCCTTAATGTTGGCTCTTTTACTCTGAATTATCATATTTCTTTTCTTAAATTCTACTTAAGTTAAAGCTTAAGTTTGACTTAAACTTTGTTATGCGTAAACTTTATTGTGCTATCATGGGTGAGAACAATACATCTCTTTTGATCCTACAGTTGAATATACAATCCAACCAAATGTAGTACCTTCATGAATTATTTTCCTGAAACTGATTGAACTCTTCATCCAACCTGAAGCACCACTGATACTGTAGAAGATAGAATCTATGTAATTCGTAGTCCCTCTTTTGAGATTTTGTTGAACATTGCTGTTGTTAGTTTGTATTGTGAACACAGCAAATATAAAGTTATGACATAATATTAAATATTCTTCTTTATACCACACGTGTGCCCCTTTCTTTCCCTTTTACACATCAGTTTTGGTAAAATACCTGTCCCACTTTTCTCCATTGAAACTCTCATAGACGATCTCTCTGATTCCTGTGTCCTAAAGCATTTTCATCCTTGATTCATGCTAGACAAGCTGTGCTCTATTCCAGAACTTCAGGATCTGAGAAACCCAGTCTAGGGGCATAGCCAACTGCTGGTCCTTCGGGCTATGAATTATTACTTCCTTTTTCCTTTGCCTCTTCTGGTCAGCAGTTCTCAATTTAGCGTGCTTAAGAATCCCCTGTGGAACTTAAGTAAAATGTCGATTTGTAGGCCTTAGCTCTAAAGCTTTTTAAACAAGCACCTCCTAGGATTCTGCTGTCAGTATTCCTCAGGTCTGCAGCTAGTGTGAGCAGGATTAAATGACTTCTCTGTTGCAGACACCGAGCCAGCCATACCACTTATGTAATTTCATGTAAGCATCCAATAACTCCACTAGGTCAGTGTTAGAGGTTAAGTGAACTGCCTTTTTAAGTAAATTGCCTTTTTAAAGCCATATTTTTTATTGCTTCCACCCAATCCTAGTGAAATATTTGGTGGGAGGAAAGGCTGCGTCTAGAATGTCTTGGTGAAAATTAGTTATTTAGTCCATTTTATTTCCTCAACAAATTGAATATTTTATGCGCAGCTGGCACTGTGGAGGTTCTGGAGGTACAGGGTGAACGGGACACACAGAATCCCTGTTCTCATGAAGATGATCTCCTATCTCAGGAACCAGACGTAAAGCGAATAATTAACATAAGTACATTTGATGATAGTTGTGACTAGTGTTATTTATTTCTTCTGTGTTCCTAGGTCCAAATTTCTTATCCAGTAGTTGAAAAGTGACTGATGATAATTAATAGAACTGTAGAATCCATAATAATAAATTTGTCCCAATGTCCTTTTTATTTTTTTCTTAACAGTGTAGTTACCCTTGTTTACTCTGGAGGCCGCTGAAAATTAGAACATGAGGCTGCAAACATGTGTAAAGACAACTAGACTGGGTGTCTTGAGTCCTAGATTTTTAGTGATGATGCTGCCACCAAGTAGCTATGGGAGTGCGGGTAATCTCTTGCTCTTTCTGAGTCTTGGTTTCCTCGTGTATAAAATAAGGGAGTTGTTGTAGGTCTCTGAGGTCTCTTCATGCTCTGGGGTGTCTCTGAGTCTCTGATGGCCTGCGGTGTGGGTAAACGGGGCTCTTAGGAACCGAGGCCAAGACCAGACCTGGCCCCTGATTATGTATGTTTCCTGTAGGAACACCATGCTGAGCCTTTGCCTTGAGAACGCAGAGCTGAAAGAGCAGATGGGAGAAGCAATGTCTGATGGATGGGAGATTGAGGAAGACAAGGAGAAGGGCGAGGTGGTGGTGGAGACTGTGGTTGCCAAAGGGGGTCCGAATGAGAATAGCCTTCAGGCTGAATTCAGAAAGCTCCAGGGAAAACTGAAGAATGCCCACAATATCATCAACCTCCTCAAAGAACAGCTGGTACTGAGCACCAGAGAAGGGAATAGTAAACTTAATCCTGAGCTCCTTGGGCACCTGGCCAGGGAGATCGACAGAATGAACACAGAGCTGGTTCGCTCTTCTGGAAAGCACCAATGTCAAGAAGAGGAAGGTGTGACCACGAGGCCTTGCCCCAGACCCCAGAGCCTTGACCTTGGGACTGCCTTCACAGCAGATACCCACCAAGTAAGTGTGGGATTAGACGGAATGAAAGACCCTTGGAGAAGGGTTGGAAATGTCAGTTTCTACCTTAAACAGTTCTGCCCTGTGGGTCAGGAGGTACCAAGGGAAGGGCACCTTTGCACCACAAGTAGTGGTGATAATATTCCTCACACATCAACCTTTAGAAAGGTTTTTTACAACATTATCTTATAAATATTACATGAATAATTAATTTTCCATAAATATTTGAGTGCCTAATTTTCCAGATAAGAGACTAGACATTGGAAGCAGGCAATAAGGCTTTGTCTCTGTCCTTCAGGTATTCAGTATGGTGGGAAAAGATGGCACAAAACCAGATCATTTCAATAGGATGCAATATAGGGATACATGGAGTTTTAAGGCAGCCAGACAAGTGGTGTGTAATGACATCTCTTCCTTATCACTGCCATTTTCATCACAGCTCATCACAGGTGTCTGTCCCTGAGCCTCAGAAGGAGTTATCGGGATCCTCTAAGGGGAGGCAGCTGAGCTGAGGATTAAGTAAAATGGAGACTACAGAGGATTCTTTTTTTTTTTTTAATTGGGGTATAGTTGTTTTACAATGTTGTGTTAGTTTCTACTGTACAGCAAAATGAAGTAGAGTTCCCTGTGCTATACAGCAGGTTCTCATTAGCTATCTATTTTATACATATTAGTGTATATATGTCAATCCCAGTCTCCCAGTTCATCCCACCACCCTCCCCCTTTCCCCCATTGGTGTCCATGCATTTGTTCCCTACATCTATGTCTCTATTTCTGCCTTGCAGACCAGTTCATCTGTACCGTTTTTCTAGATTCCACATATATGTGTTAATATATGATATTTATTTTTCTGACTTACTTCATTCTGTATGACAGTCTCTAGGTCCATCCACGTCTCCACAAATGACCCGATTTCATTCCTTTTTATGGCTGAGTAATATTCCATTGTATATATTTACCACATCTTCTTTATCCATTCATCTGTCGATGGACACTTAGGTTGCTTCCATGTCCTGGCTATTGTAAATAGAGCTGCAATGAACATCGTGGTACATGACTCTTTTTGAATTATGGTTTTCTCTGGGTATATGCCCTGTAGTGGGATTGCTGGGTCATATGGTAGTTCTATTTGTAGTTTTTTAAGGAACCTCCATACTGTTCTCCACAGTGGCTGTATCAATTTACATTCCCACCAGCAGTGCAATAGGGTTCCCTTTTCTCCACACCCTCTCCAGCATTTATTGTTTTTAGATTTTCTGGTGATGGCCATTCTGACTGGTGTGAGGTGATAGCTCACTGTAGTTTTGATTTGCATTTCTCTAATAATTAGTGATGTTGAGAACCTTTTCATGGGCCTCTTGGCCATCTGTATGTCTTCTTTGAAGAAATGTCTATTTAGGTCTTCTGCCCATTTTTGGATTGGGTTGTTAGTTTTTTGATATTGAGCTGCATGAGCTGTGTATATATTTGGAGATTAATCCTTTGTCCACTGATTCATTTGCAAATATTTTCTCCCATTCTGAGGGTTGCCTTTTTGTCTTGTTTATGGTTTCCTTTGCTGTGCAAAAGCTTTTAGGTTTCATTAGGTCCCGTTTGTTTATTTTTTTTATTTCCGTTACTCTAGGAGGTGGGTCAAAAAAAGATATTGCTGTGATGTATGTCAAAGAGTGTTCTTCCTATGTTTTCCTCTAAGAGTTTCATAGTGTCTGGTCTTACATTTAGGTCTTTAATCCATTCTGAGTTTATTTTTGTGTACGGTGTTAGGGAGTGTTCTGCTTTCTGCAGAGGATTCTGAGAGGGCAACTGGGCAGGAATGCAGGGAGCGATGAGTGGAGGTTTCCACCCCTTCTCTCTTCAATCATTGAACAAACATTTACTGAGAGCTCCTCCTCGTTAGATTCAATTGGCACCATGCTATGTGTTGTAGATACAGAGATGAATAAAACATTACCCCAGCTCTCCAGGAGCTCATTCCGGAAAGCAAGTAAGTGCCAAATGGGATGAGGAGCACTGTGACAGACACATGAATAAAGTCCACAGGGTTCGCAGTGGGTAGCAGCCATCACTGCCTGGGGGATGAGCTCAGACTGCCCTGACCCTGTGCTGGCTCTTTTCACAGCTGGTCAACCAGCCCCAGGCCCGTAACTCTGGACCTCAGTCAGAATTTAGCCTCCCAGGATCCACCAAGCACCTGCGCTCCCAGTTGGCACAGTGCAGACAACGCTATCAAGATCTCCAGGAGAAGCTGCTGATATCAGAAGCCACTGTCTTTGCCCAGGCCAACCAGCTGGAGAAATACAGAGTCATGTTTAGTAAGTCTTAAATTCACGTCACCAAAGTGTCTGTCTTCTCCCTGAGAAGCTACATGCTTTGCAGATTTCACTTTTCTTCCCCAACCTCATAACAAATTTTAATCCTGACCACAACCCTAGGATTGTGGAAGTGGATACTTAACTTCAATTTGCAGATGGTGGAGAAGAGTAAATGAATAAATCAAGTTTGCAGTGACAGTATGGGGAGGCAATGGACTAACACCTAGATTTGCTGATTTCTGGTACAGTCAACAAACTGCCTTACCTCTCTCAGTGTATGCTAACTGCTTCTCTTCTGCTCCTCTTTGCACCACGTCAGATTCTTAAAAAATATACCATCATTGTTGGTCTAGAATCAGCGCTTTCTAATAGAACTTCTGCGGTGACAGAAATGTTCTATACCTACGTCATGTGTGGTCATGGAGAACATGAAATGTAGCTAATTCAACTTGGGAATTTTAAGCTTAATTTTAATCAGTTTAACCTAAAATAGTCACACGTGGCTAGTAGCTACCTTACCGAACAGTACCGATCTAGATGTCTTTGAAACTGAATTAGTTCAGCTCCATTCAAACATTTACTGAGCCCCTGTGAACAAAGCATTTACTAGTTTCCCTGGGACTTCTAGAGATGACTTAAAAATGTCTGGTCCCAGCGAAGCCCCGTTATCTGTAGATGGGATCATCAATAGCAAACAGGCTCATCGTGGCAGAGGGAAGTCCTGCTGTCTGGAGCAGGTGGTCTCTTCTCCCACCTAAGTCCAAAGAAGCCTCTATTCCACTGTGGACCTAACCTCCCTGCACCCTAAGGGCCAGGGTATGTGCCACTGAGGGTGAGGGTGTATGTGGGAAATTCAGATACTCTGTAACACCCCCTGTCTCTTCCTAAGCAGGTGAATCCTTGGTGAAGCAGGACAGCAAGCAGGTGCAGGTGGACCTCCAGGACCTGGGCTATGAGACTTGTGGCCGAAGCGAGAATGAGGCTGAGAGGGAGGAGAGCACCAGTCCCGGTAAAAGCACAAGTATGGGGTTCACCTTCCCTCCCTAGGGGCAGCCTTCACATTTGGGTGCCGTTGGCGAGTCCCACATGCAACGAGGAGTAGGGATGAGGGGGCATGGTAGACTGAAGAGGACACAAGACCAGAGAGGGACAGGAAGTTTGGAGGACGACTCTTGCCCAGAATGAGTCTGAGTGTGAGTTTGAATTTCTACAATTAGTTTTCAGCATACTGCTGTTAATTAAAAAAATGTTCTATCCAACTGTTTATTATAGAAAAAATACTAAGGTCTATTTATTAATGAGAAGACCAGATGAGCTTTGGGGGAATAGGCAAGCCATAAGTTTAAAAAAAATATTCTTCTATTATAAAAGTACTGTGACTATAGGGACATCCACCAAATGGAAATCAAGGAGAAAAACACTTGAGTGAAATAGAAGGTGACCACACCTGACTTGCTGGGCTCTTGGGAGGGTAAGAAATACTGCATTTGAATGTTAGAATAGTGCCAGCACTGAATAAAGTACTGCTTCAACTTTTGCTCTAGTAATTATTGTCCTCAAGACCTTGAAGGGAGTGGCCTCAGCAGCACGCCCAGCTTTACTCAGGAAGATGTCTTTGTCTTTTCTCAGAGTGTGAGGAGCACGACAGCCTCAGGGAAACTGTCCTAATGGAGGGGCTGTGCTCTGAGCAGGGACATCTGGGCTCTACACTGGCCAGCCCCCCTGGAAAGAAGCCCTTGGAGAGCCAGCTAGGGAAGCAGGAGGAGTTCCAGGCATATGGAAAGTCAGAAGACATCTCTGTCCTATGTAAGGACATCAAAGATCTGAAGGCCCAGCTGCAGAATGCCAACAAGGTCATTCAAAACCTCAAGAGCCGGGTCCGGTCCCTCTCAGTTACAAGCGATTATTCATCTAGTCTGGAGAGACCCCAAAAGCTGAAAGCTGTTGGTACCCTCGAGGGATCTTCACCTCATAGTGTCACTGATGAGGACGAGGGGTGGCTGTCTGATGGCACTGGGGCTTTCTACCCCCCAGGGCTTCAGGCTAAAAAGGATCTGGAGAGTCTGATCCAGAGGGTGTCCCAGCTGGAAGCCCAGCTCCCGAAAACTGGAACAGAAGGGAAGCTGGCCGAGGAGCTGAGATCAGCCTCGTGGCCTGGGTAAGGAGGGTACTCTTTGGACCATTACTTGATTGATGATGTCTAAGTTTATGTTTGAAGGAGGGTAGCCCAGGCAGGTAGAAGAGAGAACCCATCAGGGCAATCAGAGGAGCACCTATTTAAATGGTAGCCCTAGGTCTGAAGAAAGGATGCGTGACCCTGCTGGGAGATACCAGGTCCCTGTGATTTCCTCCTTAGGAATGTATTCTTAAAGTGGCAGGATATATGATATAAGTAGTAAGACTGGAGTCAGACTTCCTGGGTTCGAATCCTAGCTCTGGGACTTACAGGCTATGCAACCTACTCAATCTTTCTGAGCCTATTTCTTTACCTATTAAATGAGTATAATAAGAAAACCTATCTCAAAGGGTGGTTATTAGGTTTAAATGAATTAATACAAGTGCTTATAATAATGCCTAGCATATATTAAAGCTCTCAACACTATTTGTCATAATTATTATTGTTATTGATACTTTGTGGTTGAAAAATATATCCCTCCCAGTATCTGGGTTACCTATGCTGAGTAACAAACCACCCCAAAGCTTAGGGGGTTGAAGCAATAATTTATGTGGATTGGCTGGGCTTAGCAGTATAGCTCTCACTTGGGGTCTCTCATGCGGCTGCCATCAGATGGAGGTTGGGGCTGGAGTCACTGAAATGTCTGCCTGGACACGGCTTCTTCATTCATGTGTCTGGTGACGTGGTGCTCCTTGGCTTCTCTCTTTCTCCATGTGGCTCCTTGTCTTCCGGGGCCTCTCCTCGTGGCCTGGGCCTCTCATAGTACGGTGGTCTCAGGGTAGTTTCACTTCAGCATGGCAGCTGGCTTCTAAGTGGAAGTTGCCAGGCCAGTTAAGAGCGACTCCTGGACTTGGTGCAGTGTTACCTCCACTATGTTACCTTGGTCATGGTGGTCACAGAACCCACCCAGATTTAAGGAGACGGAGAATAACTTCTGCCCAATGATGAAAGAGGGGCACAGCCACATTATAGAGGAGCACATGGAACGGGAGCTTGAGTAATGGCCAACTTTGCAAAATACAGTCTGCCATAATATAGGTGGTCTTTGAAGTAGAAGACATGAAAGGACCTATTTGGATTTTTAGTATTTATTGAGCATCTACCCAATAACTATATTTAGTATTTATTGAGTATCAACTGTGAGTCTACACTATATTGGTGCTGTAAGGGATGTAAACTATGGCACTGTATTTACCCCCACAGAACTTATTTTTCATTTTTGGACACATGACTAACACATATAAAACAGCGGAAGAATGGTGGCATACCATGTTGTTTGATGCAAGTTTGTCAGAACAGAATTTACTCTTAAATACATCCTTTGGTTTTTGTGCCAGAATTCAGCTTAAACTGAGGAACTCTTAGAGATGTTCTCACAGAAATGACTACAGAAGCCCCCATAACTTAATTTTCACTCTTTTCCATTCTTACCCTTTCCTCTTCTTTCCTACATTAGGAAATATGATTCCCTGATTCAGGACCAGGCCCGAGAACTATCCTACCTACGCCAGAAAATACGAGAAGGGAGAGGTATCTGTTATCTTCTCACCCAGCATGCGAAAGATACAGTAAAGTCTTTCGAGGACCTCCTAAGGAGCAATGACATTGACTACTACTTGGGGCAGAGCTTCCGGGAGCAACTCGCTCAGGGAAGCCAGCTGACAGAGAGGCTCACCAGCAAACTCAGCACCAGTAAGTTGGCCACAGGGCTTTTGGACACTCTCAGTCCCTCCCAGAGCCCAGCCCCAGGTGACCGCCACGCCTCCACCACAGCCTTTTAACCCAGGTCCTGCTTCCACTTCATTTCCCAGGGGTCATTACAGAATCAGGACTGGCCAGTGGGAAGCACTGAGGAGGAACCACAGGGTCAGAGAGGCCATGATTACAGCATCATTTATGGAATGTGACCTTTAGGGAAGGAGGCTGAGTCCATCTAATGCTAAGGGGGAGAAAGGGAGAAGAGATCAGAGGACTTCATTGTAGTTAAAGGAGCCCTGAACCGAGACTTGCAATACGCAAGCTCTAGCCTGGATGCTGCCACTAAGTTTCTTTGGGCAAATGACTTAACCTTTTGGTATCTCTGTTTCTTCATCTATTGCCTGGTATTGCACATGAATGTAATTCAAATACAGATGAAGCACTATGCCCTTTTGAACATGGTTTGGGCACTGAATGTCATAGTACAAGGGCTAGGAATATTGGTAATTATTGAAGCCCTTGACTTAGAATTTCCTGAGAGCACCCGAGGGAGAACAGCAGGATCAGTCTTGGGGGCCAACCATCCCACATCCTAGCGGCAGGTGCAGAGGTGGGACAGGGCTGTTTATCATCTCCTCAAAGCAAGAGTAGGTTCTACATGAAAGCTGTGATGGCTCACAGAGCTGGTCCGTCTGGGAGTCAGTCTGTGGCAGGCTTGGAGGCTGGAATGTTCCAGAGAGAAGTTAGCCAAGTGCCTTTTAAACTCTGTTTGCGTTGATTTAGGGTAGAGGAAGTCATGATGGTGATTACCAGTCAGGGAAGGTCTGCCTGGTGAGCTCAGGAGAACCTGCAGGTCTGTTCTGTAAAGATACAATCTGAGGTCTCCCAGAGCAATTCTCCCACCTATCCTGGACATACATAGAGTAGTCACTATTTTGCACCCAAATCGGCTCCTGCATTTATAACGTGTGAAGTGAGACCTGTTTCATTTCTTACTGTTTCTTTCTGAATTTGGTTTGCAGAGGATCATAAAAGTGAGAAAGATCAAGCTGGACTTGAGCCACTGGCCCTGAGGTAATTCAAGTAGGATCTGGTAAAGGAATCAGGAACAAGGCCTAAGGGGTTAAGGGTGGCTGCAGTTTCACAAATCAGGGGGAGAAAAGGAAAATGCTGATTGTAATGAATTCATTTATTCATGGAACACATTACTGTTCTTTTTAGCCTTACTCTCTTTTGATATAGTTCTATTGATTTCTGTTTGTATATTTATTCAAATTAGTAACCTAGATTTATTATTACATTATTAGCTTAGTAACCTAGAGTCAGTCTGACTTCAAAGTAAACTAACCAGGTTTTAAGGGTCCTTGGCACCCCAAGGATCTCCTCTGCTTCCCCACTGTGTGTTTAAAGACCAAGGTGTGCTTTTTGCCAAGTTGGCTTACCCCAAGTTGAGTTGGCAGCTAGTTTAATGGCCACACAATTTCCTTGAGAAAAAAAGAATTGTATTACAGTTCCTAATTTTTTAAAAAAAGTGCTTGATGTTGCAGATCCCGGGAGGCTACAGCGTCTTAGGAACCAGTTTTCATTGAGTCACTGAATATTATCTCATTATGTGCAAGAAAATACAGGCTCAGAGTCCTTTGTAGTCACAAGTTCATGCCCCTTTGTGTCGTGAGTGTGCTTTAGACCACTCAGTGCTTCTCAAAATATCTGCAGTGAAGGACAAAGTATTTTTTTTGTTTGTTTTCCTTTCTAATCCATCACAGACACACACATTGTCTCTGTCTCAGTCGACCAGATGATTCTACTTATCATACTCCTAGATGTTGTGGGAATGCCACACTGCTGTGTTTCTCAAGGCTTACCTTGCATTTCTGTACTTACCGGAGACTGGGAGCCAACAGTTCTCGGACTCCAGCTGTACTGGGGACCATACATTAAGCAGCAATGCCTCGGAGCACTAGCTGAGCCTCTGCTAGTCCTCAGTGTGTTGTGTGGCCAGTGCACTGGGTGGCTCTTGCTCTCCTTCCCTCTGCACCTGACCTACTTTCCACTCCTAATCAGAGATGGGTAATTTCGTTTACCCTCTGCAGGAATGGTCCCCTTGACTTATGTGGCTTTTCCCATGTGCCCTAGTCAGGACTAGCTC
Organism: Neophocaena asiaeorientalis asiaeorientalis; assembly: GCF_003031525.2. NCBI lineage: Eukaryota > Metazoa > Chordata > Mammalia > Artiodactyla > Phocoenidae > Neophocaena > Neophocaena asiaeorientalis. The sequence goes on from NW_020175191.1 coordinate 7,949,033, forward strand.
GTCCAGTGACTTTGGGTTCAGCTGTTGTCCTCCTTCACCCCACTAGGCTCAGCAAGGAGCTGCAGGAGAAGGAGAAAGTGATTGAAGTCCTGCAGGCCACGTTGGACGCGCGGTCCCTAACGCCCTCCAGCAGCCGTGCCTTGTCTGACTCCCACCGGTCTCCCAGCAGCTCTTCCTTCTCGTCTGATGAGCCGGAAGCCTGCTCTGACATGGACATAGCCAGCGAGTACACACACTATGAAGAGAAGAAAGCTTCACCCAGTCACTCAGGTAGCCTCCACTTTCTGAGTGGAACCACCTCTATCTAGGCTGAGAGGAGACCTCCACATCCAGGCCTTATAGAGGCACCTTGGTGTGTATCAGGCCGAACCGTGCCAAGCACAGGCCCCAGTGGGTCAGGATCTTTGCTATGCTCCTGACTCTACAAGTTACCCCTGTCGCTGGGTCTCCACCAGCATATGGATACTGCTGTTGGACACGGCGAACGACAGTGGGGAGAGTGAGATTACGGAGACTTCTCTTCCCCACTGCTTCATGAGCATACCATCTGTCTGACTGACCTCCTTTTTTAAGATGGGATATCCTATCCCTCCAGCTAGCTGCAGTTCCTGAACCCCGGCGTTTCCGTGGGTGTCCACAGATGCTGCTGGACTTGCCTGGTATTTTTGGAGGTGCCATTTTCATGGTTTCAGGCTCTGAGCCCCACTCCCACCTCTAAGGTGGCTTTCCTCACTGAAGGAGCTGTCTGCCAGTAAGGAATGAACACCGCTCCCAGCGCTTGTGCTTGACGCTCTCCCTGAAAACCAGGCTCTGCCCTGGTTAAATATCAGGCCAGATTCCAGTTCTTTGTAGAACATCAAACATGTTCTTTCATTCATGGGTTTTGTAGATTCCATCCATCATTCGAGTCTTTCTGCTGTACTGTCTTCTAAACCATCAGCAACCAGTGCGTCTCAGGGGGTTAAGGCCGAACCCAGCAACAACCCCATCAGCTTGCCAGCTCCCCAGAATCCCCCCAAGGAGGCCAGCCCGGCCCATCCAGGTATGCAACAGCCAGTGGGGCAGGGTCTTCATCTCCTCTTCCTCAGCTGCCTGTTTGACTTTTCTTCGGGGACAAGAAAAGCATCATTAGGAGCTTATATATCAATACATCAAATCCTAGACAAAATCAAGAGACCATCCAGATTAGCTAATAGTGTCTGACTACTCTTTGTTTTAAATATTTTAGAAAAGTAAATAATCCACAATAGACTTTGATCTACATATCAATTTTGACCAACAGTTGGCTAATCATTCTAAAAGAAGCATCTTCATTTCTCTCTCTCATTTCACCCTGAGAATCAAAGAGGCAAAATGCTTCTCCTAGGATTACTGTAGCCAAAGAAAAAAGGGAAATTTACATCCACTGCTCCCTTATATGTGTTCCCCATTTTATCTGCAGAGGAGCCTCTACAGTAGGTAGGGCAGCTTACTTCATAGCTAAGGATGCTTCAGTATCCTTAGACAAGATTCTGTTCATATTACATTATCGTTTATGGGTTTATGAATGGGTTGGTAGCCCTTGATGTGTATATGGTGTGTATCTTGGACCAATAGCTGTACATTTCATTTACTTGCCTCAGCTTAGTTACCAGGGGGTGCCTTGTTCAATCACAGCTCCACACCAGCAATGGCAGAGAAAGGGCAAACCTTGTTCTCACCTCCTACCACCCAACAAGATGGGCTGGCTGGCCGCCTTCAGTGTGGTTGTGGTGAGGTCGGACTCGTGTAGAGGTGCCCCCAGAAGAACAGCACTTTCCTTCTGCCGCCCTTGTCTCTCTTGAGGACAAGTCAACCAAAATCTTAAGAAAAAGAATGTGTTCAACTCTTTCTGAGCCTGGGCTCAAAGTTTCTGGGCCAGAGTGGGCAGCAGCTAAACCAGGAAATCATGGGGAAAAGCTATTCACCTAGCACTGTAGACATCTGTGTAAATGTTTGGGGATCAGAAAGAGCAGAAGGTCAGGGGTTTTAAAATCAGAACGCCTCCCTGAAGGAGGCCTGGTCTGTGTCACTTGGTAATTCAGGGGTCTTTGCTGTACTGCTCTGATACTATGTCAGTATCTTGGGGTAAGGGATGTTTTTCAGAATGTGATCATCGTCTTTCACGTGAGACATTCTCCACAGGTCTGTCTTGGTTTCTTCTCCCTCTGTGGGCCATCTGCCCGATAACTCTTTTTAGGAAGAGGAGACAGATTCAAACATGAGAACTTCCCAGGGTTCCTAAAGACCTGTCTATAGATGGACTGCCTAATGATGACCTGCGAAGATTTTTTTAGAAAGAAATTTCTAAGCCCTACTGCCAGAGTTTATGATTCAGTAGATTGCAGTAAGGATGAAAGAACCCACATATTTTAAGAATCTTTCTTAAATTATTTGAATGTCCAGAAAGATTTGTAAGCCATTGTGTGTAAGTCAGTAGGCCAAGGCTTTTATTTTTCCTTTGGTGAATGAACACATTGATTTGGGATTCTGAAGTTTGTTTCCATCAGTGTTGAATTACATGTATTAGTCATGCAGACTTCCCCACTATCCTAGTCTACTTCTGCCCTCCTCAGGATGAGTCCTGTTGCTTTCAGAAGAGGACTTCTAGGTGTAGGGAGAGGCTTGTCACAAGGGCCAGGACTAGCACATGCTGGTAGCAGCACCGCAGGGGCTCTTGAGAGCATCCAGGCACAGCCATCCTCACCTATCCGTGTCCAGATGGCTAAGATGGGGCTTTCACGGCTGCCTGGGTTATGGTAGTGCCACCTTGCCTTTTGTAGCCAATTGTTTTCAAGATGAGCATAGAATGTGTATGCAAGATACACGTACAGGATACATCCCTGGCAGGGAAGGAGAAGGAGGGGGTCAGCTAGGCCAGCATCCTGGGTAACAGTGCTTCCCCTTGGCCATCTGAGTCATCACCACATTGAATGATAGACACTCCCCAAGGAGATGTTTGGTCAGGGAATAGTTTCACCTTCTCAATCTTCCACCCATTCTTTTCTCTGACTTTCTCTCTAATGGTTTATCTCCTTTCTCCCTAACTTTCTGTTTCTAGGCCTTCATTTTCAATCCATACCCACGCTGGTTAGCCTTCCCCAGGCACCATTGCGCTCAGCTCCACCCAGCCTCCTGCCTTTCAGCTCTGCTGGCCCTCCCCTCCTTGGCTGCTGTGAGACACCCATGGTCTCCTTGGTTGAGGCTCAGCAGGAGCTGCAGATGCTGCAGAAGCAGTTGGGAGAAAGTGAGCACTTCCTGCTGCATTTGTGTTCTTGCGAATGATGGACCCACACTGTGTTTCTCTGCATGGCTTTGGCTGGATGGCAGAGTTTTAAAAAATAACATAGGGGTACGCGTTATCAGTGGACAATTGAGGGAGGGCTGTGCTTGCTGCTTTGGGAACTAAATTTACTGTTATCTTTCTCACGTGTGTACCTCATCCGTTAACAGGTATATCTGTCCATCAGGCCCTAGACCTGGTGCTCTCCCACTGCTGACAGTGTGGGGTACCTTCCACCAAGCGTATTGAAGCCCTGACACATTGGCAACATGGTCACTGGCAGGACATGGGAGAGAGGTTTTTTGCCTGCCAACGCAGGATGAAGTGGCCAGAAAAAGATGGCCACATTCAATGGGATCATTTCCATGGCAATTATATCCTCCTCTGTGAAATGTTTTTAGTCAAGTTCAAATTCTGACATCATCAGGTTCGGGGCTAAAAGGATGGTGAAGGAGGGATTAAGAAGGGGTGCCAGGGCTTCCCTGGTGGTGCGGTGGTTGAGAGTCCGCCTGCCGATGCAGGGGACATGGGTTCGTGCCCCGGTCCGGGAAGATCCCACATGTCGCGGAGCTGCTAGGCCCGTGAGCCACGGCCGCTGAGTCTGCGCGTCCGGAGCCTGTGCTCCGCAACGGGAGAGGCCACAACAGTGAGAGGCCCGCGTACCACAAAAAAAAAAGAAGGGGTGCCAAACCTCTCTTCCCCTTACACGAGGTTAATTTCTGTTTCTGCACAGGCGACACAAGGACAGCTAGAAACAGAAGCACAGGCTGTGATGTCTGATTGTGAATTCTGTCAACTCCCAGATATAATTGATGTTATGTAGTCACAGAATTCATAGCATATGTGGTCATCTTTTAGAGAAAGGTTTGATGTAAATATGGGCTGGATGCCACATCATAAAACATTTTGTTTTATTTTAAGCTATAAGCTATCACTTATAGCTTAAAATAAGAAAAGAACCTCACGTGATGAATTTGCTCTCTAGTAGTGCTTAAAAAAACTAGAAAGCAATTTGAAATGACCTTAAAACCACACTCTGTGCCTGTGAAGAAGAGCTTGGAGGAGGCAGAAATTGATGGTAGGGTCACTGTACAAAGGGTGTCCAAGACCACAGCTAGGAATCTCCATACCTGAAGCTGCAAAGTTCATTCAGATTGGCTTGTTTATCAGCTCTGAAAATGGATGCACTGTCTACTCTGACATCAGTTTGATTTCCAGAACCAGCTAGACCGAGTCTATTTTTAGGAGAGTTTGTACATCTTCCTTTCTGCAGGAAGTGAAGTCTTAGAGGCTGCCTTCTGCTTATCAGCATCCCACAGGTACAGCAGCCTAGGTTTGCCTACCATCGTGAACATGGCTTTACCCTGTTCCCTGCCAGAGCAGTAACTAATACTCAGAGAAGTGAGGTTACTTGTTCAAGATCACTAGTAACTGGGAGAAATGGGCTTGAATTCAGATCCTCCGCTCCCAGTTCCATATTTCCATTATACCATCTCTATCTAGAATGGTTTTGTTACAATCCTGCTCAGAGCACAGAGCTGAGCTCGGCTGAACAACTCTGGAGGCCCCCTGCAACAATCTTTTCTCTCTTTAGAGATGAGAGGAAGGTGCTGTTCTCTCTGATCTAGAACTTGCTACTATAGCACACCTGGAAGTAACAACTGATGGATAACAAATTTGTTCCATGCCAAAAGGCGAGGCTATTCTCTAGATTACCTTTCTTTTCCTTGACACCTTTTCCTTCATCTTTCCACACTGTCAATTTGTCTTTGCCCCAAAGGAAAGGTGGAGGAAGGAGAGCACTGTGCATGAAAGGGTCTGTGATGTGGGTTGAATTGGAGTCATATCCAGTCTGTGCCACTGGCCAGAGTTTGGGTCGTCCCAGCCTTGGTGAGGAAGGCTGTAGCCCTTTCTTTTGCCTTGTCAAGCACAGTCCTCACCAGCTCTCCTCCTTTGCTTTGAAACAAGCTTCCAAGTGGACAGTGGTGCATGGCGGCTTCTCAGGCCACTGTGGGGCTAAAATTTCCTTGTGCAAGAGTCTGTCTGGCGTCTTTGCATGGTTTAGGGCATGTGCTCTGTATCGTGTGACCGGGAAGACTGGAACATGAGAATACTGATCACTGTTACCGATAGACTTGGCACCTCCTATGACCTTGGTGAGATAGTAAGCTGACTGTCGACAATCACTGATTTCCCCCTCTGCCTGTGTGGGGTTGGGGTTGAAGGAGGTGTGAGAGAGGCAGGAAGTCACATTCTTTAAAATACTGACTACAGGGCTTCCCTGGTGGCGCAGTGGTTGAGAGTCCGCCTGCCGACGCAGGGGACGCGGGTTCGTGCCCCAGTCCGGGAAGATCCCACATCCCACATGCTGTGGAGCGGCTGGGCCCGTGAGCCATGGCCGCTGAACCTGCGCGTCCGGAGCCTATGCTCCGAAACGGGAGGGACCACAACAGTGAGAGGCCCGCGTACCTCAAAAAAAAAAAAAAAAATTACTGACTATAGTTTAGATGCTTACGTGTTTCATCTCCCTCTTTAACTTCCTGTGATCCTAATGAATATCTAGTATTTTGCAAACTGGGGAAGGGGAGACCCATGACAGTACTTCTCAAACTTTCCTGCCTCCTAGAATCAGCTGGGATGATTTTAAAACATCCAGTGCCCAAGCTGCACTGCATACCAATTAAGGTAAAATCTCTGGGGGTCCAGGCACCAGTACATGTTTTTACATTGTCTCAGATGATTCCAGTATGTGGCCAAATTTGAGAAACAGTTATAAATGAGGATCGAAATTGGGAACTGCCAATTGCATTAATCCCTCAAAGGGGGTTGGCTTGGTTGGAGGGAACCATGACCTCACTCCTCACTCCTAGTTCTTAGGTGGAGCCACCTGTTTACTCTGCTGCCCATATTGATAATCCCTGGAAGAAAGTAGTCTTCTGAATGTGAATATCCTAAACTACGGCCCTGTTCACCTCTTTCCCTCTCTCCACCAAGTTGGGCTTCTTTTTACACAGAAGCAGAGATAATGGGAAGGCCCATGATTTCATAGGATCTATGAAAGCACCAGCCTATGAAATGAAAGGTCCTCCCTACCCCATGGAAGAGTGTTCATGACTCTTTAGACATGAGTGATGACATATTTCAGTTCCTGGAATCATTGGGTAAGAATGAAATCACCTCTTGCCTCACCTAGAACCTCCCCCAGCCTCAGCAAAGAAGTTCCTCACTCTGGAGTAACTGGGGCCGCCACATCTAGCTGCATTTATACCCCCTTTCTCTTCTGACAACCCCAAAGGAAAACCGAAAACCTGGCAGGTTAGCTTCTGGGTACAGCAAGTACTCATAGGGACACAAATATTCCCATTCACAGGTGTGCTCAATGCTATGGCCCATCACACTCTTAACCTCTGATTTTCCCAGTGAGTTCTACTTCTGGAACTTCCCTGGATTCTGTCATGAGGAATTATCACAGGAGCCAGAATTAGGGCCACTGGACTTCCCTTTTGTGTACACTAGTGACTTTCTGATACGTTATTCATCCCCTACCTCTTGGTGTCTCATGCTAGCAAATACAAGGGGTGAAAAGTTATAGCCTCTAGGATGGGAATCCTCATCTAATTGGAATTTCCCAGCAGACTGGGACCTCTGATAGCCCACGTGTCCCCTTTAGTGTCTGTTCTTAGCAATCACATGCTTCCTTGCCGATCCTTCTGTTCTGATACTGCTTCTCATTCATGTTTCTTTCTGCCCAGGTGTCAGCAACGTTCATCCTGCTTCCCCAGCCACATTGCCAACCAACCATTTAGAAGCCAGCTCTTCCCACTACCTCAGCCCTACCCAGCCCCTCTCTCCTCTGAGGGGCACCATAGAACTGGGCAGAATCCTCGACCCTGGGTACTTGGGCAGCAGAGGCCAGTGGGACATGATGAGGCCTCAGAAAGGAAGCTTATCTGGGGAACCATCTTCAGGCTCCTCCATGTACCAGCTTAACTCCAAACCCACAGGTAAAGCACAAAGCGGATCAGCTCAATTATTTTTCTAAACCATGTAAAACCCCTTACACTTACCAGCTACCATGGTAGCTGTACATATACAACTACAACTCCCTTACACATACCCCTGTATTGGAGGAGGCCCATGGGGCTTGGTTAGCATCAGCTGTCCTGTGTTTGAAGCCAATTTACTCTTTAAACAAAGTCACCTGAGCTCTTGGATGCCCGTGACAGAGACTGGTGATGTTTAGGGATCTTGCTGAGAGGCCACTGGCCAAACCCCACACCCCCCATATGGGCCCCACTAGTGACCAGGATTCTCCATCTCCCACCTCCTCCTGCCCTGCTGGGTGACTACAGGGACTGACCTGCTAGAGGAGCACCTTGGTGAAATCCGGAACCTGCGCCAGCGCCTGGAGGAGTCCATCTGCATTAACGACCGCCTGCGGGAGCAGCTGGAACACAGGCTCAGCTCCACTGCCTGCGGAAGCAGTAGGAGAGGCCCAGGGCTTCCTGTTTCTGGTTGTAATTAGGGAGCTGCTGAAGGTCAACCCCTAGGCAGAGCTTCGCAGATTTCAAAGCACCGAGGTCTGCTTTTCTGTATTTGCTCCTTACACCAGCAAGGCAGGGGGCAAGTACTATGCTCCCGTTGCAGCTGTATCTGAGCTCAGAGAGTAACTTTCCTCGCGGCAGATCTAACCAGGTCTGGTCCCCAGAATCCTCTGACTTCTCTTCCAGCCTAATCTGCTCATATCTGCCTGCTGACTTCTGTGTCCTGGTCCTATAATTGGCAAGGGGTAGAGCCAGGTCTGTAGGGCCTCCTCCAGCCACTTACCGAGGTGGCCTTCCTCCCCCACCACCCCCAGGCTTCTGACACTTGGAGGCCATCCCTTTCACACGCCTTTGTCCTGCCCACAGCTCAGCAGCAGCTATTTAGGGGAAAGGGCCTCCTGAACAGCTGCAGCCAGGGCACGTGATAATACACGCAAAGAACCCACTCAGAGGAGCCACAGGAAAGCCAGGCATTCAGCGCATCAGGCTTTAGGCCCAGGATGCGAGCTCTCTAGGTTTTCTGCTGGGTTGGGATAGTATCTTCGGAGATACAGGATGAGCAGCACAGAGAGCGTCTATTACCCAAATGTGTAACTTGCCTGCTTGCACTTCCTGGGACAGGACCCACCTCTAACTTCTACAGTCCGGGCCTGGAGTCCACACCTCAGCTCTGCAATGAGAACAGAGTCCTTAGGGAAGAAAACCAGAGACTTCAGGCTCAGCTCAGTCATGCTTCCAGAGGTGAGTGTTCAAAAGCCGCAAACTGTGGTTACTCCCTTTCCTCCCTGCCCGTACCAGTCACCAACTGGAGAAGCAAAGTGACAAGCTGGAGAGAACAGAGCTACCCAGACCTACCAACCCCAAACTCCCATAGCTATTCTCAGTCTAGAAAGGGCTACTTCCTGACAATTCCCAACCACGGGCCCTTAGACTCCTAGGCTCCAAGGACAAGGGGCTCTAGGAAATCTACCACCTCTGTGCAACCCTCCTGCAGATATTCAGTCATTAGCTATCAAACTGCATACCTTAGTGCCTGTTCTACCTGCCCACAGTTCACAGTTAGTTTGGACCCAGGACAGGGAGCAACATGAGGCCTATACACTCTCTCAGGTTTCTCCAGACTTGGCAGCTGTTCTGTGTATCCCTCCCATGCTGATCTGCTATCCCCATACCTCCTCACCACCTCCTACTCATACACTCAGGGCTCCTCTTTGGTCACTAGTCCTCATGACTCTGTGTCTGAAGATGCTAGCAAAATGTCCTCCAGAGCTTTCCCAACACTATTCAGTGGGCATCCACGTGTGGGCATCATTTCCTGTGTGGCCTGGTGGGGCAGCTGACCTTAGTGTTAATTGACTAAGTGGAATCAATATACTTTCAATTACAAATTATTTTTATTTACAAATATTTATTGAATAGCCATAACACACAAAGAATAGTGGCTAAGAGGATTAAGCCCAGAATGAAAGAATGCTTGTGGGAAAGGAAAAAGACATCAAGAGATATTTCTAACTTAGCCTCCTCAGAGCAAGAAGATGTGAGAGGAGTGATCCCTGCTTGGGAAGATAACAAAAATTATAAGATAAGGGAGAAGGCAGAGCTACTAAGCTACCATTGCGTGCCTGGAAAGAGCAGAACAGACCTCACAGGTGAGAAGATAGTAAGATTTAAAAGAGCTCAGTCTGCCAGGCCCAGGTGATTCTGCCCCAGCCGACGGACAGCACCGGAGCCTTATTCCCAGAGTCTCTGTCAATAGTCTTTGAGAAATCATGAAGATCAGAGAGATGCTGCAAGACCAGGAAAGAACAGATAGCTCTATTTGCAATATGATGAAAACAATATATACTAAAAACTGTAGACAAGAAATGTTGATGTTGATCCGTGGCAAAATTCAAGAATGGATTACTGCACAGCAGGTATGTGAGGACTTAGAAAACAGCGTCAGGAAGCAGAGTGTTTTCTCTAAAAGCAAGGTGGGACGTATTAACTCAGAGGATCAAAGGACATTGCCGAGAAAGAGGTTCCCACCCCCCTGAGTGTGTGGATATAATAGCATACCCTCACTTTGTCTCTCCTGGTAGCATAAGCTGGCCCTCCTTTTGCTTTAGTTCTGTTTGTCAGGATGGATGTGCTTGGGCTCATCTTGCTGCTGACTTTTGGCCCTACAATATATGTACTCCTGTGTTCTGCCCACCAGAGCACTCCCAGGAAACAGAATGTCTGAGGGAGGCTCTGCTGACCTCTCGATCCCGGCTTCAAGAGCTGGAAGTGGAGCGGGAGCGCCAAAAGGTGGAACGGCAGCAGCTTCTGGAAGACTTGAAGGAGAAGCAGCAGGAGATCTTGCATTTCGAGGAGGAACGACTATCTCTCCAGGAGAAAGACTCCAGGTTGGAGGGAGCCCACTGATAAGGAAGGTGGCCCATTTTCAGATTTAGCAAAAGGGATATTGGCAAGATGGTTAATGGTCTTGCCACTGAGGTTTTTGGAAACCTCACTATCCCCTCCGCTATTCCGGATTTATGGGGAACTTTGAACAGAAGGAAGGACTTCTTTGGGAATGTCTTTTTCACTCCAAAGTTGAGAGAGTAAAACCCTGTTATGGAAGGCTTCAGCATATCAGATTCTGGAGAAAGGATATTCTCGTGCTTCCAGTTAGTTTTAAGATATTAGTCCCACCATAACCTAGGAAGCTTCTACACCAGCCATGATGCTGGTCCCCAGCGTAAACCCTGTAACTGCTTGACACCATGAAAAGAGCAATGTGGGGCAGTAAGAATACCAGGTAGTGTGTCCTAGGTATGGTAGCTAATGGCATGACTCCAAGCACAGTTACTTTACCTTCCAAGCCTCTGTTGCCACATCTGTAAAATAAAAGTGATGGTCTTCATGACCCCTGAGTTGACATCTAGGGCTAGAATTCTATGATGCAGAAGTTGGCTCACAGCCTCTTGCCCTGGTGGGGCCCCACCAGCTCAGCGGACCCTTGCTTCTCCCCTGACAGGCTGCAGCATAAGCTGGCCCTTTTGCAGCATCAGTGTGAAGAGAAACAGCAGCTTTTCCAGTCCCTCCAGTCAGAGCTACAGATCTACGAGACACTTTATGGCAATTCCAAGAAGGGGCTGAAAGGTATGTTTTCCCCTTCTTCCCCACCCTATGAGCTTCTTGCTCTTGCTAAGGGTGCTGGTGAAGTCTTTACCTTGGGAGTTGTGGAGATCTTGGAAACCTATCTTGCTCTGTCTCAGAAAAAAAAACCTCAGTCATTGAGGATCCCAATAAGAAGAGAGGGGAGCTCTCACACACAAAGCCCAGAGGTTGGTGACATGAACAAGATCCAGCCTCGACATCCTTAAAAATAGGCCACATCCTTAAAAATAGGCCACAAGAGTCGAACTATACCCACCTGCATGGTCTGAGACAAGTTAATCAAAGTCCAGATTATACAGTAATTCAAAAAAAAAATACACAGAACTGTCCTGGTGATATCGTCATTTGAAAACGTCTTGAATGTTTTGAATTCTGACCACCCATGCAGCCAATGTTGCAGAAAACCTGCTCTTACCCCAGTGAGAAAATTAAAAGTTTTTTTAAAGAAATTTTTATTCTCGAATTTTTGTCAGAAAAATAATTTGCAGATATATTCTCCAAGTCTTTTTAGTGTCTTTGAAAGACAAAACTTTTAAATTTTGTTGAAGGTCAATTAATCAAATTTTTTGTTTTATTATTTATGCTTTTATGTCCTAGCTAAGAAATCTTTGTCTATCTCAAGATCATAAAGATTTCCTTGTATTTTTCTTCTTGCAGTTTTATAGCTTTTGCTCTTATGTTTAGGACTGCATTTCACTTTGAGTTAATTTTGTATGCGAAGTGAGAAAAAGGTTAAAGTTTTTCCAGCACCATCTGTTACAAAGACTGCCATTTCCCATTGAATTACCTTGACAGCTTTGTTGACAATCAAGTGACCATAACTTCTGTTAATAATATTTTGTAATTTTTAGTATATTCATCTTTCATATTTTAACTTATACATAAATATTTCTCATGTGTGTGGGATAACATTTTTATTTCAATTGCCAAATAATTGTTTTTTTTGCTAAGATATAGAAACACAATTGACTTTTCATCACCATGACTATCTTCTAATTGCTTGGCAATCTATTGAAAAACAATTGCCAAGGCAAAAAAAAAAAAAAATCACTTCTCAATATATGTGTGAGTCTATTTCTGAATTCTCCATTCTGTTCCATTAATCAATATGCCTATTCTTACACCAATACCAAACTGTCTACATTGTTAGAGTTTTATAGTAAATTTTGAAATCAGGTTGGGTAAGTCTTCATACTTTGCTCCCTTTTTATTTTTTTTTCTCTTTTAAAAAATGTTTAAAATTTATTTTTTATATTAGAGTATATTTGGCTTACAATGTTGTGTTAGTTTCAGGTGTACAGAAAAGTGATTTAGTTATACATATATCAATTCTTTTTCAGAATCTTTTCCCATATAGGTTATTACAGAGTGTTGAGTTCCCTGTGCTACACAGTAGGTCCTTGTTGATTATCTATTTTATATTAAAGTGTGTTTATGTTAATCCCAACCTCCTAATTTATCCCTCTCCCTCAACCCTTTCCGCTTTGGTAACCATAACTTTCTAAGTCTGTGAGTCAGTTTGTTTTGTAAATAAGTTCATTTGTATCATTTTTAAAGATTCTACATATAAGTGATATCATATGATACTTGTTTCTCTGTCTGACATACTTCATTTAGTATGATAATCTCTAGGTCCATCCATGTTGCTGCAAATAGCATTATTTCATTCTTTTTTATGGCTGAGTAATATTGCATTGTATATATGTACCATATCCTTTTTTTTCTTTTTACTTTGAGACATTTATTTTTAACATCTTTATTGGAATATAATTGCTTTACAGTGTTGTGTTAGTTTCTGCTGTATAACAAAGTGAATCAGCGATATGTATACATATATCCCATATCCACCCTCTCTTGCATCTCCCACCCACTCTCCCTATCCCACGCTTCTAAGTGGTCACAAAGCACAGAGCTGATCTCCCTGTGGGATGCAGCTGCTTCCCACTAGCTATCTATTTTACATTTGGTAGTGTATATATGTCAGTGCTACTCTCTCACTTCGTCCTAGCTTACCCTTCCCCCTCCAAGGGGTAAGTCCCTCTTGAGCATCCTCAAGTCCATTCTCCACGTCTTTATTCCTGTCCTGCCCCTAGGTTCATCAGAACCTGTTTTTTTTTTTTTTTAGTTTCTTTATTTATGTTTTAGCATATGGAAGTTTCTGCTTTATAACAAAGTGAATCAGCTATACATATACATATATCCCCATATCTCCTCCCTCTTGTGTCTCCCTCTCACCCTCTCCGACCCCTCTAGGTGGTCACAAAGCACAGAGCTGATCTCCCTGTGCTATGTGGCTGCTTCCCACTAGCTATCTATTTTGGTAGTATATATAAGTCCATGCCCCTCTCTCACTTCATCTCACCCTTCCCCGTCCCTGTGTCCCCAGGTCCATTCTCTACATCTGCGTCTTTATTTCTGTCCTGCCCCTAGGTTCTTCATAACCATTTTTTTTCTTTAGATTCCACATAAGTGTGTTAACATATGGTATTTGTTTTTCTCTTCCTGACTTACTTCAATCTGTATGACAGACTCTAGGTCCATCCACCTCACTACAAATAATTCAATTTTGTTTCTTTTTATGGCTGAGTTAATATTCCATTGTATATATGTGCCACTTCTTCTTTATCCATTCATCTGTCAATGGACACTTAGGTTGCTTCCATGTCCTAGCTATTGTAAATAGAGCTTCAATGAACATTGTGGTACACGACTCTTTTTAAATTATGGTTTTCTCAGGGTATATGCACAGAAATGGGATTTCTGGGTCATATGGTAGTTCTATTTTTAGTTTAGGTTTTTTTTTGAATTTTTGTATTTTATTTATTTTTTTATACAGAAGGTTCTTGTTAGTCATCAATTTTATACACATCAGTGTATACATGTCAATCCCAATCACCCAGTTCATCATATTTTTAGTTTTTTAAGGAACCTCCGTGCTGTTCTCCATAGTGGCTATATCAATTTACATTCGCACCAAAGTGCAAGAGGGTTCCCTTTTCTCCACACCCTCTCCAGCATTTATTGTTTGTAGATGTTTTGATGATGGCCATTCTGACCGGTGTGAGGTCATACCTCATTGTAGTTTTGATTTGCATTTCTCTAATGATTGGTGATGTTGAGCATCCTTTCATGTGTTTGTTGGCAATCTGCATATCTTCTTTGGAAAAATGTCTGTTTAGGTCTTTTGCCCATTTTTGGATTGGGTTGTTTGTTTTTTTGACATTGAGCTGCATGAACTGCCTGTATATTTTGGAGATTAATCCTTTGTCAGTTGCTTCATTTGCAAATATTTTCTCCCATTCTGAGGGTTGTCTTTTCATCTTGTTTATGGTTTCCTTTGCTGTGCAAAAGGTTTTATGTTTCATTAGGTCCCATTTGTTTATTTTTGTTTTCATTTCCATTTCTCTAGGAGGTGGGTCAAAAAGGATCTTGCTGTGATTTATGTCAAAGAATGTTCTTCCTTTGTTTTCCTCTAAGACTTTTATAGTGTTTGGCATTACATTTAGGTCTTTGATCCATTTTGAATTTATTTTTGTGTATGGTGTTAGGAAGTGTTCTAATTTCATTCTTTTCAATGTCGCTGTCCAGTTTTCCCAGCACCACTTACTGAAGAGGCTGTGTTTTCTCCGTTGTGTATTTTTGCCTCCTTTAACAAAGTTAAGGTGACTATATGTGCATGGGTTTATCTCTGGACTTTGTATCCTGTTCTGTTGATCTATATTTCTGTTTTTGTGCCAGTACCATACTGTCTTGATTACTGTAGCTTTGTAGTATAGTCTGGAGTCGGGGAGCCTGATTCCTCGTGTTCCATTTTTCTTTCTCCAGTTTTGCTTTGGCTATTTCAGGTCTTTTGTGTTTCCATACAAATTGTGAATTTTTTTGTTCTAGTTCTGTGAAAAATGCCTTGGTAGTTTGATAAGGATTGCATTGAATCTGTAGATTGCTTTGGGTAGTAGAGTCATTTTCACAATGTTGATTCTTCCAATCTAAGAACATGGTATATCTCTCCATCTGTTGGTATCGTCTTTAATTTCTTTCATCAGTTTCTTATAGTTTTCTGTGTACAGACCTTTTGTCTCCTTAGGTAGGTTTATTCCTAGATATTTTATTCTTTTGTTGCAATGGTAAATGGGAGTGTTTCCTTAATTATTCTTTCAGATTTTCATCATTAGTGTACAGGAATGCACGAGATAATTGATGTGATTTCAGTTTTCTTAAATTTACCAAGGCTTGATTTGTGACCCAAGATATGGTCTATCCTGGAGAATATTCCATGAGCACTTGAGAAGAAAGTGTATTCTGTTGTTTTGGGATGGAATGTCCTATAAATATCAATTAAGCCTATCTTGCTTAATGTGTCATTTTTTTAACATCTTTATTGGGGTATAATTGCTTTACAATGGTGTGTTAGTTTCTGCTTTATAACAAAGTGAATCAGTTATACATATGTTCCCTTATCTCTTTAATGTGTCATTTTTGTTTCCTTATTTATTTTCATTTTGGATCATTTCATTTGTTTCATTATTTACTTTCATTTGGATGATCTGTCCATTGGTGAAAGTGGGGTGTAAAAGTCCCCTACTATTATTGTGTTACTGTTGATTTCCCCTTTTATGGCTGTTAGCATTTGGCTTATGTATTGAGGTATTCCTATGTTGTGTGCATAAATATTTATAAGTGTTATATCTTCTTGGATTGATCCCTTGATCATTATGTAGTGTCCTTCTTTGTCTCTTTTAATAGTCTTTATTTTAAAGTCTATTTTTTCTGAAATGATAATTGCTACTCCAGCGCTCTTCTGATTTCCATTTGCATGGAATATCTTTTTCTGTCCCTTCACTTTCAGATTGGATGTGTCCCTAGGTCTGAAGTGGGTCTCTTGTAGACAGTATATATACGAGTCTTGTTTTTGTACCCATTCAGCCAGTATGTGTCTTTTGGTTGGAGCATTTAGTCTATTTACATTTAAGGTAATTATTGATATGTATGTTCATATTACCATTTTATTAATTGTTTTGGGTTTGTTTTTGTAGGACTTTTCCTTCTCTTGTGTTTCCTTCCTAGAGAAGTTGCTTTAGAATTTGTTGTAAAGCTGGTTTGGTGGTGCTGAATTCTCTTAGCTTGTGCTTGTCTGTAAAGGTTTTAATTTCTCCATCAAATCTGGGTAGAGTAATCTTGGTTGTAGGTTTTTCTCTTTCATCATTTTAAATATGTCCTGCCACTCCCTTCTGGCTTGCAGAGTTTCTGCTGAAAGATCAGCTGTTAACCTTATGGGGGTTCCCTTGTTTGTTATTTTTTGCTTTTCCCCTGCTGCTTTTAATATTTTTTCTTTGTATTTAATTTTTGATAGTTTGATTAATACGTGTCTTGGCATGTTTCTCCTTGGATTTATCCTGCCTGGGACTCTCTGCACTCCCTGGACTTGATTGACTACTTCCTTTCCCATGTTATGGAAGTTTTCAGCTATAATCTCTTCTAATATTTTCTCAGACCCTTTCTTTTTCTCTTCTTCTTTGGGACCCCTATAATTTGAATGTTGGTGCATTTAATGTTGTCCCAGAGTCTTTGAGACTGTCCTCAATTTTTTCATTCTTTTTTCTTTATTCTGCTCTGCAGTAGTTATTTCCAGTATTTTATCTTCCAGGTCACTTATCCATTCTTCTGCCTCAGTTATTCTGCTATTTATTCCTTCTAGAGAACTTTTAATTTCATTTATTGTGTTGTTCATCATTGTTTGTTTGCTCTTTAGTTCTCCTCGGTCCTTGTTAAACATTTCTTGTATTTTCTCCATTCTGTTTCCAAGATTTTGGATCATCTTTACTATCATTACTCTGAATTCTTTTTCAGGTAGACTGCCTATTTCCTCTACATTTGTTTGGTATGGTGGGTTTTTACATTGTTCCTTCACCTGCTGCATATTTCTCTGTCTTCTCATTTTGTTTAACTTTCTGTGTTTGGGGTCTCCTTTTCTCAGGCTGCATGTTCGTAGTTCCCACTGTTTTTGGTGTCTGCCCCCAGTGGGTCAGGTTGGTTCAGTGGCTTGTGTAGGCTTCCTGATGGAGGGGACTGGTGCCTGTGTTCTGGTGGGTGGGGCTGGATCTTGTCTTTCTGGTGGGCAGGGCCACGTCTGGTGGTGTGTTTTGTGTTGTCTGAGAACTTACTATGATTTTAGGCAGCCTCTCTGTTAATGGATGGGTTTGTGTTCCTGTCTTGCTAGTTGTTTGCCATGGGATGTCCAGCATTGGAGCCTGCTGGCTGTTAGGTGGAGCTGGGTCTTAGTGTTGAGATGGAGATTTCTAGGAGACCTCTTGCCAATTGATATTACATGGGGCCAGGAGGTCTCTGGTGGGCCAATGTCCTGAACTCGGCTCTACCACCTCAGAGGCTCAGGCCTGACACCAGGCCAGAGCACCAAGACCCTGCCAGCCACACAGCTCAGAAGATAAGGGAGAAGAAAAGAAAGAATAATAAAAAATTATTAAGGTAAAAAAATTAAAAAGTAATAATAATTTAAAAAAGAAGAGAGCAACCAAACCAATAAACAAATCCACCAATGATAACAAGCGCTAAACACTATACTAAGATAAACATAAAAACCAGAAACAAGTCAGTTGCAGGCAGTAAACCCCAAGTCTACAGTTGCTCCCAAAGTCTACCTCTTCAATTTTGGGATGATTCATTGTCTATTCAGGTATTCCACAGATGCAGGGTACATCAAGTTGATTGTGGGGATTTAATCTGCTGCTCCTGAGGCTGGTGGAGAGATTTCCCTTTCTCTGTTCACACAGCTCCTGGGGTTCAGCTTTGGTTTTGGCCCCATGTCTGTGTGTAGGTCACCCTCAGGCATCTGTTCCTGCCCAGACAGGACAGGGTTAAAGCAGTGGCTGATTAGGGGGCTCTGCTCACTCAGGCCAGGGGGAGGGAGTGGTACGGTAGTCATAATTGGAATGCGGGGTAAGCCTGCAGTGGCAGAGGCCGGCATGATGTTGCAGCAGCCTGAGGCACACCATGTGTTCTCCCGGGAAAGTTGTCCATGGATCATGGGACCCTGGCAGTGGCAAGCAGAACAGGCTCCTGGGGGGAGGTGTGGATAGTGACTTGTCCTTGCACACAGGATTATCAGTGGCTGCAGCAGCAGTGTTAGAGTTTCATGCCTGTCTCTGGTGTCCAAGCTGATAGCCATGGCTTGCGCCCGTCTCTGGAGCTTGTTTAGGCAGTGCTCTGCCTTCTGTGGGCAAACAGGGAAGGAATCCCCTCTCCTTGGACACTCTGAAACAATGGTCTCTTGCCTCTTAGGGAGGTCCAGAGTTTTTCCCGGACTCCCTCCCTGCTAGCTTTGGTGCACTAGCCCTGTTAAGACTGTGTTCACACAGCCAACCTCAGTCCTCTCCCTGGGGTCTGACCTCTGAAACCCAGGCCTCAGCTCCCAGCCCCCACCTGCCCCGGAGGGTGAGCAGACAGGCCTCTCAGGCTGGTGAGTCCTGGTCAGCACCGATCCTCTGTGTTGGAATCTCTCCACTTTGCCCTCTGCACCCCTGTTGCTGCGCTCTCCTCTGTGGCTCCAAAGCTTTCCCTACTCCCACCCCACTCTCCACCAGTGAAGTGTCTTCCTAGTGTGTGGAAACTTTTCCTCCTTCACAGTTCCCTCCCAGAGGTGCAGGTCCATTCTTTTTAAATTAATTATTTATTTACTTTTGGCTGTGCTGGGTCTTCACTGCTGCATGTGGGCTCTCTCTAGTTGCGGCAAGTGGGGGCCACTTCTCCCTGCGGTGCGCGGGCCTCTCATTGAGGTGGCCTCTCCTGCTGTGGAGCATAGGCTCTAGGCATGCAGGCCTCAGCAGCTGCAGCACTTAGGCTCAGTAACTGTGGCTCACAGGCTCCAGAGCGCAGGCTCAGCAGTTGTGGCACACGGGCTTAGTTGTTCCGCAGCATGTGGGATCCTCCCGGACCAGGGATCGAACCTGCGTCCCCTGCATCAGCAGGCAGACTCCCAACCACTGCGCCACAAGGAAAGCCCCATAACTCTTTTTGAATAATGGTTTTCTCAGGGTATATGCTCAGGAGTGGGATTGGTGGATTATATGGTAGCTCTGTTTTTAGTTTTTTAAGGAACCTCCATACTGTTCTCCATAGTGGCTGTACCAATTTACATTACCATCAACAGTGCAGGAGGGTTCCCTTTTCTCCACACCATCTCCAGCATTTATTGTTTGTAGATTTTTTGATGATAGACATTCTGACCAGTGTGAGGGGATACCTCATTGTAGTTTGGACTTGTATTTTTCTAATAATTAGCAATGTTGAGCATCTTTTCATGTGCTCTTTGGCCATCTGTATGTCTTCTTTGGAGAAATGTCTATTTAGATCTTTTGCCCATTTTTTGCTTGGGTGGTTTTGTTTTTTGATATTGATTTGTATCAGCTGTTCATATATTTTGGAGATTAATCCCTTGTCAGTCACAGTGATTGCAAATATTTTTTCCCATTCTGTGGGGTGTCTTTTCATTTTGTTTATGGTCTCCTTTGCTGTGCAAAAGCTTTTAAGTTTAATTAGGTCAAATATCTTTATTTTGGGTTTTATTTCATTAGTCTAGGAGGTGGATCCAAAAGGATATTGCTGCGATTTATGTCAAAGAGTGTTCTGCCTATGTTTTCCTCTAAGAGTTTTATAGTATCTGGTCTTACATTTAGATCTTCAATCCATTTTGAGTTTATTTTTGTGTATGGTGTTAGGGAATGTTCTAATTTCATTCATTTACATGTAACTGTCCAGTTTTCCTAGCACCACTTATTGAAGAAACTACCTTTTATCCATGTGTAGGCTTGCCTCCTTTGTTGTTAATTGACAATAGGTGCATAGGTTTATATCTGGGATTTCTATCCTGTTCCATTGATCTATAAGTCTGTGTTTCTGCCAGTACCATACTGTTTTGATTACTGTAGCTTTGTATTGTAGTCTCAAGTCAGGGAGCCTGATCCCTCCAGCTTTGTTTTTCTTTCTCAAGATTGCTTTGGCTATTTGGGGTGTTTTGTGTTTTCATACAAATTTTAAGACTTTTTGTTCTAGATCTGCAAAAAATTCCATTGGTAATTTGATAGGGATTGCACCGAATCTGTAGATTGCCTTGGGTAGTGTAGTCATTTTGACAATATTTATTCTGCCAATCCAAGAACATGGTGTATCTTTTGATCTGTTTGTGTCATCTTTGATTTCTTTCATCAGCATCATAGATTTCAGAGTACAGGTCTTTTGCCTACTTAGGTAGGTTTATACCTAGGTATTTTATTCTTCTTGATGTGATGGTAAATGGGATTGTTGCCTTAATTTCTCTTTCTGATCTTTTGTTGTTAGTGTATAGAAATGCAAGAGATTTCTGTGTATTAATTTTGTATCCTGCAACTTTACCAAATACATTGAGGAGTTTTCTGGTAGCATCTTTAGGATTTTTCTATGTGTAGAATCATGTCATCTGCAAAAAGTGACAGTTTTACTTTTTCTTTTCCAATTTGGCTTCCTTTTATTTCTTTTTTCTCTCTGATTGCCATGGCTAGGACTTCCAAAACTATGTTGACTAAAAGTGGCAAGAGCGGACATCCTTGTCTTGCTCCTGATTTTAGAGGAAATCGTTTCAGCTTCACACCATTGAGTATAATGTTAGCTGTGGGTTTGTCATATATGGCCTTTGTTATGTTGAGGTAAGTTCCCTCTGTGCCCACTTTCTGGAGAGTTTTTATCATAAATGGGTGTTGGATTTTGTCAAAAGCCTTTTCTGCCTCTATTGAGATATGGTTTTTATTCTTCAATTTGTTAATGTGGTTTATCACACCAATTGATTCATGGATATTGAAATATCCTTGCAGCCGTTGGTTAAATCCCACTTGATTGTGGTGTATGATCCTTTTAATGTTTTGTTGGATTAGGTTTGCTAGTATTTTTTTTTTGAGGATTTTTGTGTCTATGTTCATCAGTGATATTGGCCTGTAATTTTTTTTGTGTGTGTGGTATCTTTGTCTGGTTTTGGTATCAGGGTGGTGGTGGCCTCATAGAATGAGTTTGGGAGTGTTCCTTCCTCTGCAATATTTTGCAATAGTTTCAGAAGGATAGGTGTTAACTCTTCTCTAAAGATTTGATAGAATTTGCCTCTGAAGCCATCTGGCCCTGGACTTTCGTTTGTTGGAAGTGTTTTAATCAGTTTCAATTTCAGTAATTGTGATTGGTCTATTCATATTTTCTATTTCTTTCTGGTTCAGTTTTGAGAGATTGTACCTTTCTAAGAATTTGTCCATTTCTTCTAGGTTGTCCATTTTATTGGCATGTAGTTGCTTGTAGTAGTCTCTTATGATCCTTTATATATCTGTGGTGTCCATTGTAACTTCTTCTTTTTCATTTCTAATTTTATTGATTTGAGCCTTCTCCCTTTTCTTCTTGGTGAGTCTGGCTAAAGGTTTATCAATATTGTTTATCTTTTCAAACAACCAGCTTTTGGTTTAATTGGTCTTTTCTATTGTTTTCTTTGTCTCTATTTCATTTATTTCTGCTCTGATATTTATGATTTTTTTCCTTCTGCTATCTTTGGGTTTTGTTTGATCTTCTTTCTCTCGTTGCTTTAGGTGTAAGGTTAGGTCATTTATTTGATATTTTTCTTGTTTCCTGAGGTAAGATTGTACCACTGTAAACTTCCCTCTTAGAACTGCTTTTGCTGCATCCCACAGGTTTTCAATCATCATGTTTTCATTTTGTTTCTAGGTATTTTTTTTTAACTTCCTCTTTGATTTCTCCAATGATCCACTGGTTGTTTAGAAGCATATTGTTTTGCCTCCATATGTTTGTGTTTTTTTAGTTTATTTTTTTCTTGTAGTTGATTTCTAATATCATAGTGTTGTGATTGGAAAAGATGCTTGATATGATTTCAATTTTCTTAAATTTATCAAGGCATGCTTTCTGGCTCAGCATATGGTCAATCCTGGAGAATGTTGTTTGTGCAATTGAGAAGAATGTGTATTCTGCTGCTTTTAGATGGAATGCTCTATAAATATCAATTCCATTTGGTCTAATGTGTCATTGAAGGCCTATGTTTCCTTATTGATTTTCTGTCTGGATGATCTGTCCATTGATGTAAGTGGGGTGTTAAAGTCCCCCACTATTGTGTTACTGTTAATTTTTCCTTTTATGGCTGCTAGCATTTGCCTTATATATTGAGGTGCTCCTATGTAGGGTGCACATATATGTACAATTGTTATATCTTCTTGGATTGATCTTTTGGTCATTATTCAGTGTCCTTCTTTTAGTCTTTGTTTTAAAGTCTATTTTGTCTGATATGAATATTGCTACTCCAGCTTCCTTTTGATTCCATTTGCATGGAATATCTTTTTCCATCCCCTCATTTTTAGTCAGTATATGTCCCTAGATCTGAAGTGGGCCTCTTGTAGACAGCATATATATGGGTCTTGTTTTTGTATCCATTCAGCCAGTCTATGTCTTTTAGTTGGAGTATTTAATCCATTTACATTTAAGGTAATTACTGATATGTATGTTCTTATTGCAGTTTTGTTAATTGTTTTGGATTTGTTTTTGCAGGTCTTTTTTCATCCCTTCCTCTTTTGTTCCCATCTCTTGTGATTTGATGATTATCTTTAGTGTTGTGTTTGGATTGATTTTTTTTGTGTGTGTGTGCATGTATCAATTGTAGATTTTTGGTTTGCGGTTACCATGAGATTTTGAGATAGCAATCTATATATATACACAAGATTTTTTTTAAGTTTTAAGTTGCTAGTCTCTTACTTTCAAATGCATTTCCAATACCCTGCATCTGTACTCTCCTCTTCTCACAATTGCTGGTTTTGATATCACATTAGAGTATGGATGATTTCCTACCTTTACAGTATGTTTGCCTTACCAGTGAGCTTTCCCATTCATAATTTTCTTGTTTCTCATTGTGGCCTTTTCTTTTTGGCCTAGAGAAATTCCTTTAGCATTTGTTGTAAAGCTGGTTTGGTGGTGCTAAATTCTCTTAGCTTTTGCTTGTCTGTAAAGCTTTTGATTTCTCCATCAAATCTGAATGAGAGCCTTGCTGGGTAGAGTATTCTTGGTTGTATGTTTTCCCCTTTCATCATTTTAAATATATTGTGCCACTCCATTCTGGCCTGCAGAGTTTCTGCTCAAAAATCAGCTGATAACCTTATGGTGATTCTCTTGTATGTTATTTGTTGCTCTTCCCTTGTTGCTTTTAATATTTTTTCTTTGTCTTTAATTTTTGTCAGTTTGATTAATATGTGTCTCGGCATGTTCCTCCTTGGGTTTATCCTCTATGGGACTCTCTGCTCTTCCTGGACTTGACTGACTGTTATGATTTCTAATATCATAGTGTTGTGATTGGAAAAGATGCTTGATATGATTTCAATTTTCTTAAATTTATCAAGGCATGCTTTCTGGCTCAGCATATGGTCAATCCTGGAGAATGTTGTTTGTGCAATTGAGAAGAATGTGTATTCTGCTGCTTTTAGATGGAATGCTCTATAAATATCAATTCCATTTGGTCTAATGTGTCATTGAAGGCCTATGTTTCCTTATTGATTTTCTGTCTGGATGATCTGTCCATTGATGTAAGTGGGGTGTTAAAGTCCCCCACTATTGTGTTACTGTTAATTTTTCCTTTTATGGCTGCTAGCATTTGCCTTATATATTGAGGTGCTCCTATGTAGGGTGCACATATATGTACAATTGTTATATCTTCTTGGATTGATCTTTTGGTCATTATTCAGTGTCCTTCTTTTAGTCTTTGTTTTAAAGTCTATTTTGTCTGATATGAATATTGCTACTCCAGCTTCCTTTTGATTCCATTTGCATGGAATATCTTTTTCCATCCCCTCATTTTTAGTCAGTATATGTCCCTAGATCTGAAGTGGGCCTCTTGTAGACAGCATATATATGGGTCTTGTTTTTGTATCCATTCAGCCAGTCTATGTCTTTTAGTTGGAGTATTTAATCCATTTACATTTAAGGTAATTACTGATATGTATGTTCTTATTGCAGTTTTGTTAATTGTTTTGGATTTGTTTTTGCAGGTCTTTTTTCATCCCTTCCTCTTTTGTTCCCATCTCTTGTGATTTGATGATTATCTTTAGTGTTGTGTTTGGATTGATTTTTTTTGTGTGTGTGTGCATGTATCAATTGTAGATTTTTGGTTTGCGGTTACCATGAGATTTTGAGATAGCAATCTATATATATACACAAGATTTTTTTTAAGTTTTAAGTTGCTAGTCTCTTACTTTCAAATGCATTTCCAATACCCTGCATCTGTACTCTCCTCTTCTCACAATTGCTGGTTTTGATATCACATTAGAGTATGGATGATTTCCTACCTTTACAGTATGTTTGCCTTACCAGTGAGCTTTCCCATTCATAATTTTCTTGTTTCTCATTGTGGCCTTTTCTTTTTGGCCTAGAGAAATTCCTTTAGCATTTGTTGTAAAGCTGGTTTGGTGGTGCTAAATTCTCTTAGCTTTTGCTTGTCTGTAAAGCTTTTGATTTCTCCATCAAATCTGAATGAGAGCCTTGCTGGGTAGAGTATTCTTGGTTGTATGTTTTCCCCTTTCATCATTTTAAATATATTGTGCCACTCCATTCTGGCCTGCAGAGTTTCTGCTCAAAAATCAGCTGATAACCTTATGGTGATTCTCTTGTATGTTATTTGTTGCTCTTCCCTTGTTGCTTTTAATATTTTTTCTTTGTCTTTAATTTTTGTCAGTTTGATTAATATGTGTCTCGGCATGTTCCTCCT
Organism: Neophocaena asiaeorientalis asiaeorientalis; assembly: GCF_003031525.2. Classification (NCBI taxonomy): domain Eukaryota; kingdom Metazoa; phylum Chordata; class Mammalia; order Artiodactyla; family Phocoenidae; genus Neophocaena; species Neophocaena asiaeorientalis. Next base: position 7,973,802 of record NW_020175191.1, read on the forward strand.
TGGGTTTATCCTCTATGGGACTCTCTGCTCTTCCTGGACTTGACTGACTGTTTTCTTTCCCATATTAGGGAATTTTCAGCTATTATCTCTTCAAGTATTTTCTCAGGCCCTTTCTCTCTCTTTTCCTTCTGGGACCCCTATAATGTGAATGTTGGTGCATTTAATGTTGTCCCAGAGGTCTCTTAAAGTGTCCTCATTTCTTTTCATTCATTTTTCTTTATCCTGTTCCAAAGCAGTGATTTCCACCATTCTGTTCTTCTGCTTCATTTATTCTGCTATTGATTCCTTCTAGTGTATTTTTCATTTCAGTTATTGTATTGTTCAACTCTGTTTGTTCTTTAGTTCTTCTAGGTCTTTGTTAAATATTTCTGTCTTCTCAATCTGTGCCTGCATTCTTTTCCTGTGATTTTGAATCAGCTTTACTTCATTACTCTGAATTCTTTTTCAGGTAGATTGCCTGTCTCCACTTCACTTAGTTGTTCCTCTGGGGCTTTATCTTGTTCCGTCGTGTGGGACATATTTCTCTGCTTTCTCATTTTGTCTAACTTTCTGTGTTTGTCATCTCCTTTCCACAGGCTGCAGGATTGTAGTTCTTCTTTCTTCTGATGTCTGCCCCCTTATGGGTGGAGTTGAGTCTTGTCTGTCTGGTGGGCAGGGCCAAGTCATGGGGTATGTTTAGAGGCAGCAGTGGACTCTGGACGACTTTATGCAGCCTGTCTGCTGATGGGTGGTGCTGTGTTCCCACCCTGTTGGTTCTTTGGCCTGAGGCATCCCAGCATTGGAGCCTGCAGGCTGTTGGGCGGGGCCAGGTCTCAGTGCCAAAATGGCGACCTCTAGGAGAGCTCATGCTGTTGAATATTCCCTGGGGCCTCCACCACCAGTGTTCTTGTCCCCACTGTGAGCCACAGCTGACTCCTGCCTCCTCAGGAGACCCTCCAAGACCTGCAGGTAGGTCTGGCCCAGGCTCCTATGCAGTCATTGCTTTGCCCTGGGTCCCAGTGCTCATGAAACCATTTTGCACTCTCTAAGACTGGATTCTCTGTTTCTCACAGTCCTGTGGAGATCCTACACTCAAGCCCCGCTGGTCTTCAAAACCAAATGCTCTGGTAGCTCATCCTCCCTATTACAGTACCCCAGGCTGGGGAGCCTGACATGGGGCTCAGAACTCTCACTCCTGTGGGAGGACCTCTGCAATATAATTATTTTCCAGTCTGTAGAAGTGGGTATGAGATTTGATTATATCATGAAAGCACCCCTCCTACCATCTTGTTGTGGCTTCTTCTTTGTCTTTGGATGCAGAATATCTTTTTGGTAGGTTCCAATGTTTTTTGTTGATGGTTGTTCAGCAGTTAGTTGTGATTTTGGTGTTTTCATGAGAGGAGGTGAGCTCAGGTCCTTCTACTCTGCCATCTTGTCCTGCACTCCTCTCCATTTATCCCATTTAGTGAGAATATTCATATAGCTCATTGCAAAAATATTAATGTGTTTGGTTAAGGCCTGTGGCCCTGATGCAACTGGGTGCATGTATTATATGGTATATGCATCCTATAGCCTTGCTAAAAACCAAAACAAGTTCTATCTTTTTAACTACATTTGGCTTCAACATTTTTAGATGAGCAACTGTGGTCTTGTAGAATATTTCTTAGATCTCTTCTTCCCCCAGTACATAGAAACAGGCTATGAGTGGTGAGTGGAGGTAAAAAAAACTAGAAGAAATTGAGAAGTCCAGTTAGTTATGATCCCTGGTCTGTGGTACCCCACTCCCATTCTTACATGCTGCCCAAAGCCCTGATGCCTTCCTCCTCCTCTCCCTTTGATTCCTGAATGTGGAGTTCATCACATCTCCTTCTCCCTCAGCCCCTCCCCTTCCCTAGTTCAGTATTGATCTCCTGCCCTGGAAGACCCTGCTGTCTAGCCTGCAGGACTGATGTTAATAAGGTGAAATAATAGGCTTAACTTATCTGCCAATCAAATGCCCTCTAGATGGAGGAGGGTCATTTGAGCCTCCAAGGAAACTCCATGCTGGAGTGTATGCCATCTCAGTGTGCACCAGGCCCTGCATAGGAAAAGTGACATATCCATCACAGGTGTGTTCCTGGGACCCTGAAATTACAGTGGGGTCCTTGGCAGAAAGGAATGTCAGAGGAGTGTTCTGACAAATGCTTGGAAATACCTGGTTCAGTGCCACCAGACCCTCCATCCTCTCTCTACTTTCAGCTTACACCTGGGATGCCTGTCACCAAGTACCTTTGAGCAGTGACTTGAGCCACCTGGTGGCAGAGATCCGAGCTTTGAGAGGGCAGCTGGAGCACAGCATTCAGGTGAACAACTGTCTGCGACTACAGCTCGAGCAGCAGTTGGATGGTGGTGCCAGCGAAACCAGCCTCAGCCCCTCCTCTGTTAACCAGAAATTCCCCACCAACACTGACCCTGGAAACAAGCAGCTGCTCTTCCAAGGTAGGAAGGAAAAGGGAATCAGGAAGCCCTCAGCCAGTGGGGAGGTCCCCAAGATGTCTACGGTGGAAGGGACAATCTCGCCTCTTCCACGCTCCTTAAGGTCAGGGTGAAATCGAAGATGCTTCAATACAGTGCCTTGAGAGCATGGGATTTAGGGTCAGATCTGGCTCCAGATTCTGAGTTTGACACTTACATGTTGTTTGCCTTGTGATTAAACTCCTCAGGTATTTAAGCCTTAGTTTCCTCATTTTTAACATGAGGATAATAATAATATACACTGTGCATAGTTATATGGAGCATTAAGTGAAATAATTTACCAGTGCCTGATGCAATAAGTGCTCAACAATTAACAGCTGCATGTATTAATGCCTATTCTTTATATTTGCAGAGGGCTTTAAAATCTACCACATTTTCAAATAAATTTTCAAATAATTTCATCAGAGCTAGGGTAGATTTTACTATCTCTGTATTTTACATGAGAAAACGTAGGCACTGAGACAATTAACGGACATGCTAAGGTTTACAGGAGTTAAGAGGCCAATCGAAGATCCGAAGCAGAAGTTTTGATCTGCTCTCTGTGTTCCTCCCACCTCACTATGCTCTGTCTCGGTGTTGCTTCTCTTTCCTCTCATGCTTTCCCCTCTCAGAGCCTCCCCACAGCACCAGCCAGGACTCATCTGAACTGGCTCAGTCACTCCTCCTCATCATCATACAGCACAGAGGCCTGAGGTGGAAAGCAGGTTCTAAGCCACATTTGCCTGAGCAGGGTCATTTCTGTCTCTTCGTGATATTTTCCAATACCTCCCCTGGAGGATTGCTGCCTGGTCTCCAATAGGGCATCTCAAACTCACCAAGGCTTATGTCTCCTATTCTTCTTATACTACTACATGCTTTCTAGTATGTCTCTTTCTTATACTACTACATATTTTCCAGCACTGCCTCATCAGAATGGTGATTAGAGTGCTGAGTTTAATCGCCCATAAATCCATTCGTTCTTTGATCAAATATTTTTAACATATATACTACATATATTTATATGTATTTATATTTAGTTAGAAAGCATTGTATTAGACACACTGCATACAATATTATATTCAAATCAGGGGTTAGAAAAATATATCTAATAATTTTTCAAACTAGAAGTTGCTTTCTCATGGAACAGCGTTCAATTACAGGAACATCTTGCTCCAAGTTAAGTGGTTTGTTTTCCACTGGTTTTGACTGTGGTACACGGGTGATGATTATGTAAGAGGAGAGTCATGTTGCCTTAGATCTCCAGTAGTGAAGATAGGCTATGCATGTGTTTCAGGAGCAGTATATTCCAGGGTTCCTAAAGTTGTGGTTATCTTTACTCCCTAGACTCAGTTGCCTCCCCTCCAGTTCGGGATGTGGGCATGAATTCTCCAATTCTGGTCTTCCCCAGCTCTTCTCCCACTGCTCATGGCTCAGAGACCACAACCTTCAATAGGACAAATGGTAAATAGGGCAAATACAGGACTCAGGGTCTAATGATGGAAAATGACTAAAGCAAGTAACCTTTGGTTCTCTATATGCACATTATCTGAATTTAGAGATTTTTCTCTGCATGTCCCATGGCCTTTAGCCCTACTCATTCCACCTCCTGTGGCTGCCTTTTTTGTCATTATTCTTCCTCCTGTGGTTTTCCTATTGCTCTGGTATTTCTTCATTGCACTATAATCTCTTCCTTCTTGAAAGTGCTCTCTGTATCCAGCTTAATTTCCTTGTCTGTGTCTTCTCAACCCCCAAATTTAAAATTTTTTTAAATTTGTCCTGAATATTTCATTTGTCAATAAGGATAAAATTTGCCTCCTGGCAATTTTATCATTATGAGATGATGTAAGAAAGATTATAAAAATATAGAACCCAGAATATCTATGGACTTCACACTTGTACTTTCCAAGACTGTCATTCTTGTTTCTGGCCTCTTTCACTATTTGATGTCCATTTTGGATTGAACTGAGGATGATTATGTATAACAGTGGATTCTGTGTTATTGTGGCTTTATTCTTCAGAGCTGGGTTTGGATGCTTCTCCAGTAATGAAGAACCCTCCCAAGCTGGAGGGTGATGCTACTGATGGCTCCTTTGCCAATAAGCATGGCCGCCATGTCATTGGCCACATTGATGACTACAGTGCCCTAAGACAGCAGATTGGGGAGGGCAGACTGCTGGTCAAGAAGATAGCGTCGCTCATGAGATCAACCTGCAACTTCCCTGGCCTTGAAGCTCCAGGCACAGAGGTAATCACGTTTTAGCTTTTAGGTGCACCTTTTCCTTAGGCCCTTTCTTCTTCTGATTTTAGCTTCTTCTCCCTCTATTTATTTTTCCTGCTCCACATCTCCCATCAGCTGAGGATACATCTTCCATTTATATCCAGCTAGGCCTTTTATCTTCATCTGCTAATTTCACTACAAGCTCTGCTCTGTTCCAGATGTAGCTGACTTGCTATTTCCCCTCAGAACCACAGAAAAGCATGTGCAGCATTGCCGTCCGCATCAGTAGAGCACGTTAAGCGTCAACATACACACAATGCTGTACTGAGTACCCTTTGGTAGCTTATTATCTGCTAAAGTCATGCTAGCATATGACCATCTGTGGGCAGAATAAAATCACTTAATCAATTGGCTGGAAAATGAGAATCTGCGTCCATATGGGCCAAATATGTGGAAGGGGTGAGGAGGGTGGCAGCCATGGAATTTCTCTGCTCACACTGAGCAAGGCAGGAGAGCAAGCAGCAAGGCTTCTCAGAGCCCTTCCCCAGGGAGAGATCCAGGTACTAGCTGCTGGGCTGTCTGAGATACTGGAGATGCACAGGCATGCAGGGACAGCCCTGCCCTCAGGGGCCCCCACGATAGAGAGGGATGCCCACACCTGTGTAAATAAATATAACCAGGGGCTCCAGGCACAAGGTTACAAGGGCTCTGGGTGTGAGGGCATGAACCCAGAATCAGCTGTTATCCCAGGCAAGGAAAGTAACAGGTTCATGGGGGGGGTGCCAACAGGGGATATGTAAGTTCTTGGGGGAGAACATGCCAGGTAAAGGGAGCGGCATCTCAGTCCTTCGAGCTACAAGTCGTGCAGTCCATTTGAAGCACAAGGTGTGATTTACGGAAGGACAAGGGGGGCCAGTGCAAAAATAGGGACCTTAGACTCTGGAGCATGAAGCAGGACTAGAAGCTAAAGAATCTGGAGCATGAAGCAGGACTAGAAGCTAAAGAATGTGGGGAAAGCTGGAATCAAATGAATTCTTGCAAATGGAGAGGTTCCTGCTGAGGTCAGAGAACCTTGGCTTCCAGGTTAGAAAAGGATTTCACAGGTTTAAGCAAGCCCGTGTCTACGCCTCACCCACAAAGGAAGCTGAGGCCAATGCTCAGCAAAAAAAAAAAGTGATCTCTCAGCCCCGGGGATGCCCATGGCTACCTCCCCCTTTTCCCAGGTGATGGGCAGTGAAGGCATCCATGAGCTCAGGAACAGCGCCAACGCCCTTCACCACCGACTGGAGGAGGCGGCCTCCCTCCTCACCATGTTCTGGCGAGCAGCCTTGCCAAGTTCCCACGGCCCTGCGCTGGACAGCAAAGCGGTAAGAAGCCAGCATCCCCTACTGGTTCTGCCCCCAAATATCCTTCTGCCTCCTTGGTCAGCAGATCCTGAAGGTCAAGAGCCGAATGGGCAGCTGGGACAAAGGGGACCTGAGGGGGCGTCCCTGGAGGGAGACCTCTCCTCCGCAGTGGCTGCTTTCAGTGCAGCTCTGACTCTACCCCCAGCCCTGACCCCCAGGATAAGTAATCAAAGAGCAGAAGGAAAGGACATGGAGGAGGCAGAGACACGAGAGCCCTGGTAACCCCTAAATGTTCCGTTTCTTTAACTTTCTGAAGTTTGGCTGCGCTGAAGTTCAGGATCATGTTAAAACATCAACATCTCCTTTCCCTTCCTAGCCCACCCCCACCTCCAGGTCCACATAGGCAGGATCACAGAATGTCACCAGGAGTCACCCAGCCTCTTGTAGCCACCCCCTGGAATCCCAGAAAATCACTTACATCTGCGTCACAGGGTCAGGCCTGGGGAGAGTCAGCCTCCCCGTGGTGCTCTCAGATCTCAGACTGCTTTCTGGTTGGTGACCTTGGATAGGCAGGTTTCAGGATCCCACCCAGGGGTTCCAACTCCAGACTAAGATCACTGACACTTTAGGGGCCCCAATTATGTTAATTCCAAGGAGGGAGCATTTTGCCATCTTGTGGTTGGCAGATATATTTACAAACTTACTGTCTCAGGCCAGCCCCGTCTCCCCAGGCGTGATATCCAGGCGTAATATTCCCAACGACCAAGTCTTACTTGTGATGCCCAAGTGATATAACTATGTCAGCATGAAATCTGAGCTCTTGTTCACAGCTGAGAGTTTCAGTGTGGCCTGGAGTCAGGTCCTCTGCAGCAACAGGAGTGTAGCCTGTGCTAATCTGCACGGGGGCTTCCAGGTCCTCAGTGTTCCCACCTCATGGCCCACCCTGAGCCACCACCTGCTGGAGGGATTGAGAGGCTTTAATGAGGGAAATCTGCTCCAAAAATACTTGAGAAGATTGTAGAATCCTATTTGGAATTGTAAAGAGCCACCAAACACAGGGTGCTTTAGGCCTTCTGACCGTTGACAGAGAGCCTGTTTTTCTTCCCAGGGAGAGTCCATGAAAAGGGAGCTTCTGGAACTGAGAACCAAACTATCCAAACAGGAGAGTCTCCTTAAGAGCACAGCTGAGCATCTGAAGACCGCCAACCAGCAGAAGGAGAGCATGGAACAGTTTATCTTCAGCCAGTGTGGGTGCCCCCAGCCAGGGAATGGGACAGGAAATGGGGGTCCTTCCAGGTCCGCCACCTGTGCTGTGAATGGACAGAGACCAGAGAGGTTAGGGGATGGGGGAGACTGATGTGACGTCTCTAAACCTCCTGTGCCATCAGTAATCGTGGAGGCAGAGGAGGGGACACGGAGTGGGGGGCAGCAGGAGACCCCGAGCTGAGTGTCCAGAAAGACAAGCTGTAGAACACAAATCCAACGCAAGCGTGGGCCCACTGGTAATTTCTGCCTTGGGGGCTGCTTTCTCGTTTCAGTGACCAGGACACACGATGTTCTGAAGAAGGCAAGGACGAATTTGGAGGTAAGGAAACTACTGCACCAGTCGGAGCCAGAGAGCCCGCCCCAAACTTATCACCGTCTGTCATCAGAGTGCGCAGGTGATCCTCGACCTGCTCTGACCTTCCAGGAGCAGACATCGGGTCCTCATGGGCATCCCTCTAGATTCCATCCTCATCAGCCCTCCACCCCAATCAGCAACCTCCCTTGACCTCTCGGTTGGCCCTTACTTTGTCATCATCTTCCCTCCCTATTCCAATTCTGTCTCCTTTATGCCAGGTCAGGAGTGGGGAGAAATGCAGTTCAGTTGATTCTCGAGGTCAGAGGACATATGGGGTCTGCCTCTGAAGGAGCTTTCAGTAAAGGGATCCTGAGGCCAGTCAGGTGTTCGGGGGTTTCCTATACCATTATATGGAACAATAATGGAAAGATGCAACCTAATAAGTTGATTTCACTACACATTATTGGGCTGGAAACAGCGATTTGATTCTGACATCTCTTTTTCTTTAAGCAACAACACAAAAGAAAATCCTTGGGTCTTATTGATCTGAAAGAGCATTTGGTAATAAGTAAAAACTGAAACACAAAGGGCAAGATATTATCTCTATGGCAGACCTTCTCTACTTTTATTTAAAACACTAACACATTCTCTAGCAACCGCTTTGATGAAAAACTTAAGGTCTTAGAAATGGCCTAAAAATCAAAAACTAAACCTTTTACCTTGGACTTTAAAGCTTTGCCATAAGCAATTAAGCACATCCCTAGGAATGTTCCTAAATTGTAACCTAAGAGAATGTTGACCCCACAGTATGAAAATGGGTTGGGCCATAATTTAGCTCTGTTTTGTTTGTCTGTTTTGCTAATTTCTTCTGTTTTTCTCTGATGATTCCTCTCTTTCCTGAGCCTTTTTAGAAGAACACTTACAAGATTGCCTCTGTAAAACCTTATTCCTGCCTCAGCAAAGGTAACCCAACAGCCTCTCATACCTCCTGGCTTCCCCAGTTTGGAAGTATCCTTCCCACTTCCCCTAGGCCACTGGAAAGGCCCCAAGCCTGGGATCTAATCCCAGGCTTGTCGCTAAGTGGCTGTGTGGCTTTGGCTGGGCCCAGTCTCTGTGAGCCTGCTGACCCTCATCTGTAAGAGGGGGCACTAGAGTTAGATGATCTCTGAGGTCCCTGCTGACCTGGTCCCTCCCCCTCCTCATCAAGTAAACAGAACATAAACTTTAATAGGAGGACGTCCCTGCAAAATGTTCTCTCCTTCCTACAACAGGCTGCTTCTATATATGCCTGTTTCATACTAAGCATTTCCTTACCTGGGAGATTGCAAAAGCCATCCTTTTGCTCCAAAGTGAATTGGAGAGTGAACTGGCCCCTGAAGAGGGAGTGGTAGGGTCCGGCCACCTGGTGTTCAGTGGCTTTGAGCAGAGATATGACCACAGGAGGTGGTGGGAAGCTTTTCCTCCAACCTGGTGGCCCCAGTTGCTCCTCCAGACCTCAGCGCGTCCCCTCAGCTCATCCTTGTGACAGGCTCTCACTGTGCTCCTGGCTTCTGTCACCACTCAGATCTCTCTCCAGCCTCAGTTAGCCACCAGCAGTGCCTGATAATGGACTCTTACTTTGTGTTATTTTCGTCTGCAGGTGAAATCCCTAAGGGCTCTGCCGTGCACTCCAGTCCTGTGACCCTTGCCTTCCAGGAGCCAAGCAAGAAGCGAAGCCACCAGAGGTCCTTAAAACTGCAGGAAGGGTGGGCCTGCCCCCCTGCTTTGCAGCTCCCTGTCTGCTGAGGAGGATCTGGGCCCCACTCCTCCACACCTGCTGGAAGGTCTGAAAGGAGTCAGAGACGTGGCCTGGTGGGGCAGGGCGAAAGGCAGAGGGCCTCTCCTGCAGTTGAGGAATAACCAGGCAAGGTCCACTGGACCCAGCACTAAGCAAAACAGGCATAGTTTGTAGAAGACCTTGTGACACTGCTTCTGAACGCCCCAGGGGTATGGGAACCAGCAACAGCACATTTCTCGCCTCATCCTCCGAGGGTCAACTCAGGGGAAATAGGACCTGCTTCCTAGCAATGGAGCCCCACACTGGAGCTCCACAGCAGATCTAAAAGCACAGGACTGAGCAGCGGTGCCCTGCAGGACAGTGTTGGCAGACCTAACCTGGGCCAGCGAGCTGGGTCACAGTCAGGCTGGGGATTGGTCTACACTGCAGCACCTGAGTTATTTGAATCCACGTGGTGAGAGCAGTGATTCCCAGATGCCATCTCATGCTTAGCCTAGACCTCCTATTTCTACTCTATTATGATCTCCAAAAAGTGTACTGACCTTACTCTAAATATGCTGTCCCATTTTGTCATCCCAACTTCTCTCTGGGAACTAGGGACTAATGGCCACACCAAGCCCATTGAAAGTCTTGTGTAAAGCAAATCAGTGATCATTTTTAAGTGACATGTGAGGAACCCCCAGTTGCTAAAGCCTAGTCTGTGTCTTCACAGTGCTTTAGAATGTGTGTATGTGTGTATAAATGTATGATATATATTTATATATGTTGCTATAGCGATATGTTGAAGGCTAACATAACTGGTGGATAGGGTCAGTGGGAGGAAATGAAACAGTCTTTTTGGTGGCTATTAAAGCAAAATATGTATAAAGAAATAAAGTTTTCTTCACCTGCTTAGTTTCTAATTTCTATACCAGTCCTCAGGGTGAGTGTGTAAAAACAGGAAAGACAGACTGTCATTAAAAAGCTAACTGTCTGAAGCAGAATCAAAATGGTGGAGTAGGTGGATATGGAGCTCCTCTCCCCAACAGACATATCAAAAATACATCTACATATGGAGCACTCCTCCTTGAAAAGTGGCAGAACTATAAACCAAAGCTGCAAGAAAGATCTACATGTAATTAATTGGGTAGTAAGGGGAAAAAGAAGAAGACCTGGGTCAGCTCCTGGGCTCCTTGGTGGGATCTGCGAGGAGAAGGTCCACAAGGGTAGACCCTTGCCCTGGGGAGTGAGCAGGTCGAGTCACAATATGGGCATCCCAGTCCTGGGGTCCTGCATGGAGTGGCCAGGCCGCCTTGCCTCTTGGGAAATCTGTTGAGACAGAAGGGTTGGAGAAGACTAGACTCTACTCACCAGCAGTGCATGCTGGCTTGCTGACAATCAGGGCAGAGAGTGTTGCACTGGGAGCAGCCCCCTTGCTGTATTTCCCAGTCCAAAGGGGCAAATGCCCTGGCCCCACTCACTCCACACCACAAGCTGGCACAGAATCTTGCCAGAGACTAGATCTAGTCATGCAGAGACAGACCAGGATATCTGGGGTGTGATCTAGGAGTAGCCTCAGATGCCATAGTCAGCAAGGGCTCAGGGCAACAGGTGTAAATGCAGCAAACATTAGTGTGTGTCCACGGTGGCACAACAGGCGTGTGCAAGGGCCAAGCAATGAATCTTGAGCAGACAGGCCATGGGAGAGGATATGATCTAGCTAGGCAGAAAGAGGGCCTGGGGTGTGGTCCAGTTGGGGCTGCAACGGCCATTTTGAGCATGCTCAGGAGTACACAGTGGTTTGTCTTCCAGCTCAGCACTAGATCTGGGGCAGAGAGGTCCTGGGTGAGGTCTGCCACAGAGGCAGCCCAGATCTCAGGTGGCAGCGTAGCCACCTCAGTCCCTGCAGCCACAACTCCCCAACCTCCAGGCCCAGCCCACTCCATGCCACAGTCTTACACTAGATCTGGGATAAACACAATAGGGACACAATCTTGGGCTGCCTCTGAGTGGAGCTGTAGATGCCTACACAGGTGGAACATAGGTCCTCTGTAACCACACAGGCCTCACTTCAACACTCACTTCCTTTGGGGCAGGGCATGTACTCAAGGACAACAGAGGCTGATCAAACCCAATCCTCAAGGCTTCTACTCCAACAGGGGAGCACACCCTGCCCCTGACAGGGCCATGACATGGAGCAGAGAGGGACCCCCACCTCACATCCAGCACAGGCTCTAGATACTACACCACCATCCACACCCTGCTGTCAAGGGGATAATGGCCAGCACACACTGAGAAAAAGCCTGGCTGGCATTCATCCTGAAACTAGCCCTCACACCAAAAATATTAGACTCATGGAAGCTACACAGGGACACTCCCAAATAAACATTCAAGATCACAGTTGATAACTGTTTCTCCTAAAATCATAGAGACAGAGAAATTTAAGTAAAATGAAAAGGAAGAGGATCTACTCCCAATTAAAAGAACAAGAGAATTCTCCTGAAAGAACAAATAATGAAACAGACCTCACCAGTCTACTAGACCTGGAATTCAAAAAGGAGGTAATAAACTCAAGAAAAGTTATTTATGACAAACCCACAGCCAATATAATATGGTGAAAAGCTGAAAGCCTTCCCACTAAAACCTGGAACAAAACAAGGATGCCCACTAACCTTTTCTATTCAATATAGTATTAGAAGCCCTAGCCACAGCAATCAGACAAGAAAAAGAAATAAAAGGTATTCAAATTGGAAGGGAAGATGTAAAATTGTCACTATATGCAGATGATATGATACTATATATAGAAAACCCTAAAGACACCACACAAAAACTACTAGAACTGATAAACATATTCAACAAGTTAGCAGGATACAAGATTAACATACAGAAGTTGGTTGCATTTCTTTACACCAACAATGAAATATCAGAAAGGGAATACATAAAAAACTATACCTTTTAAAATCACAACCCAAACAACAAACTACTTAGGAACAAACCTCACCAAGGAGGTGAAAGACTTCTACTCTGAGAACTATAAAACATTAATAAAGTAAATTGAAGATGATTCAAAGAAATGGAAAGATATCCCATGCTGTCTGATTGGAAGAATTAATATTGTTAAAATGGCCATACTACCCAAGCAATCTACAGATTTAATGCGATCCCTATCAAATTACCCATGACATTTTTCACATAATTAGGACAAATAATCCTAACATTTATATGGAACCACAAAAGACCCAGAATTGCCAAAGCAACTCTGAGGAAAAAGAATAAAGTTGGAAGCACAACCCTCCCAGACTTCAGACAATACTACAAACTGACAGTAGTCAAAACTGCATCGTATTGGCACAAAAACAGACACATGGATCAATGGAACAAAATAGAGAGCCTGGAAATAAACCCACACACCCATGGTCAATTAATCTTTGACAAAGGAGGCAGGAATATACAATGGGAAAAAGACAGTCTCTTCAGCAAGTGGTGCTGGGAAAGTTGTCCAGCTGCATGTAAATCAATGAAGTTAGAACACACCCTCTTACTATACACAAAAATAAACTCAAAATGCCTTAAAGACTTAAACATAAGACATAACACCATAACACTCCTAGAATAGAACATAGGCAAAACATTATCTGACATAAATCGTACCAATGTTTTCTTAGGTCAGTCTCCCAATAGAACTAAAAACAAAAATAAACAAATGGGATCTAATCAAACTTTCAAGCTTTTGCACAACAAAGGAAACCATATACAAAATGAAAGGACAACCTACAGAATGGGAGAAAATATTTGCAAACAATGCAACTGACATGGGCTTAATTTCCAAAATATACAAACAGCTCCTATAACTCAATAATAAAAAAACAAATAACCCAATCAAAAAATGGGCATAAGACCTTAATAGACATGTCTCCTAAGAAGACATACAGATGGCCAATAAGCACATGAAAAAATACTCAACATTGCTGATTATTAGAGAAATGCAAATCAAAACTACAATGTGGTACCACCTCACACCAATCAGAATGGCCATCATTAAAAAGTCTACCAATAACAAATGCTGGAGAGGGTGTGGAGAAAAGGGAACCCTCTTACACTGTTGGTGGAAATGTAAGTTGGTGCAGCCACTATGGAGAACAGTATGGAGGTTCCTTAGAAAACTAAAAATAGGATTACCATATGATCCAGCAACTCCACTCCTGGGCATATATCTGGACAAAACTACAACTCAAAAAGATACAGGCACCCCTATCTTCATAGCAGCACTATTCTCAATAGCCAAGATATGGAAACAACATAAATGTCCATCGACAGATGAATGGATAAAGAAGATGTGATGTACACACACACACACACACACACACACACACACACACACACACACAATGGAATACTACTCAGCCATAAAAAAGAACAAAATAATGTCATTTGAAGCAACATGGATGCAACTAGAGATGATCATACTAAGTGAAGTAAGTCAGGAAGAGAAAGACAAATACCATATGATACCACTTATATGTGGAATCTAAAATATGACACAAATGAACCTATCTATGGAACAGACTCACAGACATAGAAAACAAACTGGTGGTTGCCAAGGGGGAGGGGGTTGGTGGAGGTATGGAGTGGAAGGTTGAGGTTAGAGATGTAAGCTTTTACATGTAGAATGGATAAACAACAAAGTCCTACTGTATAGCCCAGAGAACTATATTCAATATCCTATTATAAACCATAATGGAAAATATATAAAAAAAATGTATATCTATGTATAACAATCACTCTTCTGTACAGCAGTAATTAACACAACATTGTAGATCAACTATACTTCAATAAAAAAGGAGGCAATAAAAATGCTAACTGAATTTTAAAAAATGATCGACAGAAATGCAGGTCACTGTAACAACGACCTAGAAACTATAAAGATAAACCAATCAAAAATAGACAATTCAATTGCCGAGATAAAAATCCAATCTAGAAGCAGTGAATAGCAGACTAAATGACATAGAAGAATGAATAAGTGATCTGGAAGATAGAATAATGGAAATCAACCAATCAGAAGAGGAGACAGAAAGACAAATGAAAAAAAAGAAGTGAAGGCAACATACAAGATCTATGGGACTATAGGAAATGTGCCAACCTTCACATAATAGGGATTCCAGAAGGAGACGAAAGAGAAAAGGGGATTGAAAATGTATTTGAAGAAATTATGGCTTAAAATTTTCCAAACCTAAGAAGGAAACAGAAATCCAGATACAGAAAGTACTGAGGAACCCAAACAAGATGAACCCAAACAGATTCACATCAAGACATATCATACTTAAAATGGCAAAAGTTAAAGAGAGGATTCTAAATGCAGCAAGAGAAAAACAAACAGTCAATTACAAGGGAACCTCCATAAGGCTGTCAGATGATTTCTCTATAGAAACTTTGCAGGCCAGAAGGAGTGGCATAATATATTCAAAGTCCAGAAAGGGAAAAACCTTCAACCTAGGATACTATAGCCAACAAAATTATCATTTAGTATAGATGGAGAGATAAAGAGTTTCTCAGGCAAGTAAAAACTAAAAGAATTCAGCAATATTGAACCTACTCCAAAAGGAATACTGAAGGGTCTTCTCTAAATAGAAAAGAAGCAAGAATCTATAGAAAAGGAAAATCACAATAGGAAAGGTATATATAAAAGGACTGAAGATCACTTAAATAAGCCAGTAGAGATTTAAATTTTTTTAAATTACAAATACAAATCACAGTAAGAAGATAAGCACAAAGATGTAAAATAGGACATCAAAGTCACAAAATGTCAGGGAGGGGATTATAAAAATGTAGATCTTTTAGAATGTATTTGAACTAGTATGATTTCCAGTTTAAAGCAAGTAGATACAGTTATGGGTCAACATACTTGAAAACCAGGGTAACCACAAATAAAAAATATACAATAGATTCACAAAAATTAGTAAGAAAGGAACTCAAGCATACTATAAAAGAAAATAAACCACAAAGGAAAAACCAAAAGAAGAAATGAACAAAACTACAAAAACAACTGAAAAACATGGATTAAAATGGCAATGAGTGCATACCTATTAATAATAACTTTGTCAATGGACTAAAAGCTCCAATGAAAAAACAGAGTGGCAGATTGGATTTAAAAAAAAAGAACTACAATATTCTGCCTATGAAAGACACTTGAGGGTAAAAGACACGTAGACTAAAAGTAAGGGAATGGAAAAAGATATTTCCATGCAAATAGAAACAACAAGAAAGTGGGGGTAGCAAAACTCATATGAGACACAATAAACTTTAAAACAAAGTCCATAAAAAATGACAAAGAAGGATACTATATGATGATAATGGGATCAATACTAGAACATATTTCACTCATTAACATATATGCACTCAATATAGGAGCACCTAAATACATAAAACAAATACTAACAGACATAAAGGGAGAAACTGACAGGAATACAATAACAGTAGAAACTTTTAACACTCCACTGACATCAATGGACAGATCTTCCAGACAAAATCAATCAGGCAACAGAGGTCCTAAATGACACAATAGACCAGTTGGAGTTAACTGATACCTACAGGACACTACATCCAAAAACCCCAGAATACACATTCTTTTCAATTGTGTGAGGAATGTTCCCTGGGATACATCACATACTAGGTCACAAAACAAGCCTCGACAAATTTAAGAGGATAGAAATTATTTCAAGCAACTTTTCTGACCACAAGGTTATGAAACTAGAAATCAATCACAGAAAGAAAAATGGGAAAATGATAAACACATGGAGACTAAACAACACACTACTAAAAACCAATGGGTGAAAGATGAAATCAAAAGAAGAAATCAAAAACTACCTTGAAACAAATGAAAATGAAAACAAAACCTTTCAACAATCTATGGGATGCAACAAAAGCAGTTCTAAGAGGGAAATTCATAATGATACAGGCCTCACTCAAGAAACATAAAAAAAATCTCAAACAACCTAACCTAAACTCCTAAAAGAATTAGAACAAGAAGAACAAAAAAACCCAAAGTCAGCAGAAGGAAGGAAATAATAAAGGTCAGAGAGGAAATAGAGATTAAAAACAAAATGAATAAAACCAAGAGCTGGTTCTTTGAAAAGGTAAACAAAATCAACATATCTCTAGCCAGGCTCACCAAGAAGAAAAGAGAAAGGACTCAAATAAAAAATAATAAATGAAAGAGGAGAAATAATAACTGATAACACATAAAAACAAAAAATCATAAGAGAATACTATGAACAGTTATATGCTAAAAAATTGGACAACCTAGAAGAAATGGACAAGATTATAGAAGTGCACAGCCTGCAAAAACTGAGTCAAGACCAAACATAATTTGAAGAGACAAAGCACTAGAAGTGAAATGGAATCTGTAATTTAAAAAAATTCCCTTCAAACAGAAGTCCAGGACTGAACAGCTTTACTGAGAATTCCTCCAAACATACAAAGAAAAACTTATAACTATCCTTCTGAAATTATTCCAAAAGCTTGAAGATGAGGGAACACTCCCAAATTCATTCTACGAAGGCACTATCACCCTGATACAAAAATCAGATAAAACACTACAAAAATTAAATTACTCAGATATTTGGTTAAGATAGCGGAAGAGTAAGACGCGGAGATCACCTTCCTCCCCACAGATACATCAGAAGTACATCTACACGTGGAACAACTCCTACAGAACTCCTACTGAAGGCTGGCAGAAGACCTCAGACCTCCCAAAAGGCAAGAAACTCCCCACGTAACTGGGTAGGGCAAAAGAAAAAACAGAGACAAAAGGATAGGGACGGGACCTGTACCAGTGGGAGGGAGCTGTGAAGGAAGAAAGGTTGCCACACACTAGGAAGCTCCTTCGCGGGCGGAGACTGCGGGTGGCGGAGGGGGAAGCTTCGGAACCGCGGAGGCGAGCACAGCAACAGGGGTGCGGAGGGCAAAGCGGGGAGATTCCCGCACAGAGGATCGGTGCCAACCGGCACTCACCAGCCAGAGAGGCTTGTCTGCTCCCCCGCCGGGGCGGTCGGGGCTGCGAGCTGAGGCTCGGGCTTCGGTTGGAGCGCCGGGAGAGGACTGGGATTGGCGGCGTGAACACAGCTTGCAGGGGTTAGTGCACCACGGCTAGCCAGGAGGGAGTCCGGGGGAAATGTCTGGACCTGCCAAAGAGGCAAGAGACTTTTTCTTCCCTCTTTGTTTCCTGGTGCTCGAAGAGAGGGGATTAAGAACGCTGCTTAAAGGAGCTCCAGAGACGGGTGCGAGCAGCGGCTAAAAGCGCGGACCCCAGAGACGGGCATGAGACACTAAGGCTGCTCCTGCCGCCACCAAGAAGCCTGTGTGCGAACACAGGTCACTCTCCACAGCCCCCTTCCGGGGAGCCTGTGCAGCCCGCCACTTCCAGCGTCCCGTGATCCAGGGAAAACCTCCCCGGGAGAACATTCGGCGCACCTCAGGCTGGTGCAGCGTCATTCCAGCCTCTGCCGCCGCAGGCTCGCCCCGCACTCAATACCCCTCCCTCCCCCTGGCCTGAGTGAGCCAGAGCCCCCGAAGCAGCTGCTCCTTTAACCCCAAAATTCAAAAAGAGTCGTGTACCAAAATATACATTGCGGCTCCATTTACAATAGCCTGGAGATGGAAACAACCTAAGTGTCCATCATCGGATGAATGGTTAAAGAAGATGTGGCACATATATACAATAGAATATTACTCAGCCATAAAAAGAAACGAAATTGAGCTATTTGTAATGAGGTGGATAGACCTAGTGTCTGTCGTACAGAGTCAAGTAAGTCAGAAAGAGAAGGACAAATACCATATGCTAACTCATATATATGGAATTTAAGAAAAAAAACTGTCATGAAGAACCTAGGAGTAAGACAGGAATAAAGACACAGTCCTACTAGAGAATGGACTTGAGGATATGGGGAGGGGGAGGGGGAAGCTGCGACAAAGTGAGAGAGTGGCATGGACATATATACACTACCAAACACAAGGTAGATAGCTAGTGGGAGGAAGCCGTCTAGCACAGGGAGATCAGCTCGGTGCTTTGTGACCGCCTGGAGGGGTGGGATAGGGAGGGTGGGAGGGAGAGAGACGCAAGAGGGAAGAGATATGGGAACATATGTATATGTATGACTGATTCACTTTGTTAAAAAGCAGAAACTAACACACCATTGTAAAGCAATTATACTCCAATAAAGATGTAAAAAAAATAAAATAAAATAAAATTACTCAGAATTCCCTGTTGGTCCAGTGGTTAGAACACCACACTTTCATTGATGAGGGCATAAGTTCAACCCCTGGTTGGGGAAGTAATATCCCACAAGTCATGCAGCACGGCAAAAAAAATAAAGATGAATATAGATGCAAAAATCCTGAACAATATATTAGCAAACTGAATCCAACAACACATGAAGAGGATCATACACCACAATCAATATGGATTCATTCGAGTGTTGCAAGGATGGTTCAGCATATGCAAATCAATGTGATACACCACATAAAGAAAATGTGATACACCACATAAAGAAAAGACAAAAACTCATAATCATCTCAATTTGACAAAATTCAGCATCCATTCATGAAAAAAACTCACCAAAGTGGATATAGAGGGAACATACCTCAACATAATAATAAACCAGTTATGTCAAACTCATAGCCAACGTAATACCAAATGGGGAAGTGCTGAAAGCCTTCCCACTAAATTCAGGAGCAAGACAAAGATGCCCACTCTCACCACTTCTATTCAAAATAGTATTGGAAGTCCTAGCAACAGCAATCAGACAAGAAAAAGAAATAAAGTATTTCCAAATTGGAAGGGAAGAGATAAAACTGTCAGTATTTGTAGATGCCTATATAGATATCCCAAAAGACTCCACAAACTATAAGAATAAATGTATTCAGCAAGGCAACAGGATACAGGATTAATATACAGAAATTTGTTGCATTTCTTTATACTAACAATGAAATATCAGAAAGAGAAAGTAAAAAAAAAAATCTCATTTAAAATCCTGCCAAAAAAGAAAAAAAACCTAGGAATAAACTTAACCAAGGTGGTGAAAGACCTATACACTGAAAATGGTAAACACTGATTAAGGAAACTGAATATGATTCAAAGAAAAGGAAAGCTATCCCATGATCTTGGATTAGAAGAATTAATATCATCAAAATCACCATGCTACCCAAAGCAATTCTACAGATTTAATGCAATCCCTGTCAAAATACGCATGACATTTTTAACAGAACTAGAACAAATAATCCTAAAATTTATATGGAACCAGAAAAGGCCCGGAATTGCCAAAACAATTCTGAAGAAAAAGAATAGAAGTGGAGGCATAACCCTCCCAGACTTCAGACAATACTACAAAGCTACAGTAATCAAAACGGCATGGTATTAGCACAAAAACAAATATATAGATCAATGGAACAGAGTAGAGAACCCAGAAATAAACCCACACATCTACAATCAATCTTCAACAAAGGAGGCAAGAATATACAATGGAGAAAAGACAGTCTCTTCAACAAGTGGTTTGAGAAAGCTGGACAGCCTCATGTAAATCTGTGAAGTTAGAATGCTCCCTCACACTGTATACAAAAACAAACTCAAAGTGGATTAAAGACCTAAATATAAGCCATGACATCATAAAACTCCTAGAAGAAACCATAGACAAAACATTCTCAGACATCTATCGTAGCAATATTTTCTTAGATCAGTCTCCCAAGGCAAAAGAAATAAAAGCAAAAATAAACCAATGAGACCTAGTTAAAAGCTTTTGCACAGCAAAGGAAACCATCAACAAAATGAAAGACAACCTACAGAATGAGAGAAAATATTTGCAAACAACATGACTGACAAGGAGTTAATATCCAAAATATAAAAACAGCTCATACAACTTGATATTGAAGGACCCAAAAT
The DNA here is from genome assembly GCF_003031525.2 of Neophocaena asiaeorientalis asiaeorientalis. Lineage (NCBI taxonomy): Eukaryota > Metazoa > Chordata > Mammalia > Artiodactyla > Phocoenidae > Neophocaena > Neophocaena asiaeorientalis. The sequence continues at coordinate 7,994,088 of NW_020175191.1, forward strand.
ATGGACAGAAGACTTAAATAGACATTTATCTAAAGAAGAAATACAGATGGCCAATAAGCACATGAAAAGATGCTCAGCATTGCTAATTATTAGAGAAATGCAAATCAAAACTACAATGAGGTACCACCTCACACCAATAAGAATGACTATCATCAAAAAGTCTACAAATAATAAATACTGGTGTGGGTGTGGAGAAAGGGAACCCTCCTAAATTGTTAGAGGGAATGTAAAATGATGCAGCCACTATGGAAAACAGTCTGGAGGTTCCTAAAAAAATAAAAATAGAGCTACCATACCAGCAATCCCATTCCTGGGCATACATCTGGAGAAAAACATACTTTGAAAAGACACATGTATTCCAATGTTCATTGCAACACTATTTACAATAACCAAGACATGAAAACAACCCAAGTGCCCATCAACAGATGTTAGGTTAAGAAGATGTAGTATATATATACACTGGAATATTATTCAGCAATAAAAATAATGAAATATTGCCATTTGCAGGAATACGGATGGACCTAGAGAATATTATATTTAGTGAAATAGGTCAGACAAAGACATATTATATGATATCACTTATATGTGGAATCTAACAAATTATACAAATGAATCTATTTACAAAACAGAAACTGACTCACAGACATAAAAAAGAAACTTATGGTTACATAAAAGGGAAGAGGGGAGGGATAAATAAGGAGTATAAGATTAACAGATACAAACTACTATACATAAAATAGATAAGCAAGAAGGATTTACACTATAACACAGGTAACTATATTAAATATAGTGTAATAACTTATAATGGAAAATAATCTGAAAAAAATTACACTTATATATAACTGAATCACTTTGTTGTAAACCTGAAACTAACACAATATTGTAAATCAACTATTTTTTTTTTTTTTTAAAAAAAAGCACTGCTGGGATGAAAAAATGATATAACATACATAAGAGCCTGTCAGGATATCTAACATCCTGCAGCTATTAATATTAATATATATCTCTTGCCTTCTACTACAGGGGAACCGTGAGAAGAGTTACAGCATTGGAAATGGGCTCAGTGGGAAAATATAGGCGACATTTTGAGATCCAAGGGGCAACATAACGTACATGTAGTCAGTCTCTGAGTTCCAACTCCACATGATGAAAGAAAGAAAGTGACAAGGGAAAACAAGTGCTAATCATGCACCTATTATGACTCAAGCACTCACTTGGACTCTAGGGAGTCAAGGATAGTGAATAATATCAATACATGGTCTTTGCATCCCTAATCCCAAATAGCAAAATATCTTGTAGCATACTAAATACCCAAGGTCTGGAAAATTTTATATAACATTATTTAAAGACAGAATATTAGCTGGAGTAAATAACTACAAGCTAGTCAGCTTAGTACCATTTGTGGGAAAATACTAGGAACAGCTTTGTCAAGGGAACAACTTGACAATTATAAGGTAATTTGATTAGGAACAGGCTATATGCTTCTAATGAGAATGATATTATAACAATTCACTTGTTGACTTTATTTGAAGTCATTTACTACCATGGTGTTTGACTTCAGACCAATATTCTTCCTATAGCTATAAAGGATTTGGAGCGCTAATCATATGATAGCTAGTAGCTTAAGATTTTTTTAAAAGGGTGGAAATAGAACAAAGAATTTAAAAATGGAATTAAAAAAGAAGCTCATGGTCTAATGCTTGAAGTCTAAGTTTAAAAGAATGTTTTTCCCTCTGTCATTTTGTAAGAACCACCAGTGTAAAGGTATAAAAGAAGTGGCTTTTAAATGTAAGATGCCTTAGAATCAGCTGTGGAAATTGTAGAAACTACATCCTGGGCTCCAATCCCAAGAGACTTAATTGGTATGGGGCCCTAGATCTGCATGTTTCATATAAGCACCCCCAAGTGGTTCTGATGCAGGTGGGCTGCATACCATAGTTTAAAACATATAATTCTGTAACACTGAAACAAAACTATAAATAAATTTGTTTTCCTTTAATTAAGAAACTTTAATTGAAAAGTGTATAAGTCTCACCATAAACGTTGACGTAAAGATCTTAAAACAGTCCTTGGGGAAAATTTTTCAGTTATGCTCTTTTGCCTTCCAGAATTAAAATAAAGCTATAACTCCACAATTATATCCTAGAGGCAGTAATAAATTAAAACAACAACCTGAACAAAAAACTCAACCACGATCATCACAACCACCACCACCAACAACAATAACAAAACATCCATCAATAGACTCAGGCCTGAGGCAGAGACATGCCCCACTTTCATAGTAGATGGAGTGACCTTGACTTCTGATTTTAGACTCGGTTGTTTAAGTATTTTCTATGCTTTTAGCTGTCAGTACAGAGGAACTCACTGGCAGAATCAGCAGAATGGATGAACAGTCAGCCAATCTATGAAGTGTTACTTAAAGACAAAGTAGTCAAATTTGAGGACCTCTTGCCCTGCGGTTATTCAAGCATCCCAGCAATTCTTCCTAAATCTCTGTGCTGCCAGGGCTGGAAGGCATTGATGGTATCATCAGTAATCAATAGAAAACTCAAATATTGCTTCTAAGAACTTCATCTTATGGACACAATATTTATGAAAGCAACAACATATAAATCATATAAATCTCACATCTGGTCAGGATCCAGTCACAAATTATTTTGGGGGAAAATCTTAAAAGCCATTCTTGCATTTCACTCCTTGAAAAGTAATACTTCACCCTAATAAAAAACAATGTTGCTAAAAATATATCTTTTAAATGGAGGATTCTCCAATATTTAACTTTTCATAAATTATATTCTTTCCTTCTATGTGTCAGAGAAAGAGCCCATTCTTAAAAAAATAAATCAACCTGCATGACCACCAATGTCTTCAAATTTGCCATAATTCAAATAAGAACCATACTGGGTCCTGTGCAGGAAACAGGGTGAGAGTCCCCTAGAAAAAAATGGAAAGGAAAGAAAATGGCTGTTACCTAATATAATGCTTCAAACATGTACACATATCTCTTGACCTGTCAGCCTAAGAGAGACAAACAATCTGAAGAATCTATACAGGGTTTATTACTGCTAAAGTGAATGAATGAGACAGTTGAATTGGTTTTCTATTGCTGCTGTAACAAGTGACCATAAGTTTAGTGGCTTAAAAGAATATACATTTATTATATTTCAGTGCTATAGTTTAAGAATCCAACAAAGATCTCACTGGACTAAAATCAAGTGATCAACAAGGCTGCCTTACCTTCTGGAGGCTCTAGGGAATAATCTGTTTCCTTGCCTTTTCTAAAAATTTTTAGAGGCGACCCACATTCCTTGGCTTGTGGCCCCTTCCTCCATCTTCAAAACTAGCAACAGCAGTTTTTAGAGTTCTTCTCATGACACATCATTCTGACTTTCTCTTCTACCTCCGTCCTTTAAGGCCCCATGTAATTACATGGGGCCCACCTGAACAGTCCAGGATAATTTCCTCATCTCAAGATCTTTATCCTAATCACATCTGCAAAGTTTCCTTTGCTATGTGATGTAATATACTCACAAGTTCCGCGAATTGCATCAGGGACATCCTGGGGGGTCATTATTCTGCTGGTCACAATACTGTTAACTTAGGTGTCAACTATTATTGGAATGAAAAACAAAACAACAAAAGGCACCTTTTCTAATGTCAACAAAGTTTAGTAAAATTAAGACACTACAGAAAGGCACAATCTAGAACAGCAAATCAAGACAAAGCCAAATTAGAACCCTAGAAGTGTTCCCGTGATGTCCATAAAATTGCACAGGTACTATTCTTTTTAGATTAGGTTGTTTTCTTTCTTGTTTTTCAGTTGTGGCTTTTTCCCCCCTCCAAAGCCTGACTATGTTGGCGGAAATCTCATCCAAGACAAAGAGCATGTGTTGGTGGATGTGAAGTTCGCGGTGGAGTTGGTGAAGCTGGGACCCCACTAACTTCTATGAACTTTCATTTGGTCTGAATGTGACAGATTGGAGGGTTTTCTCAGACCTACCCTAGCATGAACAAAGGGATCCTTGTGTGTCTTCCCCAGGAGACCACGAGGGGGTAACTGTGGTCCTTCCCTTGGAACTTGCCTTGTAAAGAAGCAGGCACCAAGATAATGTGTCTGGGATCCTGTGGACCAGATGTTAGCCATCCATGTCCAGAAATTCCTGACTTATTTAAGTGCATTAAAGGGCCTCCTGTTTCTGTAAGACCAAAGGAAGTGAGTTTCGCTCTCTCTTATTTGGTAGGTAGGGCCATCATTTGGTTCACTTGAGGAACCTGTCGCCTTCGCAAGTCATGAGATGCGCTAAATGCAGTAAATGTTCTCTCACTACATGACACTAAACCCCACCCATGCATTATATTCCCTAAAACCTCACTTACTAAGTGGAACCTTAATTTTTTAGAGTCATTGCCCAACCACACATTATTCATTTTTTCAAGTCTATCCCTCTGCCTTTTCTCTTGAATTTGCTAAAATCTAAATAGAATCTATGAAATGAAACACAAGGCGGGAGCCCATACTAAGGATTCCTGACAGTCAAAGATGACAGTTTGCAGCCAGGACACTTTCTGCAGGAGGCTCTCTAGATGCTTTTGACCTGACTCTTCAGGAAACAGAAAGCCAGGCGCTGTCATTGCTCCTGCTCATACCTTCCCTTTGACCAAGATGAGCCTATTGGTGTCTGCTACTGATGTTCTCACCTACAGATACCCAGGCTGAGCTGGGAACCGGCACTTTAAACTCTTTTCAGTAAAGATTTATACACCCACCTTCTGTATCCCCCAGTGGAATTAGCAATGATTTACCCATAAGGGCTCAGTAAATGTTTTCATGGAGCTCAACTAATTTAGAATCCAAGTTATCTAGATGAGCAGAAATGTTATATTTTATAGAACTTGATAGGACAAGTAGAGGAGGGAATTAGGAAGTGTTAGGTTAGTTGTTTTCAAGAGAACAGAAGTCACTGGGTTTTTCAAACACTTGAATATCAAAAACCAGGATTTTAGTTCCAGACCATCCTACAGTCTCACTGCAAACTTGGAATTTGCTTTACTCCTTTTTTACTTTAGTTATTTGATCTAAAAATTGGGGTTAAAACACCACGTTCTTCAATTCTAGGAATATAGTCGATATTCAAATTATTTTTGATATTGAGAGAATCTTGAAGTCTGGAAAGTATCTAAATTCTCAGAGAGAAAACCATTAACCACGAATCATTATGAAAAGAGTGGTACTATAAGACATATCAAACTTGCCTCGTTATCTCTCCAGCTGGCCAGGACATAGTAACTACTGATATTAGCAGTTTTCTCTGGAGACCTTGGCAGTGTTGATTGCTTTGAGGCAACATGGAGCCCAGGTGTTAGTTGGATCCTGAGAGGCTCAAAGCTAACTGAGAACCAGGGTTCTTGGACCAGAAGAGACCATGCAGCTGTTGGAAAAAAAAAAAAACAAAACAGAAGGAAGACTAGGACCATCCAAGAGGTCAGGCCTAGCCAGCACTGACCACTTTGTCTGATGAACCCACCACCACTACACTTCTCATGATTTTGTTGTTACTAGATGGAGAACTCCATGAAATTTGGGATAATATTTTATTCATCTCTGTGTGCATGACTCCTGGCGCTGAGTCAAGCACTGAGGAGGCTCTTGGCAACATTTGTTCACTGACTGAGTAAACATGGTTGCAAATCTCCACTCATCTCAACTACATTCCTGCCCAACTGTCCTGTCAAGGATGCTCTGCTTTCTCCCAGGATGTAGCAAACCTCTTCCTTAGAGAGGAGCCTTCCCTACACTATCCTTGTCCTAGGACACTCACCTGTGATGACTCTGATGAAGACACGACTGTCCTCAGGGATTCCTCTCAATGGTTCACTCTGTCATTAGAAAGAGATGTCCTTGGCCTCCCCTCCCATCCTCTAGGCTGCCTCAACACCTCAACTGAGGAGGGCCATCACATTTTGTTGACACTATGCACTTGTATTCTTCCTCTCACTGCTTTAATTTCCTCATGGAAATATTACTGATATCTGAACTCCAAGCTGTTAACACAGCATAAGGCAAATTAAGCACTCAACACACAGTTAAGAGATGTTGTGTATAAAGCCTTCCAAACTGTAAATGCAGAAGAATATTATTACTATCTCTGCTTTAGAAACAAGGGTCCCCTTAGCCTGGTCCCTGGTAAGAATGAGTAATTCTTCTCCAAACATTATTTATCTGTTTTAATGCACACTTACTTGGAGGGCATCCACTATGTGGGCAGTTCCAAGTTTGAGGTTTGGGGGGTCCAGGGCAGAGCATCAAGGTCCCATCCTCCTCCTCCTGGAATTGGTGTTCCCAGCAGTATAAACCAGCCCTGATACGTCCTGTGGATCTCCTTGGCAGGTGCACAAGTTCACTGTGCAGTAAGTTACTCTCTCAGTCCTCCCTGCTCAGCTCAGGCTGCTCATTGAGGACCTGGATGATGCTGTGTGCATTCCTCACTTTCTCTTGACTTTTCTGAACTCAGCTGGTCCTTATTCTCACCTTCCTTGGCAACCACCTCCTCCACCATTACCTTGCTTTTCTTTGGATTTTTCTCATCCTCCAAACCTGCTGATTTTCTTTCTTCCGTCTCCTGCCTCAGTTCTGTGTTTTCAGTGTGTGGGCTCAGTTCAGGTCCCTGTAGGAGATACACAAACAAGGAACTGCCTGCAGTTCCCAGGGCACATTTAACACACATCTCAGTCCCTCATCCACTCAGAAAAAAACTGAACAGGAAGGGACTTTGGAAAATTTGAATAACAACCTTATCTTACTGATGAGGAAAATAACACCCCGAGAAATACGGACATTTTCCCAAGTTCCCACACCACTTGGTGGCAGCAGAGCCACCACACAAGTAAGTCTTGGCCACAATCTTTTCTATCCGTAAGCACCAGAAACCAACAATGGCTGAGTGTCAGGGGACATTGGATCAAAATACATATTTCCATCATTAAAACAAAAATATCTAAGGATCATTCCTAAAAATAATTTTTTAATCACTCTTCAGTAGTCCTATATTTATACTCAGTTTTCAATCCTGCTGAGCCAATGGAACCAAGGAACACATGAGTATTAAATACATCACAGTATATATATGTGTGTGTGTGTGTGTGTGTGTGTGTGTGTGTGTGTGTGTGTGTGTGTGTGATTCCCTGTAACACATCTGGCTCCTGTGCTAGAGGTCATCTTCCTGAGAGCAGGCACTCTGTGTGCCTTGTTCATCCCTCCTCCCCACTGCCTCCTCAAGAGCCTGCCAGATAGAATATTCAGTAAATATTTGTCAAGCACATAAATACCAGGTACCAAGAGTAACTAACTTTTACCAATGTCTTCTAGTCCCAACCATATTTCCATTCATATTTTATCCTAGGTCAGTGCTAAAGCAATAAAAGCACAGTCCTAGGAAAAGCAGTCCAAGATGCAAATACCACCTCCACCAAGTACCAAGTATGCTTCATATGATGATTTCATTACTCTCTTTGAACATAGTGATCTCATGTGTAACAGAGAAGAATATATAATGTAAAACAGAGAAGGCAGTATTACCCTTAGATGAGTAACTGTGATATACAGCAGACAGGGTTCCAATCCCTGGGCACTAGCTGCACAGTATAGAATGCTACATTACAGTCACTATAGGGCCTGTTAAAAACTTCTCGGGATAAGGCCCCAAAAATTGCATCTCAGAGTAAAATTCCAGGGAGATTCTCATGCAAGGAAAAAGCCTGACCATTAAAGAAAGTCTAGAATATAGATCCCAAAAGCCTAGTGGAAACAAGAATGACTCAGCTGGATCAAAACAAGTCCCTTTTCATGGTGGCCTCTCAAGAGGAAATGTACCCTTTCCCAAGAAGGGTCCCCACCTGAGATGAAAAACAAAAAGAACCCTGCTTTCCCAGTCTGGGCTTTTCGTACCTCCACTGTCTTTTAGGTTTTCTCCTCTGCTCTAATCACTGGAGCATCTCAGCCCTCATATGGATCATTTCTTTATGAAGACCTCTGTTTCTCTACTTCTTGAAGAAACAGATGATAGAGATCAGTTCTGGGGCTCCATAGTTCTAGGCTTTCTCCTGAGCCACTTTCTTTCAGGTGAGCTGAAATAAATCATGGGGGATAGAATTCAGGTCAATAAAGAGGATCCCAGAGGAGCATGAGACTATGAGGGCAACCCCTCATGGGAGATGGTCAGAACCATGATGTGGTCAATATCAACCCTATTCACGGGGGGGAGGATATACTGGCCAATTCTGTGAGCAGAGTACACAGCCATGTCATTCCAGACTTTTGATATATAGAAGATTGATAACAAATGTGTGTTGCTTTAAACCACTCTTTGTAATCTGTTAATATGCAGTGATCAGGGACAAATTTAGATGCTTATCTGTACTCTCCTGATTTTTTAATTTTTACAAATATGTATGCAAATCCCTGTAAAGAAAAGGCAAAACAAAACCAAATCCAAACAAACAAAACAAAACAAAAAAATCAAAGAATTACCGTAAAAACTTGTGCTCACCTTCATGTGACTATTTTCAAGCCCTAGTAACATGTAGGACACTATGAAGAAAACTTCAGGTACTGAAATAATGTCCCTTTATTGTTAACAACCAAACCTCTCAAAGACTACAGAGGTACAACACTTAACATCGTGTAACATTATCTATGAATCCATCATCTATCTCTATTTCCTATGGCAGGTTTTTTTCCCTTAGCTCTCTGTTCTCCTGAGTTCACCAGACAAGATTTTATAGCAAGTACCAGTTAGCAGCATAGAGATCCAACTCAAAAAGAACAATAGATCAGCCACTGTCATTAACTTCCCACAAAGCTCTTTGAATGCAATCTCACCTCTTATTTTGGCCATAAAAAAGAAAAGATCTAGTTTTTAAAAGTCCTATCCTAATGAGAATTTAAACTTAAATATCTCTGTTTTCCATTTTTATTCTGCTCATGCCCAATCATGGAGACCTCACTCCTCAGAGTGAGTGAGTTCCCAATTTGCTGTGGCCTGGGCTTTCTGTCAAAGGAAGTCAAGTCAACCCAACTGCAAATCTCTCTGGTGAATCCATCCCTCACCCTCAAAATCCAGAATAAAGTGTGAATGCAGCAGCCAGCAGCATCCACCCAGCAACAGTGATAGGTTGATACTGCACTTGGCTCACATTATCTGAGAGACTGGTGCGGCGTAAAATAGAAGAGAACAGAGAAAGATTATATTCATTTCAGCTTTTCCAGGATGCCACTTAAGGTAAACCAAAGAATGTAAACACATTTGAGGAAATCTCTCAATAAGAAGTTAATTGTTGGCCAAAATAAATTGTAGGTAAAAGCCATCGTGTTAGCAAGAGGGGAGAAAAAAGATATTCTCATACATGGTTGTGAATATGGCTAGGTAAACTTCTTTGTAAGGCAATAGGGCAGGAGTTAGAAAAATTAGATATGTACTCACTAATATATTTCTAAATCAAACAATTTTCTTTAAAGGAACATATACTACAGAAATACACAGAAATGATGGACATAGATGGACCTCCATATCTGTGGGTTCTGCATCCACAGATTCAACAAACCACCCACCTGAAATATTTTTTAAAGGATGGAATAAACAGCAGCCTAGGTGATACTGAAGAAGGCATAAGTGATCTGGAAGATAGAACAGAAGTCACCCAATCAAAACAGTATAAAGAAAAACAAATTTTAAAAATGAAAACAGCTTAAGAGATTTCTGGGATAATATGAAGTTAATGAATATTTACATTATAAGGTTCCCAGAAGGAGAAGAAAGAGAGAAGGGGAATGAAAATGTATTTGAGGAAATTATGGCTGAAAACTTCCCAAAGATGAAGGTGGAAACAGATATCCAGGAACAGAAAGCACAGAGGGTTTCCAAACTAAATGAATCCAAACAGACCCACACCAAAACATATCATAATTAAAATGGCAAAAGTTAAAGAGTGAATTCTAAAGGCAACAAGAGAAAAACAAAGACTCATATATAAGGGAATCACCATAAGACTATCAGCTGATTTTTCTCAGAAACTCTGAGGTCCAGAAATAACTGGCATGATATATTCCCTTTCCTTTTTGCTGAAAGGGAAAAACCTGCAACCTAGAATAGTCTACCCAGAAATATTGTAATTTAGAATAGAAGAGATAAAAACTTATCAGAGGGACTTCCCTGGTGGCTCAGTGGTTGAGAATCCGCCTGCCAATGCAGGGAACACGGGTTCGATCCTTGGTCCGGGAAGATCCCACATGTTGCAGAGCAAATAAGCCTGTGTGCCACAAGTACTGAGCCTGCACTCTAGAGCCCGCAAGCCACAACTACTGAGCCCGTGCACCACAACTACTGAAGCCCATGCACCTAGAGCCCGTGCTCTGCAACAAGAGACGCCACCTCAGTGAGAAGCCTGTGCACCGCAATGAAGAGTAGCCCCCGCTCACTGCAACTAGAGAAAGCCTGTGTGCAACAACGAAGACCCAACACAGCCAAAAATAAATAAATAAATAAATTTATTTTAAAAAAATACTTACCAGAGAAGCAAAGACTTAAAAAGTTCATCAATACTAAACCTACGCTAAAAGAAATGTTAAAGAGATTTCTCTAAGTGGAAAAGGAATAAGACTCTATATGAAAGGGAAAATCCCACTAGATGAGGGAAATATATAGTAAGGACTGAGGATCAACCACTTAAGTAAGTATGAATATTAAAAGAGAAAAGGTCTATTTTCATACCACCCTGAACATGTCCTATTTTGTCTGATTTGGAAGCTAAGCAGCATTGGCCTGGTTAGTACTTGGATGGGAGACCACCTGGGAACACTGGGTGCTGTAGGCTTAAAAGAAAAAAAGAAAAGGGAAGAATCATAAAAGCACCTAAAACTACAATAAACAGTGGATAAACATGAATATGTAAAATACAACATCAAAAGATGAAATGCAGGGGAGAGGAGAAGAAAACATAAATCTTTTAGAGCATGTTTAAACTTAAATGACTAGTAGTTTAAAACAAGTAGATATAGGTCAACATTGATGAACCCCATGGTAACCACAAATCAAAAGCCTACAACAAATATATGAAAACTAAAAAGAAAGGAACAAAAGCACACTGCTAAAGAAAATCTTCAAAACACAAGCAAAGAAACAAAGAGAAGAGGAAATGAACAGAGAAGGACTACAAAAACAAATGGAAAACAATAAAATGGCAATAAGTACATACCTGTCAATAATTACCTTAAATGTCAACAGACTAAATGACCCATTCAAAAGACATAGGTGGCTGATTGGAAAAAAAAACCCTTCTATATGCTAAGAGGCACTCATTTCAGAGCTAAAGACACATAGAGACTGAAAGTGCATGGATAGAAAAAGATATTTCATGTAAACAGATACAAGAAGGAAGTGGGGGTAGCAATACCCATATCAGACAAAATAGACTTTGAACCAAGACTATAATAAAAGAAAAAGAAGGGTATTATATAATGATAAAAGGGTTAGTACAAGAAGAGGATATTATGCTCCTTAACATATGCACACCCAATACAGAAGCCACTAAATATAAAAGCAAATATTGATACTAACCAACATAAAGGGAGATATTTACAATAATACTAAGGGAATTTGACTCCCCACTTACATCAACAGACACACCATCCAGACGGAAATTTAATAACTCAACAGTGATCTTAAATGATACAATAGAGCAGCTGGACTTAACAGACAGTAGGACATTACATCCAAAAACAGCAGAATACACATTCTTTCCAAGTGCACATAGGACATTCTCCAGGATAGATTTCATGCTGACCACAAAACAAATCTCAACAAATTTAAGAGGACAGAAATTATATCAAGCAGTTTTTCAAACCATAACTGTATGGAACTAGAAATCAGTTTGCTGAAAGAAAAATGGGAAAACACATGGAGACTAAACAACACGCTACTAAAAAGCCAATTGCTCAGTGATGAAGTCAAAGAGGAAATCAGAAAATACCTTCGGACAAATGAAAACGGAAAGTACACACCAAAACCTAATCTATGCAGCAAAAGTAGTTCTAAGATGGAAATTTATACCATTACAGGCCTTCCTCAAGAAACAAGAAAAATCTAAAATAAACATACTAACCTATCACCTAAAGGAATTAGAAAAAAACAAACCAAGCCCAAAGTAGTAGGAGGAACACAATAATAATGATCAGAAAGATAATAAATAGAGAGACTGGTTCAAGATGGTGGAGTCAAAGGACATGTTCTCACTCCCTATTGCAAGAGCACTGGAGTCACAATTAACTGCTGAACAATCATCAACATGAAGAAACTGGAACTCACCAAAAAAGGTACCCCACATCCAAAGACAAAGGAAAAACCACAATGAGACAGTAGGAGGGGTGCAATCACAATAAAATCAAATCCCATAACTGCTGGGGTGGGTGACTGACAAATGGAGGACACTTATACCACAGAAGTCCACCAACTGGAGTAAAGGTTCTGAGCCCCACCTCAGGCTTCCCAACCTGGGGGTCTGGCAACAGGAGGAGGAATTCCTGAAGAATCAGACTTTGAAGGCTAGTGGGATTGGATTACAGGACCTCGACAGGACTGGGGGAAACAGAGACTCCACTCTTGGAGGACACACACAAAGTAGGGTGTACATTGGGACCCAGGGGATGGAGCAGTGACCCCATAGGAGACTGAACCAGACCTACCTGCTAGCGTTGGAGGGTCTCCTGCAGAGGTGGGGGGTGGCTGTGTCTCACCGTGAGGACAAGGACACTGGCAGTAGAAGTTCTGGGAAGTACTCCTTGGAGTGAGCCCTCCCAGAGTCCGCCATTAGCCCCACCAAAGAGCCCTGCTAGGCTCCAGTGTTGGGTTGCCTTAAGCCAAACAACCAACAGGAAGGGAACCCAGCCCCACCCAACAGCAGACAAGTGGATTAAAGTTCTACTGAGCTCTGCCCAACAGAGCAACAGCCAGCTCTACCCACCAGCATTCCCTCCCATCAGGAAACTTGTTCAAGCCTCATAGATAGCTTAATCCACCAGAGGGCAGACAGCAGAAGCAAGAAGAACTACAGTCCTGCAGCCTGTGGAACAAAAACCACATTCACAGAAAGGTAGACAAGATGAAACTGCAGAGAGCTATGTTCCAGATGAAGGAACAAGATAAAACCCCAGAAAAACAACTAAACGAAGTGGAGATAGGCAACCTTCCAGAAAAAGAATTCAGAATAATGATAGTGAAGATGATCCAGGACCATGGAAAAAGAATGGAGGCAAAGATCGAGAGGATACAAGAAATGTTTAACAAAGACCTAGAAAAATTAAAGAACAAATAAACAGAGATGAACAATACAATAACTAAAATGAAAAAATACACTAGAAGGAATCAATATCAGGAAAACTGAGGCAGAAGAACGGATAACTGTCCTGGAAGACAGAAGGGTGGAATTCACTGCTGGAGAACAGAATAAAGAAAAAAGAATGAAAAGAAATGAAGACAAGCTAGGAGAGCTCTGGGACATTAAACGCAACAACATTCGCATTATACGGATCCCAGAAGGAGAAAGGAGAGAGAGAAATGACCCAAGAAAATATTTGAAGAGATTATAGTTGAAAATGTCCATAACATGGGAAAGGAACTAGCCACCCAAGTCAGGAAGCACAGAGAGTCCCATACAGGATAAACCAAAGGAGAAACACGCTGATACACATAATAATCCAATTGGCAAAAATTAAAAACAAAGAAAAGTTATTGAAAGCAACAAGGAAAAAATGACAAATAACACACAAGGGAATTCCCATAGGTTAACAGCTGACTTCTCAGCAGAAATTCTACAAGCCAGAAGGAAGTGGCATGACATATTTAAAGTAGAGAAAGGGAAGAACCTACAACCAAGATTACTCTACCCGGCAAGGATCTCATTCAGATTCAACAGAGAAATCAAAAGCTTTACAGACAAGCCAAAGCTAAGAGAATTCAGCACCACCAAACCAGCTGTACAAAAAATGCTAAAGAAACTTCTCTAAGTGGGAACCACAGGAGAAGAAAAGGACCTATAAAAACAAACCCAAAACAGTTACGAAAATGGTAATAGTAACATACATATCAATAATTACCTTAAACGTGAATGGATTAAATGCTCCAACCAAAACACACAGGCTTGCTGAATGGATACAAAAACAAAACCCATATATATGCTATCTACAAGAGACCCACTCCAGACCTAGAGACACATAAAGAATGAAAGTGAGGGGATGGAAAAAGATATTCCATGCAAATGGAAATCAAAAGAAATCTGGAGTAGCAATACTCATATCAGATAAAATAGACTTTAAAATAAAGAATGTTACAAGAGACAAGGAAGGACACTACATAATGATCAAGGAATTAATCCAAGAAGAAGATATGACAATTATAAATATATATTCATGCAACATAGGAGCACCTCAATACATAAGGCAACTGCTAACAGCTCTAAAAGAGGAAATTGACAGTAACACAATAATAATGGAGGACTTTAACACCTCACTTGCACCAAAGGACAGATCATCCAAACAGAAAATTAATAAGGAAACACATGCTCTAAATGACACAATAGACCAGATAGATTTAACTGATATTTATAGGACATTCCATCCAAAAACAGCAGATTACACGTTCTTCCCAAGTGCTCACGGAACATTCTCCAGGATTGACCACATCTTCAGTCACAAATCAAGCCTCAGTAAATTTAAGAATATTGAAATCATATCAAGCATCTTTTCTGACCACAACATTATGAGATTAGAAATCAATTACAGGGAAAAAAACATAACAAACACATGGAGGGTAAACAACACGTTACTAAATAACCAAGAGGTCACTGAAGAAATCAAAGAGGAAATCAAAAAATACCTAGAAACAAATGAAAATGAAAACACTATGATCCAAAACCTATGGGATGCAGCAAAAGCAGTTCTATGAGGGAATTTTATAGCAATACAATCATACCTCAAGAAACAACAAACATCTCAAGTAAACAATCTAACCTTACACCGAAAAGAACTAGAGAAAGAAGAAAAAACAAAACCCAAAGTTAGTAGAAGGAAAGAAATCATAAAGATCAGAGCAGAAATAAATGAAATAGAAACAAAGACAGCAATAGCAAAGATCAATGAAACTAAAAGCTGGTTCTTTGAGAAGATAAACAAAATTGATAAACCATTAGCCAGACTCATCAAGAAAAAGAAAGGACTCAGATCATTAAAATTAGAAAAGAAAAAGAAGTTACAACAGACACTGCAGAAATACAAAGCATCCTAAGAGACTACTACAAGCAACTATGCCAATAAAATTGAACACCTGGAAGAAATGGACAAATTCTTAGAAAAGCACGACCTTCTGAGACTGAACAACGAAGAAACAGAAGATATGAACAGACCAATCACAAGTAATGAAATTGAAACTATGATTAAAAATCTTCCAACAAACAAAAGTCCAGAACCAGATGGCTTCACAGGTGAATTCTATCAAACATTTAGAGAAAAGCTAACGTCCATCCTTCTCAAATTCTTCCAAAAAATTGCTGAGGAAGGAACACTCCCAAACTCATTCTATGAGGCCACCATCACCCTGATACCAAAACGAGACAAAGATACTACAAGAAAATTACAGACCAATATCACTGATGAATATAGATGCAAAAATGCTCAACAAAATACTAGCAAACAGAATCCAACAACACATTAAGAGGATCATACACCATGATCAAGTGGGATTTATCCGAGAGATGCAAGGATTCTTCAATATACGCAAATCAATCAATGTGATATACCATATTAACAAATCAAAGAAGAAAAACCATATGATCATCTCAATAGATTCAGGAAAAGCTTTTGACAAAAGTCAACACCGATTTATGATTTAAAAAAAAAAAAACTCTCCAGAAAGTGGGCATAGAGGGAACCTACCTCAACATAATAAAGGCCATATATGACAAACCCACAGCAAACATTATTCTCAATGGTGAAAAACTGAAAGCATTTCTTTTAAGATCAGGAACAAGACAAGTATGTCCACTCTCACCACTATTATTCAACATAGTTTTGAAAGTCCTAGCCACGGCAATCAGAGGAGAAAAAGAAATAAAAAGAATACACATTGGAAAAGAAGAAGTAAAACTGTCACTGTTTGTGGATGACATGATATTATACATAGAGAATCCTAAAGATGCCACCAGAAAACTACTAGAGCTAATCAATGAATCTGGTAAAGTTTCAGGATACAAAATTAATGCACAGAAATCTCTTGCATTCCTATACGCTAATGATGAAAAATCTGAAAGAGAAATTAAGGAAACACTCCCATTTACCACTGCAACAAAAAGAATAAAATACCTAGGAATAAACCTACCTAGGGAGACAAAAGACCTGTATGCAGAAAACTATAAGACACTGATGAAAGAAATTAAAGATGGTACAAACAGATGGAGAGATATACCATGTTCTTGGATTGGAAGAATCAATATTGTGAAAATGACTGTACTACTCAAAGCAATCTATTGATTCAATGCAATCCCTATCAAATTACCAATGGCATTTTTTACAGAACTAGAATAAAAAATCTTAAAATTTGTTTGGAGACACAAAAGACCCCAAATAGCCAAAGCGATCTTCAGGGGAAAAAATGGAGCTGGAGGAATCAGGCTCCCAGACTTCAGACTATATTACAAAGCTACAGTAATGAAGACAATATGGTAGTGGCACAAAAACAGAAATATAGATCAATGGAACAGGATAGAAAGCCCAGAGATAAACCCATGCACCTATGGTCAACTAACCTATGACAAAGGAGGCAAGGATATACAATGGAGAAAAGACAGTCCTCAATAAGTGGTGCTTGGAGGATTGGACAGTTGCCTATAAAAGAATGAAATTAGAACACTCCCTAACACCATACACAAAAATAAACTCAAAATGGATTAGAGACCTAAATGTAAGACTGCACACTATAAAACTCTTAACACAAAACACAGGAAGAACAATCTTTGACATAAATCACAGCAAGATCTTTTTTGATCCATCTCCTAGAGTAATGGAAATAAAATCAAAAATAAACAAATGGGACCTAATGAAACTTAAAAGCTTCTGCAAAGCAAAGGAAACTACAAACAAGACAAAAAGACAGCACTCAGAGTGGGAGAAAATATTTGCAAATGGATCAACAGACAAAGGATTAATTTCCAAAATATATAGACACCTCATGCAGCTCAATATTAAAATAACAAACAACCCAATCCAAAAATGGACAGAAGACCTAAATAGACATTTCTCCAAAGAAGACATACAGATGGCCAAGAAGCACATGAAAAGCTGCTCAACATCAGTAATTATTAGAGAAATGCAAATCAAAACTACAATGAGGTATCACCTCACACCAGTTTGAATGGGCATCATCAGAAAATCTACAAACAATAAATGCTGAGAAAAGGGAACCCTCTTGTACTGCTGGGTGTAATGTACATTGATACAGCCACTATGGAGAACTGTATGGAGGTTCTTTAAAAAACTAAAAATAGAATCACCATATGATCCAGCAATCCCACTACTGGGCATATACCCAGAGAAAACCATTATTCAAAAAGACACATGCACCCCAGTGTTCATTGCAGCACTCTTTACAATAGCCAGGACATGGAAGCCACCTAAACGCCCATCAACAGATGAATGGATAAAGAAGATGTGATACATATATACAATGGAATATTACTCAGCCATAAAATGGAACAAAATTGGTTCATTTGTAGAGACGTGGATGAATCTAGAGACTGTCATACAGAGTGAAGTAAGTGAGAAAGAGAAAAACAAACATCGTATATTATGCATATATGTGGAACCCAGAAAAATGGTACAGATGAACCAGTTTGCAGGGCAGAAAGTGAGACACAAGTGCAGAGAACAAATGTATGGACACCAAGGGGGGAAAGTGCCAGGGGGTGGGGGTGGTGTGATGAATTGGGAGATTGGGATTGACATATATATATAGTGTTAACCTTAACACAATTATGTATAAAATGGATAACTGATAAAAACCCGTTGTATAAAAATTAATTAATTAATTACAAATTTAAAAAAAGGGATCCTACATGCTCCATGGTGGGGCCAAAATAAAAAAGCTAATAAAATAGCAATTAAAAAATAGAAAAGATAATGAAACCAAGAGCTGTTTTTTTGAAAAGAAAAACAAAATTGATAAACCTTTAGTCAGGCTCACTAAGAAGAAGACACAAACAACAAAATAATAAATGAAAGAGGAGAAATAACCACCAATACCACAAAGATACAAAAAATCATGAGATTATGGGGCTTCCCTGGTGGCGCAGTGGTTGAGAGTCCGCCTGCTGATGCAGGGGACATGGGTTCATGCCCCGGTCCAGGAAGATCCCACATACCATGGAGCGGCTGGGCCCGTGAGCCATGGCCACTGAGCCTGCGCGTCCGGAGCCTGTACTCCGCAACGGGAGAGGCCACAAGAGTGAGAGGCCTGCATAACAGTTACATGCCAACAATTTGGACAATCTAGAATGGACAAATTTCTAGAAACACACAACCTGTCAAGGCTGAATAAAGAATATCTAGACAATTTGAACAGACTGATCACTAGTTTTGAAATTGAATTTATAATAAATAAATTCCCAGCAATCAAAAGTCCAGGACTGGACATCTTCACAGGGTAATTCTACCAAATATATAAAAAAGAGCCAATATCCCTCCTTCTCAAACTATTCCAAATAACTGAAGAGGATGGAACACTCCCAAATTCATTGTACGAGGCCACCACTACCCTGATACCAAAACCAGACAAAGACACTACAAAAAGGAAAATTACAGGCCAATATTTTTATTAATACATATGAAAAAGCCTTAATAAAATATTAGCAAAGAGAACCCAACAATACATTAAAAGGATCATATACCACAATCAAGTTGGACTTATTCCAGAAAGCAAGGATGGTTCAAATAGGCAAAAGCTGATCAATGTGATACATCACATTAACAAAAGAGAGGGAAAAAACCATGTGATCATCTCAAGAGATGCAGAAAAAGCATTCGACAAAATTCAACATTCATTTATGTTAAAAAGTCTCATCAAAGTAAGTACAGAGGGAACATATCTCAACATAATAAAGGCTATGACAAACACAGCTAACATCATACTCAGCAGTGAAAAGCTGAAAGCCTTGCCTCTAAATTCTGGAAAAAGTCAAGCATACCCACTCTAACCACTTCTATTTAACATAGTACTGGACATCCTAGCCACAGTAAACAAGAAAAATAAATAAAAGGCATCCAGATTGGAAGGGAAGAAGTAAAATTGTCTCATTTGCAGATGACATGATATTTTATATAGAAAACCCTAAGATATCCACCAAAAAACTCTTAGAATAAATGAAATTAGTAAAGTTGAAGGATACAAGATTAATATATAGAAATTTGTTGCTTTTCTATACATCAGTAATGACCTATCAGAAAGAGAAATTTAAAAACAATCCCATTTAAAATCACATCAAAAAGAATTAAAAACTTAGGAATAAACTTAACAAGGAGGTGAAAGATCTATATGCTGAAAACTATTAATGAAGGAAGTTGAAGATGATACAAGGAAATGGAAAGATATACCATGCTCTTGGATTGGAAGAATTAATGTTAATGGCCATACTACCCAAAGTAATCTAGAGATGTAATGTAATCCCCATCAAAATACCTAGAACATTTTTCACATAATTAGAACAAATAATCCTAAAATGGATATGGAACCACAAAAGACCCAAAATTGCCAATCAATCCTGAGAATAAAAGAATAAAGGTGGAGGTATAACACTCTCAGACTTCACTATACAGTAATCACAACAGCATGATACTGGCACAAAAACAGAAACATAGATCAATGAAACAGAATGGAAAAGCCCAGAAAAAAATCCACATGCCTATGATCAATTAATCTACAACATAGAAGGCAAGAATGGAGGAAACACAGTCTTTAATAAAGGGTGCTGGGGGGACTTCCCTGGTAGTGCAGTGGTTAAGAATCTGCCTGTCAGTGCAGGGGACACAGCTTCGAGCCCTGGTCCAGGAAGATCCCACATGCCATGGAGCAACAAAGCCCATGCACCACAACTACTGAG
Source organism: Neophocaena asiaeorientalis asiaeorientalis (assembly GCF_003031525.2). Taxonomy (NCBI): domain Eukaryota; kingdom Metazoa; phylum Chordata; class Mammalia; order Artiodactyla; family Phocoenidae; genus Neophocaena; species Neophocaena asiaeorientalis. The sequence goes on from NW_020175191.1 coordinate 8,014,284, forward strand.
CCCATGTGCCACAACTACTGAAGCCTGTGTGCCTAGAGCCTGTGCTCCACAACAAGAGAAGTCACTGCAGTGAAAAGTCTGCACACTGCCACGAAGAGTAACCCCCACCTGCCTCAACTAGAGAAAGCCTGCACGCAGCAACGAAGACTCAACATATCCATTAATTAATTAATTAATTGATTGATTGATTTAAAAAATTAAAGGGTGCTGGGAAAAGTTAACAACTACATGTAAACAAATGAGATTAGAACATTTCCTCACACCATATACAAAATAAACTCAAAATTAATTAAATACCTAAATGTAAGACTTGAAACCATAAAACTCTTAGAAGAGAACATACTCTTTGACATAAATCACATAAATATTTCTTTGTATCTGTCTACTAATGCAAAGGAAATAAAAGCAAAAATTAAAAAGTTGGACATAATTAAACTTAAAATGTTTGCACAGCAAAGGAAACCATCTACAAAATGAAAACACAACCTATGGAATGGGAAAAAACTTGCAAATATGACTGACAAGGTGTTAATACCCAAAATATACAAACAGCTCATATAACTCACTATCAAAAGAAACAACCCAATCTCAAAATAGGCAGAAGACCTAAATAGATATTTTTCTAACGATGACATATAGATTTTCAACAGGCAAATGAAAAGATGTTCAACATCACTAATAACAACTCTAAGATATGCAAATCAAAACCACAATGAGATATCATCTCATACATGTCAGAATGGTTATCATCAAAATGTCTACAAATAACAAATGCTGGTGAAGATAAGGGAACCTCAGAACAAAGCCAGTGGGAATGTAGCCACTATGGAAAACAGTATGGAGGTCCCCCCAAAACTAAAAATACAGCTATCATATTATCCAGCATTTTCACTCTTGGATGCATATTTAAAAATCACCAAAAACACTAATTCAAAGAGATACATGCACCTCAATGTTCATAGCAGCACTATTTACAATAGCAAAAAATGGAAGCAAGCCAAGTGTCCATCAACAGACAAAGCAATAAAGAAAATGTAGTATATATATACACAATGGAATATTACTCAGCCATAAAAAGGATGAAATTCTGCCATTTGCAGCAACCTGGATGTACCTAGAGAATATTGTGCTTAGTGAAATAAATCAGACAAAGAAAGACAAATACTGTGTGATATCACTTATGTGTGGAATCTAAAAAATAAAATGAATGTATATAGCAAAACAGAATATAGTCACAGATACAGAAAACAAAATAGTGGGGGTTTTTCTTCTGTTTTTAATTATGGTATAGTTGATTTACAATATTATATAAGTTTCTGGTGTACAACATAGTGATTCACAACTTTAAATGTTATACTCCATTTATAGTTATTATAAAATATTGGCTATATTCCCTGTGCTGTACAATATGTCCTGTAGCTTATTTTGTACATAGTATTCTGTATCTCTTAATCCCCTACACCTGTCTTGTCCCTATTCCCTCCCCTCGCCCCACAGTAACCCGTCTTGTTTTCTATATCCTAATTTTATTATACACTCCTCACAAGTCTGTGTATTAACCTGTAATCATATAGTATATATTCTCTTACACCTGGCTTTTTGGCTAAAAATTATGGATTTAATAGTCATTAGTGATTCCTCCCTTTTCATTGCTCCTCCTTTTCATTGAAATATATCAGAATTTAGTTATTTAGTTATCCATTCCATTAATGATATACATTTGAGTTGTTTCCAATTTTGGGCTCTTTTACAGAGGAAGCTATGGTTCTACTTGTGCAAGTGTCCTGGACACAGTGTATTACAAAACGTGGAGAGGAATTCTGGGATGCTGTGTTATGCCTATCCAAGCCTTTATAGGGTTAAAAAAAAAAAAAACCTATAAAGTGAAGTGTGCAGTTTATACAATTCATATACAACAAAAAACAAAATTTTTTTTAATTTTGAAATTTTATTTTATTGAAGTATATTTAATTTACAATGTGTTAATTTCTACTGTGCAGCAAAGAGATTCAGATACATATATATATTCTTTTCCACTTGTGGTTGCCAAAAAACAAAATTGAATGTATGTGATGTGTTGGATATATAGATTCAAGGTTACATATTAAAGCTCTAGTCAATGTATTTACTGTGTACTTACTTCCCACTCCACTGAAGTTTGAAATCTCCAGAAATCCACATGAGTGACCTGGGACTCTTGTGTCAATTCAGCAGGGAGACCCTATGACTCCATGAGGAGACCTGGCTTCACTTCCTTTTCTCTTGGGAGATATTTATGCTTTGGACTCTTCAGAACCACAAGACAAGGGTGACAATGAAGGCTTGTGCAGGTGAGGGATTAGAGGGGACAAGTCTGCTATGGATGAGGGACTTGGGCCTGAGCTTGGGGAGATCTAGTGAAAAAGAAAAGAATTCCTAGAAGCAGGATATAGGAGGAAGGATGAGAGGCTGTTTATATGGGAATAAAGGAGGCCAGAGGATGAGGGACCAGGGCAGGATGTGTTTGTGCAGCATCAGGTAAGGGGGAGTTGCAGAGATGGGCAGCCATTCTGGGGCCAGGGAATAGAACCACCTTGGTATTCAGCTCTCCCTCCTCCTCTGCCCCTCTTACTCCTCCCAGATCGTGCCTCTCCATCCACCTTCCCTTCCTCCTCCATCTCATGGTGGCACACAGGGGGCCAGTAGGCAGAGGAAAAGATTTTAATTCATTTTAAGATAAGAAATTTTCTTTTATGTCAACAAAATGTTTTAACATAATAATAATACTTTTTTTTTTGAGTGTGGCAAAATGTACTTTTAAAATATTTTATGAATGAAGGGGCCCACAAAGTCAAAAGTGGCCAGGGCCCATGAAAGTCATGGTGTGAATTGTATAGTTTAAATGTGTGCATTTGGAGAAGCAAGAAGAACTACAATTCTGCAACCTGCAGAACAAAATCCACAATCACAGAAAGTTAGACAAAATGAAAAGGCAAAGGATTATGTCCCAGATGAAGGAACAAGATAAAACCCCAGAAAAACAACTAAATGAAGAGGAGATAGGCAAACTTCCAGAAAAAGAATTCAGAATAATGATAGTGAAGATGATCCAGGATCTCAGAAAAAGAATGGAGGCAAAGATTGAGAAGATACAAGAAATGCTTAACAAAGACCCAGAAGAACTAAAGAACAAACAGAGATGAACAATACAGTAACTGAAATGAAAAATACACTAGAAGGAATCAATAGCAGAAAACTGAGGCAGAAAAACAGTTAAGTGACCTGGAAGACAGAGGGTGGAAATCACTGCCATGGAACAGAATAAAGAAAAAAAATGAAAAGCAATAAAGACAGCCTAAGAGACCTCTGGAACAAAATTAAATGCACCAATATTCTCATTATAGGGGGTCCCAGAAGGAGAAGAGAGAGAGAAAGGACCTGAGAAAATATTTTAAGAGATAATAGCTAAAAACTTCCCTAACATGGGAAAGGAAACAGTCAACCAAGTCCAGGAAGTGCAGAGAATCCCAGGCAGGATAAACCCAAGGAGGAACATGCCAAGACACATGATAATCAAACTGACAAAAATTAAAGACAATGAAAAAATATTAAAAGAAACAAGGGAAAAATGACAGAGGATACAAAAATAAGACCCGTGTATATGCTGTCTACAAGAGACCCACCTCAAACCTAGGGACCCATACAGACTGAAAGTGAGGGGATGGAAGAAAGTATTCCATGAAAATTGAAATCAAAGGAAAGCTGGAGGAGCAATATTTGTATCAGAAAAAATAGACTTTAAAATAAAGCCTGTTATAAGAGACAAAGAAGTACACTACATAATGATCAAGGGAACAATCAAAGAAGAAGATAAACACTTGTAAATATATATGTACCCAACACAGGAGCACCTCAATATATAAGGCAAGTACTAACAGCCATAATGGGAGAAATCAACAGCAACACAATAATAGTGGGGGAGTTTAACATCCCACTTTCATTAAATGGACAGATCATCCAGACAGAAAATCAATAAGGAAACACAGACCTTAAATAACACATTAGACCAGTTGGACTTAATTGATATTTATAAAGCATTCCATCCAAAAGCAGCAGAATACATTCTTCTCCAGTGCACACAGAACATTCTCCAGGATTGACCACATACTGGGCCACAAGGTGAGCCTCAGTAAATTAAAGAAAATTGAAATCATATCAAGCATCTTTTCCAATCACAAAGCTATGAGACTAGAAATAAACTACAAGAAAAAAACTACAAAAAATTCAAACATGTGGAGGCTAACCAATATGCTCCTAAACAACCAGTGGATCACTGAAGAAATTAAAGAGGAAATAAAAAATACCTAGAGGACTTCTCTGGTGGCACAGTGGTTGAGAGTCCGCCTGCCGATGCAGGGGACATGGTTCGTGCCCCAGTCCAGGAAGATCCCACATGCCGTGGAGCGGCTGGGCCCGTGAGCCATGGCCGCTGAGCCTGTGTGTCTGGAGCCTGTGCTCCACAACGGGAGAGGCCACAACAGTGAAAGACCCATGTACTGCAAAAAAATAAATAAATAAATAAAACCTAGAGATGAATGAAAATGAAAGCACAATGATACAAAATCTATGGGATGCAGCAAAAGCAGTTCAAAGAGGGAAGTATATAGCAATACAATCTTACCACATGACACAAGAAAAATCTCAAATAAACAACCTAAACTTATACCTAAAGCAACTAGAGAAAGAAGAACAAACAAAACCTAAAGTTGGTAGAAAAAAAGAAATCATAAATATGTGCAATTGTAGTGAATTTTATCTGAAACTAAAGACCTATACATGACTCCAAACAAGGGAGGACTCAGCTGTTGTAGTCCTTTGTCCCTGATAGCATTTCAAAAGAAGCTTCCCCCCTTCAGGGAAGCAGGACCTACATCGAGGGCCCAGAGTAGATTCTTCAATCTGAGCCTTTAGCTCTTTTAGTCCAGCTTCAGCTTATCTCTTCTCCTCCCAGTGCTGGAGGTTGTCAGTATTTGGGGGAAGAATGTTTTCTTGAAAACCATGGTTACTGCCTCTTCTATTGGGAGAGATGGGGAAGAGATGCATTAGGCATCTTATCAGTGACCCAATTTTCTCCAAGCCCATGTGGATGAGCTGAAACGAAATAATGGTTTAAAGAGGTCAGGTGAGGAGGAGTTCAAGATGGTGGAGTAGAACAATGTGGAGCTCACTTCCCCCCACAAACACATCAAAAATACATCTACATGTGGAACAATTCTCACATAATATCCACTGAAACCTGGCAGAAGATCTCTTATACAACCAAAGCTGCAAGAAAGATCCCATGTAACTGGGTAGGAAAAAAAGGGGAAAAAAGCAAAACTGAATGAGTATGGGACTTGCACCCCTGGGAGGGAGCTGTAAAAGAGGAACAATTCTCTAGCCCTGGGAACATTCTTCGCTGGTTGGAAGGTCCACTTCAACTGATAGGAAGCTGGAGTGGTCTGGAATTTTCTTGAGAGAAGTGTGTGGGTGCTGGCTTGCTGCCAGGCAGAGTAGAGAGGGACTGGCACTGACGGCTGCCATGTTGCTGCACTTCCCAACCCAAGACACATGCCTGCTGGTGCACGGAGTGGCTGGGTGCTGAAACTCAAGCTTCAGCAGACAGACCGGGGAAGACGACTTGGTTTGGCTGCACAGAGACAGCCCAAAAGGCCTGGAGTGTGGTCCAGGCCACCATTAAATGTGTGCACAGGACAGAGCACAGGTCTGCCATAGGAGCTCCACTGTCACTGTGCCCAAGGTTGGGGCATAGCTCCAGTCCTAGTGGGCTTTGATAGCACAAACGTGGACCTGACGTTTGAGCCGATTATTGGAGTTCCTGCATTGGGGGTGGGTCTAGGGGCGGTGCCAGCAGTAGCGGACTTTGAGGGTGCACACACTGGGTGGTGGGCAGCATCAGAGTCCAACTTCCTGGCAGACAGCCCCTGGGGAGGGATACACAGCAGCTCCTTTCCCATCAGGAACACTCCGGTCCCACCTACCTCATACCACAGCTGAGAACTTGATCTGGAGACTTCTACTCCAAAAACCAGAAAGAAGACCCTGCCCCCAACAGGTCTGTGACAGCCAAAGAGCAAAGAGGAGCCCTACCCAACATCCAGTGCAGGCTCTGGTCACCACAACACCAAACACACCCCCATCAAGGGGATAATGGCCAGCACACTCAGAGGAAAGACATGACATGACTGGCATCCATACCAAAACAGCCTGTACACCAAAAATGCTGGACTCACCCAGTCTACACAGGAATACTCCCACACAAAAACAGCCTTTCAAGATCACAGTTGATAACTGTTTCTCCTAAATTCATACAGTCAGAGAAATTTAACTAAAATGAAAAAGCAGAGAAACGACTCCCAGTTAAAAGAACAAGAGAAATTCTCTGAAAGAACAATGAAACAGACATCTCCAGTCTACCAGACCCCAAGTTCAAAAAGGATGTCATAAAAATACTAACTGAGTTAAGAAAGACTATCTGTAGAAATGCAGATCTCTGCAACAAGGAACTAGGAACTCTAAAGAGGAACCAATCAAAATTAGACAACTCAATTGCTGAGATAAAAACTGAACTAAAGGCAACAAATAGCAGACTAAATAATGCAGAACAAATAAGTGATCTGCAAGATAGAATAATGGAAATCACCAAAGCAGATCAGCAGACAAATGAAACAACAAGGTTCCACTGTATAACACAGGAAACTATATTCAATATCCTGTGATAAACCATAATATTATGTATTATATATATATAATATATATTATACACTTTGCTGTACACCAGAAACTAACACAACATTGTAAATCAACTATACTTCAGTAAAAAAAAAGACCAAATAAAAAAATGAAAACTACATACAAGACCTATAGGATAATATAAAGCATGGCAACCTATATGTAATAGGGATTCCAGAAGGAGAAGAAAGAGAAAGGGGGATTAAAAATGTATTTGAAAAAATTATGGCTTAAAACTTCCCAAACTTAAAGAAGGAAACACATATCCAGGTACAGGAAGGACAGAGGGTCTGACACAAGATGAACCCAAACAGACCCAGCCAAGACATATCATAATTAAAATAGCAAAAGTTAAACATATAAAGAGAATTCTAAAGGTACCAAGAGAAAAACAAACAGTCAGTTACAAGGGAACACCATAAGGCTATCATCTGATTTCTCTACAGAAATGTGGCAGGCCAGAAGTGAGTGGTATGATATATTCAAAGTCCTGAAAGGGAAAAACCTGCAACCTAGAAGAGTCTAGTCAGCAAGATTGTCATTTAGAATAGAGGGAGAAACTAAGAATGTCTTAGAAAAGCAAAAACTAAGAGAACACAGTAATACTAAACCTAACTTAAAAGAAGTATTGAAAGGTCTTCTCTAAATAAAAAAGAAGCATTATTCTAGAGAAAATGGAAAACACAATTGGAAAGGAAAATACATAAAAGGATTGAAGATTACTTAAATAAGCCAGTACATAGATTAAAATTTTTTTTAATTTGTGAAAGTGATTATAACTACAATGAACAGCAAAAGGATAAATATGAGATGTAAAATACAACTTCAAAATCACAAGATGTGAGAAAGGGGAGTAAGAAAATGTAGATTTATTAGAAAGTGTTTGGACTTATATGATCATCAATCTAAAGCAAGTAGATATAATTATGTGTTAACATCCTTGAAAACCGGAGTAACCACAAATCAAAAACATACAATAGAATTACAAAAACCAAAAAGAAAGGAACTAAAGCATAATGCAAAAGAAAACCATCAAACCACAAAAGGAAGGCACTAAGAAGGCACTAAAAGAAAGGCACTAAGAAGAACTACAAAATCAGCTGGAAAACAAGGTTTAAAGTGTCAATAAATACAAGTGAATCAATAATCACTTTAAAAGTCAATGGACTAAATGTTCCAATCAAAAGACACAGAGTGGCAGATTGGATTAAAGAAAAAAGAACCTAGGGGGTGGTGGTGTGGTGGTGGGATGAACTGGGAGATTGGGATTCACATATATACACCAATATGTGTAAAATTGATAACTAATAAGAACCTGCTGTATAAAAAAATAAAATAAAATAAAATTCAAAAAAAAAGGAACCTACAGTATGCTTCCTACAAGAGACCCACTTTAGGGCAAAAGACACACATAGATTGAAAGTGAGGGGATGGAAAAAGATATTTCATAGAAATGGAAACAATAAGGAAGTGGGAGGGATCATTAAACATCTCACTCAAGACTTCCTGGACAAAATGGCAGAGGAGAAGGACCTTGAGCTCACCTCATCTCATGAGCATACCAAAAAACTAACTACTGAACAGCCATCAATAAAAAAAACTGGAACCTACCAAAAATGATAGTCTATTTTCAAAGACATAAGGAAGAAACCACACAAGATGGTAGGAGGGGCACACTCATGATATAATTAAATCCCATACCCGGCAGGTGGGTGACCCACAAACTGGAGAACAATTATATGGATGCAGTTCTCCCACAGGAGTGAGAATTCTGGGCCCCACACCAGGCTCTCCGCTTGGGGGTCTGGCATCAGGAGGAGGAGACACCAGAGCATGTGGCTTTGAAGGCCAGCAGGACTTGACTGCAGGAGGTTCACAGGACTGGAAGAAACAGAGACTCCACTCTTGGAGGGTGCATACAAGCTCTTGTGCACACCAGGACCCAGGACAAAAGCAGGGACTTCGTAGAAGCCTGGGCCAGATCTACCTGCTGGTCTTGAAGGGTCTACTGAGGAGGCAGGGCATGGCTGTGGCTCACCTTGTGGACAAGGACACTGGTGGTGGAGGTACTGGGGGGTATGCATCAGTGTGAGCTCTCCTGGAGACCAACATTTTTGCACCAAGACCTAGCCCCACCCAAGAGCCTATAGGCTCCAGTGCTGGAACACCTCAAGCCAAATAACCAACAGGGTGGGGACACCACCACATCCATCAGCAGCCGGGCTGACTAAAGGCTTCCTGAGCCCACAGCCACCTCTAGGCACACCTCTTGACATGGCCTTGCCCACCAGATGGCCAAGACACAGCTCCACCCCTCATTGGGCAGGCACTGGCCTCTCCCATCAGGAAGCCTGCACACGCCTTTAGACCAGCCTCACCCACCAGGGGGTAGACACCAGAAGCAAGAAAACTACAGGTTCACAGTCTGCAGAACTGAGTCTGAAAACACATACCAGAGACTACCCTGGAACCAGCTGGCCCCTGGCCCTTGGGTGATGAGAAGGGAGTGTACTGCTGGAACACATAGGACATCCCCTACAGAGGGTCACTTCTCCAAGGTCAGAAACATAACTAACCTTCCACATACATAAAAATACAAATAGAAATTTAGACAAAATGAGATGGCAGAGGAATATGTTCCAGACGAAGGAACATGATAAAACCCCAGAAGAACAATTAAGTGAAGTGGAGATAGACAATCAACCTGAGAAAGAGTTCAGAGTAATGATCTTAAAGATAACCCAAGAACTCATTAAAGAATGGATGCACAGAGCAAGAAGTTACAAGAATTTTTAAATGAAGAGTTAGAAAATATAAAGAACTAAACACAGTTGAAGAACAGAATAGCTGAAATTAAAAATACACTAGAAGGAATCAATAGCAGAATAAATGAGGCAGAAGAACCAATAAGCTGGAGGACAATATGGTGGAAATCACTGCCATGGAACAGAATAAAGAACAAAGACCGAAATGAAATTAGGAGAGTTTAAGAGACTGCTGGGACAAAATCAAATGAACCAACATTTGCATTATAGGAGTCCCAGAAGGAGAAGAGAGAGAGAAAAGGCCTCAGTAAACATTTGAAGAAATGATAGCTTAAAACTTCCCTAACATGGGAAAGGAAACAGTCACCCAAGTCCAGGAAGTGCAGACAGTCCCATACACGATTAACCCAAGGAGAAAAATGCTGAGACACATAGTAGTCAAATTGAAAAAAAATTAAACATAATGAGAAAATATTAAAAGCAACAAGGGAAAGGGAAAAAAATAACATACAGGGGAATCCCCATAAGGTTACCCATAAGGTTAACAATGGATTTTTCAGCAGAAACTCTACAGGCCAGAAGGGAGTGCCATGATATATTTAAAGTGGTGAAAGGGAAAAAACTTATAACCAAGAATATTCTACCCAACAAGGCTCTCATTCAGATTTGATGAAGAAATCAAAAGCTTTACAGACAAGCAAAAGTTAAGAGAATTCAGGACCACCAAAACAGCTTTACAACAAATGATAAAGGAGCTTTTCCAAGCAGAAAAGAAAAGGCCACAGATAGAAACAAGAAAATTACAAAAGAGAACGCTAACTGGTAAATGAAAACAACAACAACAAAAACCAGTAAAGGTAGGAAATCAACCACACACAAATATGATATCAAAACCAGTAATCATGAGAGGAGGAGACTACAAATGCTAGATATTTGAAATGCATTTGAAAGTAAGAGATCAGCAACTTAAAACAATGTTGTATAAATATAGACTACTGTATCAAAACCTCATGGTGGGGAGTTCCCTGGTGGCATAGTGGTTAGGATTCTGGGCTTTCACTGCCTTGGTCCAGGATCAATCTCTGGTCAGGGAACAGATCCCACAGGCTACATGGCATGGCAAAACAAACAAACAGAACAAAAACAAACAAACAACCTCCTTGTATCAAAACACAAAAATCTATAATAGATATACAGGCAGAAAAGAAAAAGTAATACAAACAACACTAGACATAGTATTCAAATCACAAGAGAGGAGAACAAAAGTGGAAAGGAAGAAAAAAGACCTACAAAAACAAATCCAGAACACTTAATAAAATGGCAATAAGAACATACATATCAATAATTACCTTAAATGTAAACAGATAAAATGCTCCAACCAAAAGACATAGACTGGCTGAATGAATAAAAAAGCAAGACCCATATATAAACTGTCTACAAGAGACCCACATCAGATCTAGAGAAACATATAGACTGAAAGTGATGGGATGGAAAAAGGTATTCTATGCAAATGGAAATCAAAAGAAAGCTGGAGTAGCAATACTCATATAAGACAAAACAGACTTTAAAATAAAGACTATTACAGGAGACAAAGAAAAATACTACATAATGATCAAGGGATCAATCCAAGAAGAAGACATAAAAATTGTAAATATATATTCACCCAACATAGAACCTCAATATATAAGGCAAATGTTAACAGACATAAAAGGAGAAAATGACAGTAACACAATAGTGGGGGATTTTAACACCCCACTTACATCAATGGACAGTCATTCAGACAGACTATCAATAGGGAAACACAAGCCTCAAATGACACATTAGAGCAGAGGGACTTAACTGGTAATTTTAGACCATTCAATCCAAAAGCAGAACACACATTCTTTTCAAGTGCACATGGAACATTCTCCAGGATAGATCACATGCTGGGCCACAAAGGAAGCCTTGGTACATTTAAGAAAACTGAAATCATATCAAGCATCTTTTCTGACCAGAATGCTATGAGATTAGAAATCAACTACAAAAAAGAAAATTGCAAAAACCCACAAACACCTGGAGGCTAAACAATATGCTTCTAAACTACCATTGGATGACTAAAGAAATCAAAGAGGAAATCAAAAATACCTAGGGACAAATGAAAATGTAAACACAATTATCCAAAGCCTATAGGACATAGCAAAAGCCGTTCTAAGAGGAAAGTTTATAGTGATACAATCTTAGCTCAGAAAACAAGAAAAATCTCAAATAAACAACCTAACCTTACACCTAAAGCAACTAGAGAAAGAAGAACAAATAAAATGCAAAGTTAGTAGAAAGAAAGAAATTGTAAAGATCAGAGTAGAAATAGAGATGAAGAAAATAGAAAAGATCAATGAAACTAAAAAATGGTTCTTTGAAAAGATAAACAAAATTGATAAACTTTTAGTCAGACTCATCAAGTAAAAAATGGACAGGGCTCAAATCAATAAAATTAGAAATAAAAAAGTAGAAGTGACAACCAAAACCACAGAAATACAAAGGACCATAAGAGACTGCTAGAGCAACTATATGCCAATAAAATGGATAACCTAGAAGAAATGGACAACTCTTAGAAATAAACAATCCCCAAGGTGGAACCAGGAAGAAACAGAAAATATGAACAGATCAATTGCAGTACTGAAATTGAATCAGTAATATAAAAACTCCCAAAAAACAAAAGTCCAGGACCAGATGGCTTCACAGGCAAATTCTATCAAACATTTAGAGAAGAGTTAACACCCATACTTCTGAAACTATTCCAAAAAAATTGCAGAGGAAGGAACACTTCTAAACTCATTCTATGAGGCCACCATAACCCTGATACCAAAACCATACAAAGATAACACACACACAAAAGAAGAAAATTATAAGCCAATATAACTGATGAACATAGATGCAAAAATCCCCAACAAAATACTAGCAAACCAAATCTAACAATACATTAAAATATCACTCACCATGATCAAGTAGGATTTATCCTAGGGATGCAAGGATTTTTCAATATCTTCAAATCAGTCAGTGTGATACACCACATTTAAAAAACGGAAGAATAAAAACCATATGATCATATCAATTGATGCAGAAAATGTTTTTGCTAAAATTCAACATCCATGTATGATTTTTAAAAAAAAACTCTAGAAAATGGGCAAAGAGAGAACCTAGCTCAACATAATAAAGGCAATATATGACTAATCCATAGCTAACATCATACTCAATGTTGAAAAGCTGAAAGGATTTCCTCTAAAATCAGAAAGACAAAGATGCCCACTCTCACCATTTTTACTTGACATAGTATTGGAAGTCCTAGCCACAGCAATCAGAGAAGGAAAAGAAATTTAAAAATTCCAAATTGGAAAAGAAGAAATAAAACTATTACTGTTTGTGTATGACATGGTAATATACATAGAAAATCCTAAAGACACTACCAGAAAACTACTAGAGCTCATCAATGAATTTGGTAAAGCTTCAGGATACAAAATTAATACACAGGAATCTCTTGCATTTCTATTCATTAACAATGAAAAATCAGAAAGAGAAAGTAAGAAACAATCCCATTTACCATCACACCAAAAAGAATAAAATGCCTGGGAATAAACCTACTTAAGGAGGCAAAAGACTTGTACTCCAAAAACTATAAGAGGATGATGGAAGAAATCAAAGATGACACAGATCGAAGGATATACCATGTTCTTGGATTGGCAGAATCAATATTGTCAAAATGACTATACTACCCAAGACAATCTGCAGATCAAATGCAATCCAATCAAATTACTAATGGCATTTCTCACAAAACTAGAACAAAAAAATTTTTTAACTTGTATGGAAACACAAAAGACCCCAAATAGGGCTTCCCTGGTGGCGCTGTGGTTGAGAATCTGCCTACCAATGCAGGGGACAAGGGTTGAAGCCCTGGTCTGGGAAGATCCCACATGCCACGGAGCAACTGGGCCCGTGAGCCACAATTACTGAGCCTGTGCATCTGGAGCCTGTGCTCTGCAACAAGAGAGGCCGCGATAGTGAGAGGCCCATGCACCACGATGAAGAGCGGCCCCCACTTGCCACAACTAGAGAAAGCCCTCGCACAGAAACGAAGATCCAACACAGCCATAAATTAATTAATTAATTAAATTTTTAAAAAAGACCCCAAATAGCCAAAGCAATCTTAAGAAATAAAAATGGAGCTGGAAGAATCAGACTCTTTGACTTTAGACTATACAACAAAGCTACAGTAATCAAAACAGTATGGTACTTGCAAAAAAACAGAAATATAGATCAATGGAACAGGATAGAAACCACAGAAATAAGTCCATACACCTATGGTCAATTAACCTATAACAAAGGAGGCAAGGATATGCATTGGAGAAAAGACAGTCTCTTCTATAAGCAATTCTGGGAAAACTGGACAGCTACATGTAAAAGAATGACTTTTCTCATTAGAATATTCTCTAACACCATACACAAAAATAAACTCAAGGGCTTCCCTGGTGGTGCAGTGGTTGAGAGTCCGCCTGCCGATGCAGGGGACACGGGTTCGTGCCCCGGTCCGGGAAGATCCCACGTGCTGCAGAGCGGCTGGGCCTGTGGGCCATGGCCGCTGAGCCTGAGTGTCCAGAGCCTGTGCTCCACAACGGGAGAGGCCGCAACTAAATATAAGACTGGATATTATTAAACTCCTAGAGGAAAACACCGGCAGAACACTGTTTGACATAAATCACAACAGTATTTTTTTGGACCAGTCTCCTAGAGTACTAGAAATAAAAACAAAAATAAACAAATGGGACCTAATTAAACTTAAAAGCTTTTGCACAGCAAAGTAAACCATAAACAAAACAAAAAGAAAACATACAGAATGGGAGAAAATATTTGCAAATGATGTGACTGATAAGGCATTGATTTCCAAAACATACAAACAGCTCATACAGCTCAAAAACAAAAAACAAACAAAAACATACCACTCAATCAAACAATGGACAGAAGAAATAAATAGACATTTTTCCAAAGAAAATATACAGATTGCCAACAGGAACATGAAAAGATGCTCAACATAACTAATTATTAGAGAAATGCAAAACAAAACTACAATGAGGTACCATCTCACACCAGTCAGAATGGCCATCATTAAAAATTTTACAAATAATAAATGCTGGAGAAGGTGTGGTGGAAAATGAACCTTCCCACACTGTTGGTGGGAATGTAAATTGATACAGCCCCTATGGAGAACAGTAGTACGTTCCTTTAAAAACTAAAAATAGAAGGAGAGTCCAGATAGCGGTGGAGTAGGAGGATGTGGAGTTCACCTCTTCCCACAAATGCATCAAGAATACATCTGCAAATGAAAAAATTGTCACAGAGCACCTGCTGAACACTAGCAGAGGACCTTGGACATATAAAAGGACAAGAAAGATCCCCACATAACTGGGTAGGATGAAAGAACGAAGAAGGAAAAAAAAGAAGAGGAGAGGAAGTGGGATGGGACCTGCAACCCTGGGTGGGGGAGCTGAAGGAAAGGAGAGGTTCCTGCATCTGGGGAAGTCCCCTCACTGGCGGGGAGATCAGTTGGGACAGAAGGAGAGCTTCAGGGGCTCAGAGGAGAGCACAGCAAATGGTCTGCAGCTGGCATGAAAGAATGAGACCTACACAGTTGGTCTGTGCCATAGCCCAGCATGCCCCAGCCTGAGATGTGTATCCACTGGTGTGGACGGGGGCCTGGTGCCAGAACGTGGGATTTGGAGAGCAGAACTGGTGAGAGGACTGTTGTTCGCTATGAGGAAACAGCCTGAAGGGAGAGGAGTGAGGAGCTCTGCAGCCAGGAATGCTTGTGGAGGAAGCCTGGACCACCACAGAAGCGAAGCATCATTGTTGAGTGACGTGCAAAGGGCAGGGACACCACTGTAGGCTCTCTTCCCATATGCCAGCCCCTCCCTCCCCAGCACTAAGAAGGGCTTCCACCAGGGTGGGCACTCGCACCCCAGGCTGCTGTCTCCTCTGCACCCCTCCCTGCAGGAGCAAGTGCTTGTGCTCCCAGCTGCCCCCCATGCTCCTTCATGCCCCCTCCCCACTGGGGCAGGCTTGTGTGCTCCAGGGCAGCCTCAGGAGCAGACGTCTGTGGGTGGCCCACATGCAGAGGTGGGGCTGAAACCACAGCTGAGCCCCAGGGGCCATTCAACTAAAGAAAAAGTGCTGAAATCTCTCCTTACAGCTGCACAAACTGTGGATTTACACCCTTGCAACTGGTTTGCAAACTCAGCACCTGCAGAACATCTGAACAGACAATGAGCGCTCCTGCAGCCAAGACGGGTCTAGTTTTAGCAGCTGTGGACATTGTGGGCACATACACATGGGAGTTGGGCCAGGCCAGAGTCTGAGCTGCCCCCATAGCACCCACAGTGGGTCCAGATCCATGATTACTACAATCCTGGGACCTGACTTCAGTAGGTCTACGCTGGTGGCCTGATGAAAACAATGCCTGAGAAACACCAGGGCCAATTGCCTGCATAACCACAGATAAGGTGGGTCTGAGAGCAGTGCCAACAACAGTGTCATCCAAGAGCTCACACAATGGATGAAAGGTGACATAACAGAGCACACCCATGGGTGAACAGCTCCAGAGGAGGAACACTCAGTGGCTTCTCTCCCAGTGGGTGTGCTCCAATCCCACCTACTTCACCACAGATCAAAAATACAGCTAAGAAAGAGATCTGGGGGCCTCTACTCCAACAAATAGGGAACAGACTCTGCCCCAACAAGGCAGTGACAACCACAGAGCAAAGGGGAGGCTCTGCTGAAATCCGGTGTGGGCTCTGGTTACCACAGCAACAGTCACACCTCCTATCAAGGGGATAATGGCCAGCATAACTCAGGAAAGAGGTGGCAGATATCTCTACTAAAAACAGTCCTCGCAGCAAAAAATGTTAAACCCACACAGGCTACACAGGGAAGTTCCCACATAAAAGTAGCCCTCCAAGACAGTCTGAGTGTCTGGCATCATGAGGAAGAACCACCAGAACATTTAGCCTTGAAGGCCAGCAGGGCTTGAGTGTAAGAGCTCCACAGGGCTGGGGAAAACAGAGACTCCACTCTTGGAGGCTGCACAAAGGTCTCATGTGCACTGGGGCCCAGTACAAAGCAGTACCTCCATAGGAACCTGGGCTTGACCTACCTAGAGGTCTTAAAGGATCTCATGGGGAGGCAAAAGTGGGCTATAGCTCACTGTAGGGGCAAGGACACTGGTAGCAGAGACCACAGGGAATATTGATCAGTGTGAGCTCTCCCAGAGGTCTGCATTTTGGCACCAAGACCTGGCCCCACCCAACAACTGCAGGCTCCAGTGCTGGAAAGCCTCAGGCCAAACAACCAACAAGTTAGGAACACAGGCACACCCATCAAAAGACAGGCTGTCTAAAGTCATACTGAACTCACAGCCTCCTCAAGACACACCCCTTGACACGGCCCTGCCTACCAGAGAGACAAGACTCAGCTCCACCCACTAGAGGGCAGGCACCAGTCCCTCTCACCAGGACGCCTACACAAGCCCCTGGACCAACCTCACCCACTGGGCACAGACACCAGAAGCAAGAGGAACTATGATCCTGCAGCCTTTGGAAAAGAGACCACAAACACAGAAAGTCAGACAAAATGAGACAACAGAGAAATATGTTGCAGACAAAGGAGCAAGATAAAAACCCACAAGAACAATTAAATGTAGAGGAGATAGGCAATCTACCTGAAAAAGAATTCAGAGTAATGGTAGTAAATATGATCCAAAATCTCAGAAAATGAATGGAGGCACAGACTGGAAAGATAAATGTTTAACAAAGAGAAAGAAGATTTAAAGAACAAACAAACGGAGACAAACAACACAGTAACTGAAATGAAAAACACACTGGAAGGAATCAATAGCCAAATAACTGAGGCAGAAGAACGAATAAGTGAGCTGGAAGACAGAGTGGTGGAAATCACTGCCACAGAACAGAATAAAGAAAAAAGAATGAAAAGAAATGAGGACAGTCTAAGAGACTTTGGGGACAACAGTAAATGCACCAACATTCACAATATAGGGGTCCAAGAAGAAGAAATGAAAGGGAAAGGACCTGAGAATATACTTGAAAAAATTATAGCCAAAAACTTCCCTAACATGGGAAAGGAAAAAGTCACTCAAGTCCAGGAAGTGCAGAAAGTCCCATACAGGATAAACCCAAGGAGGAATGTGTCAAGACGCATATTAATCAAACTGACAAAATATAAATACAAAGAAATATATAAAAAGCAATAAGGGAAAAGCAAGAAATAACATACAAGGGAATCCCCATAAAGTTATCAGCTGATTTGTCAGCAGAAACTCTGCAGGCCAGAAAAGAGTGGCAGGATATATTTAAAGTGATGAAAGGGAACAACCTACAACCAAGAACACTCTACCCAGCAAGGCTCTTGTTCAGATATGACAGAGAAATCGAAAGCTCTACAGACAAGCAAAAACTAAGAGAAGTCAGTACCACCAAACCAGGCTCACAACAAACGCTAAAGGAACTTCTCTAGGAGGGGAAAAAAAGAGGGCACAACTAGAAGCAAGAAAATCACAAATGGGAAAGCTCACTAGTGAAGGCAAACAAAGTAGTAATAGAAAATCATCCAGGCACAAAATCATCTCAAAACCAGCAACCATGAGAAGAGGAGAGTATAACTGCAGGAAATGGGAATTGCATTTGGAATTAAGATACCAGCAACTTGAAATAACTTTGTACATATGTAGACTGCTATATCAAGACCTCATGGGAACTGCAAACCAAAAATCTACAATAGATACACACACAAAAAAGATAAAGCAACCCAAACACAACACTGAAGATAGTCATCAAACCACAAGAGAAGAGAACAAAAGAAGAAGGGAAGAAAGAACACTGATAAAAACAAATCCAAAACAATTAAGAAAATGGCAATAGGAACATATATATCAATAATTACCTTAAATGTAAATAGATTAAATGCTCCAAAAGACATAGACTGGCTGAATGGATACAAAAACAAGACTGGTATGTATGCTGTCTACAAGAGATTCACTTCAGACCTAGGGACACATGCAGACTGAAAGTGAGGGGATGGAAAAAGATATCCCATGCAAACAGAAATCAAAAGAAAGCTGGAGTACCAATACTCATATCAGACAAAATAGATTTTAATATAGGGAGGGTGGGAGGGAGACGCAAGAGGGAGGGGATATGGGGATATATGTATATGTATAGCTGATTCACTTTGCTATACAGCAGAAACCAGAACACCATTGTAAAGCAATTATACTCCAATAAAGATGTTAAAAATAAAATAAAATTGGGCAGAGGACTTGAATAGACATTTTTCAAAAGAAGACAACCAAATGGCCAATGGGTCCATGAAAAGATGTTCAACATCACTAATTATCCGGGAAATGCAAATCAAAACCACAATGAGATATCCCCTCATACCTGTCAGAATGGCTATCATCAAAAAGATGACAAATAATAAATGTTGGAGAAAAGGGAACAATTGTGCACTGTTGGTGGGAATGTAAACTGGTTCAGCCATTATGGAAAACAGTGTGGAGGCACCTCAAAAAATTAAAAACAGAACTACCATATGACCCAGCAATTCCACTTCTGGGTATGTAGCCCAAAGAAATGAAAACAAGGTATCAAAGAAATATATGCACTCTCGTGTTTATTGCAGCATTATTCACAATTGCCAAGATGTGGAAGTAATCTAAACCTAAACTTCCACCTACACAATGAAAAAGTTCTGGGAATCTAATGTATAGCATAGTGACTGTAGTTACTAATACTGTATTGTATATTGAAAGCTGCTAATTCAGTAAATCTTAAATATTCTCACCATAAGACCAATCTAAAATTGTGATTATGAGAGGTGAAGGATGCATCAACATTATGTACTAAAAAATCACAATATGTACATGTATCAAATCATCACATTATATACATTAAACTTACACAATATTATGTCAATTATATCTCAATAAAGCTGGAGGAGTGGAACAATTTTTTAAATAAATAAAAAATAAAGACTCTTACAAGAGACAAGGAAGGACACTACATAACGATCATGGGCTCAGTCCAAGAAGACATAATAATTGTTAATATATATGCACCCAACGTAAGAGCACCTCAATACATAAGGCAAATGCTAATGCCATAAAAGGGGTAATCGACAGTAACACAAAAATAGTGGGGGATTTTAACACCCAACTAGCACCAGTGGACAGAGCATCCGGACAGAAAATTAACAAGGAAACACACAGACTAAAATGACAAATTAGACCAAATGGAATTAAGTGATATTTTTAGATCATTCCATACTAAAGCAGCAGAACACACTTTCTTCTCAAGTGCACAAGTAACATTCTTCAGGATAGATTACATCTTGGGCCACAAATCAAACCTCAGTAAACTTAAGAAAACTGAAGTCATATCTTTTTCAACCACAACTCTATGAGATTAGAGGTAAATTACAGGGAAAAAAACTGTAAAAAACAAACACATGGAGGCTAAACAATATGTTACTAAACAACCAATGGATCACTGAAGAAATTAAAGTGTAAATTTTAAAATACCTAGAGAAAAATGACATGAAAACAGAATGATCCAAAACCTAAGGGATGCAGCAAAAGCAGGTCTAAGAAGGAAGTTTATAGCAGTACAATCTTAGCTCAGAAAACAAGAAAAATCTCAGATAAACAACCTAGACTTACACCTAAAGCAACTAGAGAAAGAAGAACAAACAAAACCCAAAGTTAGAAGAAAGAAAGAAATCATAAAGATCAAAGCAGAAATAAAAGAAATAGAGACAAAGAAAACAATAGAAAAGATCAATGAAATGAAAATCTAGTTCTTTGAAAAGATAAACAAAATTGATAAACCTTTAGCTAGACTTATCAAGAAAAAGATGAGAGGGCTCAAATCAATAAAATTAGAAATGAAAAAGATATAACAACTGACAGCACAGAAATACAAAGGATCACAAGAGATCTCTACAAACAACTACATGCCAATAGAATGCACACCTAGAAGAAATGAACAAATTCTTAGAAAGGTACAATCTTCCAAGACTGAACCAGGAAGAAATAGAAAATATGAACAGACAAATAACAAGTACTGAAATGGAAACTGACTTAAAAACTTTCAACAAACAAAAGTCCAGGACCAGATGGCTTCACAGGCAAATTCTGTCAAACATTTAGAGAAGTGTTAACACCTATCCTTCTGAAACTATTCCAAAAATTTGCAGAGGAAGGAGCTTGCACCCAAGCTCAGCTATGAGGCCACCATCACCCTGATACCAAAACCAGACAGAATACCACAAATAAGATAATTACAGGCCAACATCACTGGTGAATATAGATGCAAAAACACTCAACAAGATACTAGCAATACAAATCCAACAACACATTTAAAGGATCAAACACCATGATCAAGTGGGATTTATCCCAAGGATGCAAGGATTCTTCAATATATGCAAATCAATCAATGTGACATACCACATTAACAAACTGAAGAATGAAAACAATATGATCATCTCAATAGATGCAGAAAAAGCTTCTGACAAAATTTAACACCCATTTATACTAAAAACTCTCCAGAAAGTGGGCATAGAGGGAACCTACCTCAACATAATAAAGGGCATATATGACAAACCCACAGCTATATTCATTCTCAATGGTGAAAAACAAATCATTTCCTCTTAGATCAGGAACAAGACAAGGATGTCCACTCTCACCACTATTATTCAACATAGTTTTGGAAGTCCTAGCCACAGCAATCAGAGAAGAAGAAGAAATAAAAGGAATCCAAATTGGAAAAGAAGAAGTTAAAGTGTCATTGTTTGCAGACAGCATGATACCATACATAGAAAATCCTAAAGATGCTACCAGAAAACTACTAGAGCTCATCAATGAATTCGGTAAAGTTTCAGGATACAAAATTAATACACAGGAATCTCTTGCATTTCTATACACTAACAATGAAAGATCACAAAGAGAAATTTCCATTTACCATCACATCAACAAGAATAAAATACCTAGGAATAAACTTACCTAAGGAGGCAAAAGACCTGTATTCTGAAATCTATAACACTGATGAAAGAAATCTAAGATGACACAAACAGATCGAAAGATATACCATGTTCTTGGACTGGAAGAATCAATATTGTCAAAATTACTATATTACCCAAAGGAGTCTGTAGATTCAATGCAATTGCTATCAAATTACCAATGCCATTTTTCACAGAATTAGAACAAAAATTTTTGTAATTTGTATGGAAACACAAAAGACCCCAAATAGCCAAAGCAATCTTGAGAAAGAAAAACAAAGCTGGAGGAATCAGGCGCCCCATCTTGAGATTATAATAATCAGTAATATTATTGATTAATATTACTGTAATAAGCTACCATAATCAAAATAGTTTGGTACTGGCAAAAAAACAGAAATATACATCACTGGAACAAGATAGAAAGTCCAGAGATAAACCCAAGCACCTATGGTCAACTAATGTATGACAAAGGAGGCAAGAAAATACAATGGAGAAAAGACAGTGTCTTCATTAAGTGATGCTAGAAAAACCGGACAGCTACATGTAGAAGGATGATATTAGAACACTGTGTAACACCATTCACAAGAATAAACCCTAAATGGATTAAAGATCTAAATGTAAGGCCAGATACTATAAAACTCTTAGCAGAAAACATAGGAAGAACACTCTTTGACATAAATTGCAGCAATATCTTTTTGGATCCACCTTCTAGAGTAGTGAAAGTAAAGACAAAAATAAACAAATGGGACCTAATGAAACTTAAAAGCTTTTGCACAGCAAAGGAAATCATAAACAAAATGAAAAGACAACCTACAGACTGGGAGAAAATATTTGCAAACAATGTGACCGACAAGGGATTAATCTCCAAAATATACAAACAGCTCATGCATCTCAATATCACAAAAAACAAACACCCCAATGGAAAAATGGGCAGAAGATCTAAATAGACATTTCTCCAAAGAAGACAGATAGCCAAAACGCACATGAAAAGATGTTCAACACTGCTAATTATTAGAGAAATGCAAATCAAAACTACAATGAGGTATCACCTCACACTGGTCAGAATGGCCATCATCAAAAAGTCTACAAATATTAAATGCTGGAGAGGGTGTGAAGAAAAGGGACCCCTACACTGATTGTGGGAATGAAAATTGGTGCAGCCACTACGGAAAACAATATGGATTCCTTAAAAAAGTAAAATAGAGTTACCATATGATCCAGCAACCCCACTCCTTGGTGTATGTTCAGAAATGACAAAAACCCTATTTGAAAAGATACCTGCATCCCAATGTTCACGGAAGCACTATTTACAATAGACAAGACACAGAAGCAACCTAAGTGTCCATCGACACAGATGAATGGATAAAGAAGATGTGGTACATATAATACATACACAATGGAAATTAGTCAGTCATAAAAAAGAATGAAATATTGCCATTTGCAGCAACAGATAAACCTAGAGATTATCATACTAAGTGAAGTCAGAGAAAGACAATTATATGATATCACTTATATGTGGAATTAAAAAAATAATACAAATGAATTTATTCACAAAACAGAAATAGACTCACATAGGAACAAACTTATGGTTACCAAAGAGGAAATAAGAGATAAATTTACCAAAGGGATAAATTAGGAGCTTGGGATTAACAGATATACACTACTATATATAAAATAAACAACAAGGTTTTACTGTATAGCACAGGGAACTATATTCAATAACTTGTATAACCTATAAAGGAAAAGAATCTGTAAAAATATATATGTATAACTGAACAACTTTGCTGTACACCTGAAACACAATATTATAAAAAATATATACTAAAATTAAATATATATATATAAAGAGGTCAGGTGACAAAGAGGTCATATCTGAATATGGCAGCACAAGCAGCTCCTAAGTGAAGAGTCAGCCCTAGGGAATGGTATACAGATAACTGCTTCCTCAGCCATGTCTGCTCTGGAGCCATTTGTGGGTGGGAGGACAAAGAGAGGTAGAGCCAGGAGGCGGAAGTGAAGGATCCAAAAGTGTGTGAGAAGAGAAACAAGCAACAGTGAATAACTCTAATGAAAACAAAGGTGTTTTTGAATTATGCTGGAAATGAGAAGGCTGTGATTCTTCTGGTTTAAATGCAGCCCCCTGAGATACACCTTGTAAGTCAGGAAGCTTTATCAGATCCCACATCACCTTAGAAGGCTGGCCACAGAGAACAGGGCTCAATAACTAGAATAAAGGCTCTTTATCTCCTCTCTGAAGGCCTCCAATGAAGGAGACCATCTTTCCCTACAGCCCCTTTCAATTTCTGGCTTCCTGCAATTTCTGATCCTTGTAAACACTCTAAAATCTGAGAATTTCTCCTTGTTCAGTCTTGTGTGTACAGAGAAAACCAAAAAGGCAGCAATACTTCCCAGTAGCTTTCATTTATTGAGGGCTATATTCAGGTCATTCATCAGTCTGTTTCTATTTGAATTGTCCTTGGTGCTTTTCCTCAAAGAAAAATGTAAAATTTTACACATTCTTCTTTTAGTCTGTACCAATCTTTCATATACTTCTGAGCATGGAGACAATTTGAGAATAATACTCTACTTCACTTAAGCTTATGACTAGTTAATTTAGCAAAGGTATATTCCTCCCAACTTTATTATTCTTGATATATCCCATTATAATGTTGATTCAAATTCCCTCCATGGCAACATATTGGGTTTTATATAACTTGAAGTCAGTTTTGGCATGCCTATCCCGCTACTTCCTCTTCTGTTGACTGTAGTTTTTAAGTTTCTATGAGAATTAAACTCTATATGTAACTTATGAATTTCATTACAATTCCATAGTATCTCTTTCCTACTTGTCAAAGGCATTTAAAAATTTCACATATGTCTCCTTGAATACATGTAGTAAATCTGATGTTACTTTTATCTGCCTTTGGACAACCGGTATATTCAACAAGAGAAGATGCAAGGGCAGTTTCTATGCAACAGGTACTGGATCTACCTGGATTGGCACATGCCAGGAACCTGTGGTTGTGTTTCAGATGTACATGGCGAAATATAAGCCATGATCCGGGGTGGAAAGGATATATTCCACACAGTTACAATAACGTTTAGAGGCACAGAAGCTGGGGTCAGGAAGAGAGATGTGGGCAAGACAGAGAGTCATCTTCTAACTTACATCATCCCATGGTTTGTGAGCCTGAAATGTGGGAAGTTCCCCTGATATGTGCGTACTATAACTCTGCTGGGATTGGCGAGGCTGGTGGTTTCACAAGGGTGACGATGTCCACAATTTCCAAGTGTTCCACTAAGCATTCATGACTAAGTGAAGGAAGGAGTGAGCAGATTGCTTTTCAAAGTTGGGGTCACACCTCCATCACAACTCCCATTTAAACTGAGGGATGACACTGCTGTGTGGGGAAACACAAAAGTGTATCTGTAGCAGAAAAAAATAGTTAACCAAATTCTTCCTAAACTGACATAATTGAAACCTAAAAAGTTAAGTGACTTGCCCAAAGTCACACTGCACTGATCTACTTGAAGTGTTATTAAAAATAACCTTAATACCATATATTAAGCAATTATTACCAAGCTTATTAAAAACCTCTGAAGTGTTGGCCAGAACTTGCTCAGTGGGGAAAAGCTAGTTGAGAGTGATGATTTATTTTGTACAATGGGAACCATTTTCTCAATAGGACTCAACTAAGGTAGTATATGTTCTTTATAAAAATGTTACCATGAATAGAAAAATCATCATTGTCTAGAAAAAAAATCTGAGATGACTTATTGAGAACAAAAGAATTCTGCTCAACTCCACTGGTCCACAGAGAAACAGCAGTCTTTTCAGGTAAACAAGCTATACATATATTTCTATCTCTAAGATTATGTAATGATATAGAGACCTTCAATTTACAGGTTAAATTGACTGAAGATGATGACAAGGACCACAAGGCAACAGGGAAATACGGCTTTGGGCCTTTGGAGTTGCAAATGAGCAAATGCGTAATACATTATTTTGGAAGAAACCTTAGCAACATATTTGGCCATAAAAGCCACTGAACACTTAATCTATGACTTCACTCCTCACTCCTAGTTCTTAGGTGGAGCTACCTACTGCCCATATTGATAATCCCTGGAAGAAAGTAGTCTTCTGAATGTGAATATCCTAAACTACGGCCCTGTTCACCTCTTTCCCTCTCTCCACCAAGTTGGGCTTCTTTTTACACAGAAGCAGAGATAATGGGAAGGCCCATGATTTCATAGGATCTATGAAAGCACCAGCCTATGAAATGAAAGGTCCTCCCTACCCCATGGAAGAGTGTTCATGACTCTTTAGACATGAGTGATGACATATTTCAGTTCCTAGAATCATGTTGGATAAGAATGAAATCACCTCTTGCCTTCCCTAGAACCTCCCCCAGCCTCAGCAAAGAAGTTCCTCACTCTGGAGTAACTGGGGCCGCCACGTCTAGCTGGATTTATACCCCCTTTCTCTTCTGACAACCCCAAAAGCTGGCAGGTTAGCTACTGGGTACAGCAAGTACTCATAGGGACACAAATATTCCCGTTCACAGGTGTGCTCAATGCTATGGCCCATCACACTCTTAACCTCTGATTTTCCCAGTGAGTTCTACTTCTGGAACTTCCCTGGATTCTGTCATGAGGAATTATCACAGGAGCCAGAATTAGGGCCACTGGACTTCCCTTTTGTGTACACTAGTGACTTTCTGATACGTTATTCATCCCCTACCTCTTGGTGTCTCATGCTAGCAAATACAAGGGGTGAAAAGTTATAGCCTCTAGGATGGGAATCCTCATCTAATTTGGAATTTCCCAGCAGACTGGGACCTCTGATAGCCCACGTGTCCCCTTTAGTGTCTGTTCTTAGCAATCACATGCTTCCTTGCCGATCCTTCTGTTCTGATACTGCTTCTCATTCATGTTTCTTTCTGCCCAGGTGTCAGCAACGTTCATCCTGCTTCCCCAGCCACATTGCCAACCAACCATTTAGAAGCCAGCTCTTCCCACTACCTCAGCCCTACCCAGCCCCTCTCTCCTCTGAGGGGCACCATAGAACTGGGCAGAATCCTCGACCCTGGGTACTTGGGCAGCAGAGGCCAGTGGGACATGATGAGGCCTCAGAAAGGGAGCATATCTGGGGAACCATCTTCAGGCTCCCCCATGTACCAGCTTAACTCCAAACCCACAGGTAAAACACAAAGCCGAGCATGTCAGCCAGTGTATTGAAATCTCAGTTAGGATCCATGCCTTTCCTATCTGGGTAGTGTTTTCCATTTCTCCTCTAGTATCTGCCTCACAGAGTGAGGATAAAAGGAAAGGGCCCTAGCAGTTCTCAGTCCTTCCTAAATGCATCCGTTATCCTCTGTGCCCAGGGCCTCGGTGCTGAGCAAGGGTATGAGAAAGTCAGCGGCTACGTCTGCGCTGTCACACTCATTCTTCTCTGTCCCTGCATCCTGTTCCCCTCGCAGCCCACTCTCAGACCCTTCCAGAATGCCAGGCATGAAAAGTCACAGAACATTCTTCCATCAATCAGGAGTTGTTACAGAAAAGGGGGGAGGGTGGCGCTATTTCTACACAGATCCCTACCCCTTACATAAATCCTGTGTACAAAACCAAACTCTCCCTCTCCCTCCAAACTCTCCTGGTCAGGTCTGAGAGACATCTTACCAGCTGGAGAGGTATAGCTGTACAGGTGAATGCTGGGATGCAGCCCAGGTCCAACAGCAAGAGAATTGTGATTTTCAGAAAAAGGCTGCGTCCAAAGCAAAATGAGGCAGTTGATGTAGTAGGTCATTAGCACCCCACCCACTGCTCTTTTCAGCATCTTTTTTATTTTCTTGAGGGTGTTTTCTCCAACTCTCTCATCAGCCTTCAGATCCCTGGATCAGCGCAGACTGTTTCTTTTTTCCAGATTAAAAGTAATTTGAGGGAAGCGTTGGGTACTAGTCATTAATCACATAGGATGAGTTGACATGAGGTACTAACTTTTACCTTAGGCCTTCTCTCTAAGGGTGGAGGAAGGGCTTTGTCCCTTGCTAACGAATGTTCAGTCAAGGGTAAGAGGAAAGGTATTAGGGTAGAGTGAGGCCTTCCCTATTATACTCGAAGTCAACTCAGGAAATGGCCACACCTGTCTAGGTCCTAGACTGAGATCCACAGCCTTCAGTGATTTTTCTAAACCATGTAAAACCCCTTACACTTACCAGTTACCATGGTAACTGTACATGTACAACTACAACTCCCTTACAAGTACCCCTGCATGGGAGGAGGCCCATGGGGCTTGGTTAGCATCAGCTGTCCTGTGTTTGAAGCCAATTTACTCTTTAAACAAAGTCACCTGAGCTCTTGGATGCCCGTGACAGAGACTGGTGATGTTTAGGGATCTTGCTGAGAGGCCACTGGCCAAACCCCACACCCCCCATATGGGCCCCACTAGTGACCAGGATTCTCCATCTCCCACCTCCTCCTGCCCTGCTGGGTGACTACAGGGACTGACCTGCTAGAGGAGCACCTTGGTGAAATCCGGAACCTGCGCCAGCGCCTGGAGGAGTCCATCTGCATTAACGACCGCCTGCGGGAGCAGCTGGAACACAGGCTCAGCTCCACTGCCTGCGGAAGCAGTAGGAGAGGCCCAGGGCTTCCTGTTTCTGGTTGTAATTAGGGAGCTGCTGAAGGTCAACCCCTAGGCAGAGCTTCGCAGATTTCAAAGCACCGAGGTCTGCTTTTCTGTATTTGCTCCTTACACCAGCAAGGCAGGGGGCAAGTACTATGCTCCCGTTGCAGCTGTATCTGAGCTCAGAGAGTAACTTTCCTCGCGGCAGATCTAACCAGGTCTGGTCCCCAGAATCCTCTGACTTCTCTTCCAGCCTAATCTGCTCATATCTGCCTGCTGACTTCTGTGTCCTGGTCCTGTGATTGGCAAGGGGTAGAGCCAGGTCTGCAGGGCCTCCTCCAGCCACTTACCGAGGTGGCCTTCCTCCCTACACTCCCCCCCAGGCTTCTGACACTTGGAGGCCGTCCCTTCCACACGCCCTTGTCCTGCCCACAGCTCAGCAGCAGCTATTTAGGGTAAAGGGCCTCCTGAACAGCTGCAGCCAGGGCACGTGATAATACACGCAAAGAACCCACTCAGAGGAGCCACAGGAAAGCCAGGCATTCAGCGCATCAGGCTTTAGGCCCAGGATGCGAGCTCTCTGGGTTTTCTGCTGGGTTGGGATAGTATCTTTGGAGATACAGAATGAGCAACACAGAGAGCGTCTATTACCCAAATGTGTAACTTGCCTGCTTGCACTTCCTGGGACAGGACCCACCTCTAACTTCTACAGTCCGGGCCTGGAGTCCACACCTCAGCTCTGCAATGAGAACAGAGTCCTTAGGGAAGAAAACCAGAGACTTCAGGCTCAGCTCAGTCATGCTTCCAGAGGTGAGTGTTCAAAAGCCGCAAACTGTGGTTACTCCCTTTCCTCCCTGCCCGTACCAGTCACCAACTGGAGAAGCAAAGAGACAAGCTGGAGAGAACAGAGCTACCCAGACCTACCAGCCCCAAACTCCCATAGCTATTCTCAGTCTAGAAAAGGCTACTTCCTGACAATTCCCAACCACGGGCCCTTAGACTCCTAGGCTCCAAGCACAAGGGCTCTAGGAAATCCACCACTTCTGTGCAACCCCCCTGCAGATACCGTCATTAGTTATCAAACTAGATTCCTGTTAGTGCCTGTTCTACCTGCCCACAATTCACAGCTAGTTTGGACCTAGGAAAGGAAGGAACATGAGGCCTATACACTCTCTCAGGTTTCTCCAGACTTGGCTGCAGCTCTGCGTATCCCTCCCCTGCTGATCTGCTCTCCCCATATCTCCTCACCACCTCCTACTCATACACTCAGGGCTCCTCTTTGGTCACTAATTCTCACAATTATCGTTGGGCTGCACCGTGCAGGTCTGCAAGCCTTGTAATTCCCCAGCTGCAGCACCAAAGAAACAGCCCATAGACAGTGACAGAAACAACGTTCAACGGATACAGAATCTTACAAGTCTTAAACAAAGGTCCTGGAGCGACGCTCCACAGTGTTCGGCAAACAGCAGGCAGAACAAGGCAGCAATCTTCACGACTCGGTGAGGGAGGCGACCATTTATAGGGAGCATTGATGTCAAGTAGGCTCACCAGGGAAACCAGAGCCTGGGGGCGGGGGCAAGCATGTAGGTGGTTACTGATTAAGCCCTATAATTAAGCAGATTGGATAGTCATGTGGGTGAAGGAGGGGCTGGTCAGCAGAGAACGGACAGAGAGCAAGAGAACAGCCATCTTGAATGGTCTGACCATACAGCTGTGTCTGGAGTTGCCCGCAAAACATCCTCCAGAGCTTTCCCAACACTAGTCAGTGGGCATCCACAGGGGGGCATCGTTTCCTCTGTGGGCTGAGGGGGGAGTGGGGAGCCGACCGAAGTCCGACCTAAGTGTTGATTGATTTAATCAAATCAATATATCATAATTAACAAATTATTTTTACTTATATTTATTGAATAGTCATAAAAGACTAAGAGTATTGTCCAAAGGATTAAGTCCAGAATTCTTGTGGAAAAGGAGAGAGACATCAAGAGTTATTTCTAAATTAGCTTCTTCAGAGCAAGAGATGTGAGAGGAAAGGCCACTGCTTGGGAAGATAACAAAAGCTATAGATAAGAGAGAAGGCAGAACTTCTAAATTACCATTGCATGCCTGGAAAGACCAGACAGACCTCCCAGGTGAGAAGACAGTAAGATTTTAATAAGCTCAATCTGCCAGGCCCAGGTGATTCCACCCCAGACGACTGACAGCACCGGAGCCTTATTCTCAGATTCCCTGTCAATAGTCTTTGAGAAACCATGAAGATCAGAGAGATGCTGCAAGACCAGGAAAGGACAGATAGCTCTATTTGCAATATGATGAAAATAATATATATACTAAAAACTGTAGACAAGAAATTTTGATGTGGATCCTTGGCAAAATTCAAGATTACTTGAATTTGGATTACTGCACAGAAAGTATGTGAGGATTCAGAAAACAGTGAGTGTCAGGAAGCAGAGTGTTTTCCCTAAAACCAAAGTGGGCCATATTAAATCAGAGGATCAAGGGCATTGCACAGATAGAGGTTCCCATTCCCCAGAGCGTGTGCATGTGGTGAGCAGATACTCGCTTTTCTTCCCCTGGTAGCATAAGCTGGCCTTCCTTTTGCCTTGGTTCTTTTGTCAGGATGGAGGCAGACCTCTCCTCCACGGTGGCTGCTTTCAGTGCAGCTCTGACTCCATCCCCTCTCCCCCCAGCTCTGACCCCCAGGATAAGTAATCAAAGAGCAGAAGGAAAGGACATGGAGGAGGCAGAGACACGAGAGCCCTGGTAACCCCTAAATGTTCCGTTTCTTTAACTTTCTGAAGTTTGGCTGAGCTGAAGTTCAGGACCATGTTAAAACATCAACATCGGGTTTCCCTGGTGGCGCAGTGGTTGAGAGTCTGCCTGCCGATGCAACGCTGAAGTTCAGGATCATGTTAAAACATCAACATCTCCTTTCCCTTCCTAGCCCACCCCCACCTCCAGGTCCACATAGGCAGGATCACAGAATGTCACCAGGAGTCACCCAGCCTCTTGTAGCCACCCCCTGGAATCCCAGAAAATCACTTACATCTGCGTCACAGGGTCAGGCCTGGGGAGAGTCAGCCTCCCCGTGGTGCTCTCAGATCTCAGACTGCTTTCTGGTTGGTGACCTTGGATAGGCAGGTTTCAGGATCCCTCCCAGGGGTTCTAACCCCCAAATAATATCGCTGATACTTTAGGGGTCCCAACTATGCTAATTCCAAAGGAGGGGGTGTTTGGGGAATTCCCTGGCAGTCCAGTGGTTAGGACTTGGTGCTTTCACTGCCATGGCCCAGGTTCAGTCCCTGGGTGGAGGAACTAAGGCCTTGTAAGCCGTGTGGTGCTGGGGGGAAGGAAAAAAAGAAAGGGCTGTTTTGCCATCTTGAGATTGGCACAAATATTCAAATATTAACCAACTAGCAGACTACCTCAGGCCAGCCCCGTCTCCCCAGGCGTGATATCCAGGCATAATATTCCCAACGACCAAGTCTTACTTGTGATGCCCAAGTGATATAACTATGTCAGCATGAAATCTGAGCTCTTGTTCACAGCTGAGAGTTTCAGTGTGGCCTGGAGTCAGGTCCTCTGCAGCAACAGGAGTGTAGCCTGTGCTAATCTGCACGGGGGCTTCCAGGTCCTCAGTGTTCCCACCTCATGGCCCACCCTGAGCCACCACCTGCTGGAGGGATTGAGAGGCTTTAATGAGGGAAATCTGCTCCAAAAATACTTGAGAAGATTGTAGAATCCTATTTGGAATTGTAAAGAGCCACCAAACACAGGGTGCTTTAGGCCTTCTGACCGTTGACAGAGAGCCTGTTTTTCTTCCCAGGGAGAGTCCATGAAAAGGGAGCTTCTGGAACTGAGAACCAAACTATCCAAACAGGAGAGTCTCCTTAAGAGCACAGCTGAGCATCTGAAGACCGCCAACCAGCAGAAGGAGAGCATGGAACAGTTTATCTTCAGCCAGTGTGGGTGCCCCCAGCCAGGGAATGGGACAGGAAATGGGGGTCCTTCCAGGTCCGCCACCTGTGCTGTGAATGGACAGAGACCAGAGAGGTTAGGGGATGGGGGAGACTGATGTGACGTCTCTAAACCTCCTGTGCCATCAGTAATCGTGGAGGCAGAGGAGGGGACACGGAGTGGGGGGCAGCAGGAGACCCCGAGCTGAGTGTCCAGAAAGACAAGCTGTAGAACACAAATCCAACGCAAGCGTGGGCCCACTGGTAATTTCTGCCTTGGGGGCTGCTTTCTCGTTTCAGTGACCAGGACACACGATGTTCTGAAGAAGGCAAGGACGAATTTGGAGGTAAGGAAACTACTGCACCAGTCGGAGCCAGAGAGCCCGCCCCAAACTTATCACCGTCTGTCATCAGAGTGCGCAGGTGATCCTCGACCTGCTCTGACCTTCCAGGAGCAGACATCGGGTCCTCATGGGCATCCCTCTAGATTCCATCCTCATCAGCCCTCCACCCCAATCAGCAACCTCCCTTGACCTCTCGGTTGGCCCTTACTTTGTCATCATCTTCCCTCCCTATTCCAATTCTGTCTCCTTTATGTCAGGTCAAGAGTGGGGAGAAATGCAGTTCAGTTGATTCTCAAGGTCAGAGGACATTTGGGGTCTGCCTCTGAAGGAGCTTTCAGTAAAGGGATCCTGAGGCCTGTCATGTGTTCTGGGGTTTCCTATACCACCTTATGAAAAAATAACAGCAAGGGGCTTCCCTGGTGGCGCAGTGGTTGAGAGTCCGCCTGCCGATGCAGAGGACACAGGTTCGTGCCCCGGTCCGGGAAGATCCCACATGCCACGGAGCGGTGGGGCCCGTGAGCCATGGCCACTGAGCCTGCGCGTCCGGAGCCTGTGCTCCGCAACGGGAGAGGCCACAACAGTGAGAGGCCCACGTACCGCTAAAAATAAATAAATAATAACAGCAAGATATAACTTTTTAAATTGATTTCACTGCATACTATCATGGTGAAGAAAGCAATTTGATTTGGACATATCTTTTTCTGTTAACAATAACACAAAAGAAAATTGTTGGGTCTTATTAATCTAAAAGAATATGGTAATAATAAAATCTAAAACTTAAAGGGAAAGATTTTATATATATGGAAGACATTCTCAATGTTTATTTAAAACAGTAACATATTCTCTAGCAAGCTCTTTGAACAAAACTTGAGGTGTTATAAATGGCTTAAGAATCAGAAGCTAGTGGGGCCGGGTCAAGATGGCCGAATAAAAGGATGTGGAGCTCACGTCCCACAGATACATCAAAAATACATCTACATGTGGAACAGTTCTCACAGAATGCTTGCTGAATACTGGCAGAAGATCTCATAAAACCAAAATTGCAAGAAAGATCACCACATAACTGGGTAGGACAAAAGGAAAGAAATAAAGGAATCGGGACAGGACCTGCATCCCTGGGAAGGAGCTGTGAAAGAGGAAATGTTCCCTCACCTTAGGAAACCCCTTCATCGGCAGGGAGATCATCCAGGACAGAAAGGAAGATTCAGAGGATCAGAGAAGAGTGCAGCAGCCAGTTTGCAGCAGGCAAAACAGAGACAGACCAGCACAGAGGGGTTGTGCCACCTCCCTGCACTCCCCAGCCCAAGACACACACTGGCTGATATACACGGGGGCAGAGGGCTGAAACTCGGGCTTCAGGGGACAGACCCAGAGAGAGGACTGGGGTTAGCTGTGTACAGACAGTCTGAAGGGGCTGGCATATGGTCCAAGCCACAACCAGCAGTATGGGCAGGAAGAAGCCCAGGGTCCAGCATTGCAGCCGCACTGTTGACACGCTCCCTAAGGGAGGGGCGGGGCCTGCCATGGCAGCCTCATTCTGGTGTGCTCACAGTGGGTGCAGCTCCACCTCTAAGAGTTCTGGGAGCACACAGACACTGGTAGGTTGGCCCACACATGGAGTCAGGGCTGAAATCCAAGCCGATCCAAGTGGGAATTCAGAAGTAGTGCTGAAATCTGAGTCTTCTCCCTGTGGCTGTGCAATTCACAGATTAACCTGCTGCAGGTGGCTTTACAAACTCGGTGCCTGCAGGACATCTGAGCAGTTTACTGGTTACCCTATGGCTAGGGTGGGTGTTGTGATATGGGCTGGCTGCAGGCTCTTCTGGCACATATATGTGGAGATGGAGCCAGGATCTGGGCTGACTCAGTAGCTCCCACAGTGGGTCCAAGCACACAACTATGGTAGTCCTGGTGCCTGACTTCAGCGGTTCTGTGCCAATGGATCTGTGCTAGTGGCATTGTGAGCACAGTGACTGACAGACACCTGGGCCAATTGCCTGAATTCCCATGGTGGAAGCAAGGCCAAGGACAGTGTAAAAAACAGTGTACTTTGTGATCCCACACAAGAGGCAACAGGCAACACCAGAGTGCACTTTCCAGTGGAAAGCCTCTAAAGATGAATACTCAGTGGCTTCTCTCCCAGCAGGGGTGCTCCAGTCCCACGTACCTCACAGCACAGTTCAGAAATGGATCTGGGGGTGTCTATTTCAACAACTGGGGAGGAGACCCTGCGTTGAACAGGGCTGTGACAACCACAGAGCAAAGAGGAGGCCGCACTAAACATCCAGTGCAAGCTCTGGTCACCACAACAATTACATGCCCTATCAAGGGGATAATGGCCAGCACACACTGAGGAAAGACAAGACAGGAATCCATACTAAAAATAGCCCTTGCAGCAAAAATATTAGACTCACAGAGGCTACACAGGGATGCTCCCACATAAAAACAGCACTTGAAGAGATATGGGAACATATGTATATGTATAACTGATTTACTTTGTTATAAAGCAGAAACTAACACACCATTGTAAAGCAATTATACTCCAATAAAGATGTAAAAGACCCCAACCCTTCAAGACCACAGTAGATAGAACTACCAGATGACCCAGCAATCCCACTACTGGGCATACACCCTGAGAAAACCATAATTCAAAAAGAGTCATGTACCACAATGTTCATTGCAGCACTATTTACAATAGCCAGGACATGGAAGCAACCTAAGTGTCCATTGATAGATGAATGGATAAATAAGATGTGGCACATATGTATAATGGAATATTACTCAGCCATAAAAGGAAACAAAATTGAGTTATTTGTAGTGAGGTGGATGGTCCTAGAGTCTGTCATACAGAGTAAAGTAAGTTTGAAAGAGAAAAACAAATGCCATATGCTAACACATATATATGGAATCTAATTTTTAAAAAAAGGTTCTGACAAACCTAGGGGCAGGACAGGAATAAAGACTCAGATGTAGAGAATGGACTTGGGGACCCAGGGAGGGGGAAGGGTAAGCTGAGATGAAGTGAGAGAGTGGCATTGACAATATATACACTACCAAATGTAAAATAGATAGCTATTAGGAAGCAGCCACATAGCACAGGGAGATCAGCTCGTGCTTTGTGACCAACTAGAGGGGTGGGATAGGGAGGGTGGGAGGGAGATGCAAGAGGGAGGGGATATGGGGATATACGTACACGTATAGCTGGTTCACTTTCTTATACAGAAGCAACTAACAAAACAATGTAAAGTAATTATACTCCAATAAAGATGTTAAAAAAAAAAAAAGACCACAGTAGATAGCTGTTTCTCCTAAACTCATAGAGTCAGAGAAACATAAATGAAATGAAGAAGCAGAGGATCCACTCCCCATTAAAAGATCAAGAGAATTCCCCTGAAAGAACAATGAAAGTGACCTCTCCAATCTACTAGACCTCAAGTTCAAAAAGGAGGTAATGAAAATGCTGAAGGAATTAAGAAAGACTATTGACAGAAATTCAGATTACTGTAAGAAGGAATTAGAAACTATAAAGAGGAGCCAATTAAAATTAGAAAACTCATTTGCTGAGACAAAAGCTGAGCTAAAGGCAATAAATAGCAAGCTGGATAAGAAGAACAAATAAATGATCTGGAAGATAGAATAATGAAAATCACCCAATCAGAACAGCAGAAAAAAAGACACATTTTTAAAAATGAAATCAATATACTAGACTGGTGGGATAATATAAAGTGTGCCAAGCTATGCATAATTGGCATCCCAGAAGGAAAAGAAAAAGGGGATCAAAAATGTAAGAAATTATGGCTGAAAATTTCGCATACCTAAAAAAGGAAACAGATATCCGGTTACAGGAAGAACAGAGGGTCTCAAAGAGATGAACCCAAACAGAACTATGCCAAGACATATTATAATTAAAATGGCAAAAGTTAAAGAGAGGATTCTAATCATAGCAAAGAAAAACAAAGAGTTAATTAAAAAGGAGCCCCCATATAGAGCTATCAGCTGATTTCTCTACAGAAATGTAGCAGGACAGAAGGGAGTGCAAGATATACTCAAAGTCCTGAAAGGGAAACCTGCAACCTAGGATACTCTACACAGCAAGATTATCATTTAGAATAGAAGAAGAGATAACGAATTTCTCAGACAAGCAAAAACTAAAAGAATTCAGCAATACTAAGCTTACTTCCCCCCAAAATATTGAAAGACCTTCTCTAAATAGAAAAAAAGCAGAAATCTATAGGAAAGTAAATCACTTAAATAAGCTAGTACACAGATTTTTTAAAAATCAAAAAAAAATTTGTGAAAGTGATGGTAACTACAATGAACAGCAAAACGGATAAACATGAAGCTGTAAAAGAGGACATCAAAGTCATAAAATGTGGTGGAGGAGAGTAAGAAAATGTAGATCTTTTTTTAGAATGTGTTAGAGCCTGTATGACTACAGGTCTAAAGCAAGTAGATATAGTAATGGGTTAATATACTTGAAAAACAGGGTAACCACAAATCAAAAACATACAATAGCCTTTCTGCTCATGGACACTGCTGAGTAAGCATCGTTGACATCTTCCCCCTCCTCCACTGCCGTCACGTCTAAGTCAGAGTCACCCAAAGAGCCCGAACAGCTTTGGAAGCTCTTCATCGGAGGTTTGAGCTTTGAAACAACCGATGAGAGTCTGAGGAGCCATTCTGAGCAGTGGGGAACGCTCACAGATTGTGTGGTAATGAGGGATCCAAACACCAAACGTTCCAGAGGCTTCAGGTTTGTCACATATGCCACTGTGGAGGAGGTGGATGTGGTCATGAATGCAAGGCCACACAAGGTGGATGGAAGTGTTGTGGAACCAAAGAGGGCCATCTCAAGAGAAGATTCTCAAAGACCTGGTGTCCACTTAACTGTGAAAAAGATTTTTGTTCGTGGCATTAAAGAAGACACTGAAGAACATCATCTAAGAGATTATTTTGAACAGTATGTGAAAATTGAAGTTATTGAAATCATGACTGATCGAGGCAGTGGCATAAAGAGAGGCTTTGCTTTCGTAACCTTTGATGACCATGACTCTGTAGACAAGATTGTCATTCCGAAATACCATAATGTGAACGGCCACAACTGTGAAGTAAGGAAAGCCCTATCTAAGCAAGAGATGGCTAGTGCCTCATCCAGCCAAAGAGGTCGAAGTGGTTCTGGAAACTTTGGTGGTGGTCGTGGAGGTGGTTTTGGTGGGAATGACAACTTTGGTCATGGAGGAAATTTCAGTGGTCAAGGTGACTTTGGTGGCAGCCGTGGTGGTGGTGGATATGGTGGCAGTGGGGATGACTATAATGGATTTGGTAATGATGGAAGTAATTTTGGAGGTGGTGGAAGCTACAATGATTTTGGCAGTTACAACAATCAATCTTCAAATTTTGGACCCATGAAAGGAGGAAACTTTGGAGGCAGAAGTTCTGGCCCCTGTGGTGGTGGAGGCCAATACTTTGCCAAACCCCGAAACCAAGGTGGCTATTGTGGTTCCAGCAGCAGCAGTAGCTATGGAAGTGGTAGAAGGTTTTGATTACTGCCAGGAAACAAAGCTTAGCAGGAGAGGAGAGCCAGAGAAGTGACAGGGAAGCTACAGGTTACAACAGACTTGTGAACTCAGCCAAGCACAGTGGTGGCAGGGCCTAACTGCTACAAAGAAGACATGTTTTAGACAATACTCATGTGTATGGGCAAAAAAACTCGAGGACTGTATTTGTGACTAATTGTATAACAGGTTATTTTAGTTTCTGTTCTGTGGAAAGTGTAAAGCATTCCAACAAAGGGTTTTAATGTAGATTTTTTTTTTTTTTTCACCCATGCTGTTGATTGCTAAATGTAATAGTCTGATCATGATGCTGAATAAATGTGTCTTTTTAAAAAAAATGTGCTGTGTAAAGTTAGCCTACTCTGAAACCATTTTGGTAAACTACCCCAACAGTGTGAAGTTAGTACTCCTTCAGGGTGATGCCAGGTTCCATCCAAAATTTATTTACAACCTGCTTTGGTGGAGAAGCTATTGTCTTCCGAAATCTTGGTGTCGTTGAACTGACAGTTTCTGTGTTGTGACCTGGAGTTCACCGTAGAAAGGGTCACCCAAGCCAAGTCATGGAGTTTTTTTGATTATTAATATATGATTGTTGGCACATCCTATGCAATATATCTAAATTGGATTATGGTACCAGATATAGATGGGAATGAAGGTTGTGTATCATCCATTATCATGTGTAATAAATAAACAATTTAATACCCTCAACAAAAAACATACAATAGATTCACAAAAATCAAAAAGAGAAGACAAGCATAATACATAAGACAATCATCAAACAACAAACGGAAAAACAACAAAGAAGAAATACAAAATCAAATGGAAAACAAGGTTTAAAGTAGCAATAAATACCTAACTATCAATAATCACCTTACATGTCAATGGACTAAATGCTCCAATCAAAAGACATAGAGTGGTACATTTGATTAAAAAAAAATATGCTGCATACAAGAGAACTGCTTTAGGGTGAAGAACACACATAGATTGAAAGTAAGGAGATGGAAAAAAAAATTTCATGCAAATGGAAATGACAAGAAAGCGATGATAAGAATACTATATCAAACAAAATAGACTTTAAAACAAAAGCCATAAAGAAAGATAAAGAAGGACACTGTATAATGATAAAAGGATCAATACAAAAAGAGGATATTACACTCATTAACATATATGAACCCAATTAGGAGCACCTAAATACATTAAAAAACACTAACAATATAAAGGGAGAAAATGATGGGAAGATGGTGGAGTAGAAGGACATGTGCTCACTCCCTCTTGCAAGAGCACCAGAATCACAACTGCTGAACAATCATCAACAGGAGGACACTGGAACTCACTAAAAAAGAAGCCCCACATCCAAGGACGGGGAGAAGCCACAATGAAATGGTAGGAGGTGTGCAATCACAATAAAATCAAACCCCATTGCTGCTGGGTGGGTGACTCTCAAACTGGAGAACTTATACCACAGAGGTCCACCCACTGGAGTGAAGCTTCTGAGCCCCGTGTCAGGCTTCCCAACCAGGGGGTCCAGCAACAGGAGGAGGAATTCCTAGAGAATCAGACTTTGAAGGCTGGTGGGATTTGATTGCGGGATTTCGACAGGACTGGGGGAAGAAGAGACTCCACTCTTGAAGGACATGTACAAAGTAGTGTGTGCATCAGGACCCAAGGAGGGAGGGGTAACCCCATGGGAGACTGAACTGGACCTATCAGCTGCTGTTGGAGGGTCTCCTGCAGAGGTGGGGGGTGGCAGTGGCTCACTGCAAGGACGAGGACACTGGCAACAGAAATTCTGGGAAGTACTCCTTGGTGTGAGCCCTCCCGGAGCCTGCCATTAGCCCCACCAAACAGCCTGTAGCCTCCAGGGCTGGGTCGCCTCAGGCCAAACAACCAACATGGAGGGACCTAGCCCCACCCATCAGCAGACAAGCAGATTAAAGTTGTACTGAGCTCTGCCCACCAGAGCAACACCCAGCTCTACCCACCACCCATTCCTCCCATCAGGAAGCTTGCACAAGCCTCTTAGATAGCCTCATCCACCAGAGGGCAGACAGCAGAAGCAAGAAGAACTACAACTCTGCAGGCTGTGGAACAAAAACCACATTCACCAAAAGACAGACAAAATGAAAAGGCAAAAGACTATGTACCAAATGAAGGGACAAGATAAAACACCAGAAAAACAACTAAATGAAGTGGAGATAGGCAGAAAAAGGATTCTTCCAGAAAAAAGAATTCAAAATAGTGATAGTGAAGATTATCCAGGACCTCGGAAAAAGAATGGAGGCAAAGATCTAGAAGATGCTTAACAAAGACATAGAAGAATTAAAGAACAAACACCTAGAAGAATTACAGAACAAACAAACAGAGATGAACAATACAATAACTGAAATGAAAAATACACTAGAAGAAATCAATAGCAGAATAATGAAGGCAGAAGAATGGATAAGTGACCTGGAAGACAGAATGGTAGAATTCACTTCCATGGAACAGGATAAAGAAAAAAAAAATGAAAAGAAATGAAGACAGCCTAAGAGACCCCTGGGACAACATTAAACACAACAACATTTGCATTTTAGGGGTCCCAGAATGAGAAAAGAGAGAGAAAGGACCCAAGAAAATATTTGAAGAGATTATAGTTGAAAACTTCCCTGATATGGGAAAGGAAATAGCCATCCAAGTCCAGGAAGCACAGAGAGTTCCAGGCAGGATACACCCAAGGAGAAACACGCCAAGACATATAGTAATCAAATTGACAAAAATTAAAGACAAAGAAAAATTATCAAAAGCAACAAGGGAAAAATGACAAATAACATACAAAGGAACTCCCTTAAGGTTAACAGCTGATTTCTCAGCAAAAACTCTGGAAGCCAGAAGGGAGTGATGGAAGGAACGAACCTACAACCAAGATTACTCTACCCAGCAAGGATCTCATTCAGGTTCAACAGAGAAATCAAAAGCTTTACAGACAAGCAAAAGCTAAGAGAATTCAGCACCACAAACCAGCTCTACAAAAAATGCTAAAGGAACTTCTCTAAGTGGGAAACACAAGAGAAGAAAAGGACCTACAAAAACAAACCCAAAACAATTAAGAAAATGGCCATAGGAACGTACATATTGATAATTACCTTAAATGTGAATGGATTAAATGCTCCAACTAAAAGACACAGGCTTGCTGAATGGAAAAACAGACCCATGTATATGCTATCTACAAGAGACCCACTTCAGACCTAGGGACACATACAGAATGAAAGTGAGGGGATGGCAAAAGATATTCCATGCAAATGGAAATCAAAAGAAATCTGGAGTTGCAATATTCATATCAGCTAAAATAGACTTTGAAATAAAGAATGTTACAAGAGACAAGGAAGGACACTACATAATGATCAAGGAATTAATACAAGAAGAAGATATAACAATTATAAATACATATGCATGCAACATAGGAGCACCTCAATACATAAGGTAAATGCTAACAGCTATAAAAGAGGAAATCAACAGTAACCTGATAGTAGTGGGGGACTTTAGCACCTAACTTACACCAATGGACAGATCATTCAAACAGAAAATTAATAAGGAAACACAAGCTTAAAAGGACAATAGATCAGACAGATTTAATTGATATGTATAGGACATTCCATCCAAAAACAGCAGATTACACTTTCTTCTCCAGTGCACATGGAACATTCTCCAGAATAGGTCACATCATGGGTCACAAATCAAGCCTCAGTAAGTTTAAGAAAATTGAAATCATATCAAGAATCTTTTCTGGGCTTCCCTGGTGGCACAGTGGTTGAGAGTCCGCCTGCCGATGCAGGGGACATGGGTTCGTGCACGAACACAACGTTATGAGATTAGAAGTCAATTACAGGAGGAAAAAAACGTAAAAAACACAAACACAAGGAGGCTAAACAATAAGTTACTAAGTGACCAAGAGAGCATTGAAGAAATCAAAGAAGGGGCTTCCCTGGTGGCCCAGTGGTTAAGAATCTGCCTGCCAATGCAGGGGACATGGGTTTGAGCCCTGGTCCAGGGAGATCCCACATGTCATGGAGCAACTAAGCAAATAAGAAATCTAACCTTACACCTAAAGGAAGTAGAGAAAGAAGAACAAAGAAAACCCAAAGGTAGTAGGAGGAAAGAAATCATAAAGATCAGAGCAGAAATAAATGAAATAGAAACAAAGAAAACAATAGCAAAGATCAATAAAACTAAAAACAGGTTCTTTGAGAAGATAAGCAAAATTAATAAAACTTTAGCTAGACTCATCAAGAAAAAGAGGGAGAGAACTCAAATCAACAAAATTAGAAACAAAACAGAGAAGTTATGATGGACACTGCAGATAAACAAAGCATCCTAAGAGACTACTACAAGCAACTCTATGCCAATAAAATGGACAACCTGGAAGAAATGGACAAATGCTTAGAAAGGTATAACCTTCCAAGACTGAACCAGGAAGAAATAGAAAATATGAACAGGGCTTCCCTGGTGGCACAGTGGTTGAGAATCTTCTTACCAATGCAGGGGACATGGGTTCGAGCCTGGGTCTGGGAAGGTCCCACATGCTGCGGAGCACCTGGGCCCGTGAGCCACAACTACTGAGCCTGTGCGTCTGGAGCCTGTGCTCCACAACAAGAGAGGCCGCGACA
Organism: Neophocaena asiaeorientalis asiaeorientalis; assembly: GCF_003031525.2. Taxonomy (NCBI): domain Eukaryota; kingdom Metazoa; phylum Chordata; class Mammalia; order Artiodactyla; family Phocoenidae; genus Neophocaena; species Neophocaena asiaeorientalis. Next base: position 8,057,030 of record NW_020175191.1, read on the forward strand.
GTGAGTAGGCCAGCACACCACGATGAAGAGTGGCCCCAACTCACCACAACTAGAGGAAGCCCTTGCACAGAAACGAAGACCAACACAGCCAAAAATAAATTAATTAATTTTAAAAAAAGAAAATATGAACAGACCAATCACAAGTAATGAAATTGAAACTGTGATTAAAAATCTTCCAACAAACAAAAGTCCAGGATCAGACGGCTTCACAGGCGAATTCTATCAAACATTTAGAGAAGAGCTAACACCATCCTTCTCAAGCTCTTCCAAAAAATTGCAGAGGAAGGAACACTCCCAAACTCATTCTAGGAGATCACCATCAACTTGATACTGAAACCAGCCAGAGATACTACAACAACAGAAAATTACAGACCAATATCACTGATGAATATAGATGCAAAAATCTTCAACAAAATACTACCAAACAGAATCCAACAATACATTAAAAGGATCATACACCACAATCAAGTGGGATTTATCCCAGGGATGCAAGGATTCCTCAGTATATGCAAATCAAACAATGTGATACACCATATTAACAAACTGAAGAATAAAAACTATATGATCATCTCAATAGATGCAGAAAAGGCTTTTAACAAAATTCAACACCAATTTATGATAAAAAATCTTCAGAAAGTGGGCATAGAGGGAACCTACCTCAACATCATAAAGGCCATACATGACAAACCCACAGCAAACATCATTCTCAATGGTGAAAACCTGAAAGCATTTCCTCTAAGATCAGGAACAAGACAAGGATGTCCACTCTCACCACTGTTATTCAACATAGTTTTGGAAGTCCTTGCCATGGCAATCAGAGAAGAAGAAGCAATAAAAGGAATCCAAATTGGAAAAGAAGAAGTAAAACTGTCACTGTTTGCATATGACATGATTCTACACATAGAAAATTCTAAAGATGCTGCCAGAAAACTCCTAGAGCTCATCAATGAATTTGGTAAATCTTCAGGATATAAAATTAATACACATAAATCTCTTGCATTTCTATACACTCACAACAAAAGATCAGAAAGAGAAATTAAGGAAGCAATCCCATTTACCATCACATCAAAAAGAATAAAATACCTAGGTATAAACCTACCTAGGGAGGCAAAAGACCTGTACTCTGAAATCTATGACTCTGATGAAAGAAATCAAAGATGACACAAACAGATCAAAAGATATTCCATGTTCTTGGACTGGAAGAATCAATATTGTCAAAATTACTATACTATCCAAAGCAATCTGCAGATTTTATGCAATTGCTATCAAGTTACCAATGCCATTTTTCACAGAATTAGAACAAAAATTTTTGTAATTTGTATGGAAACACAAAAGACCCCAAATAGCCAAAGCAACCTTGAGAAAGAAAAACGAAGCTGGAGGAATCAGGCTCCCCATCTTGAGACTATAATACAAAGCTACAGTAATCAAAGCAGTATGGTACTGGCACAAAAACAGACTTATAGATCAATGGAACAGGGTAGAAATCCCACATATAAACCTATGCACCTGTGGTCAATTAATCAACAACAAAGGAGGCAAGCCTATACAATGGATAAAAGATAGTTACTTCAATAAGTGATGCCAGGAAAACTGGACAGCTACATGTAAAAGAATGAAATTAGAACACTCCCTCACACCATACACAAAAATAAACTCAAGATAGATTAAAGACCTAAATGTAATACCAGACACTATAAAACTCTTAGAGGAAAACATAGGAAGAACACTCTTTGACATAAATCGCAGCAAGATCTTTTTTGACCCACCTCCTAGAATAATGAAAATAAAAACAAAAAGAAACAAATGTGACCTAATGAAACTCAAAAGTTTTGCACAGCAAAGGAGACCATAAACAAAATGAAAAGACAACCTTCAGAATGGGAGAAAATATTTGCAAAGAAGAAACAGACAAGGGATTAGTCTCCAAAATATAAAAAACAGCTCACACAGCTCAATATCAAAAAAACAAACAACCCAATCGATCGAAAAATGGACGGAAGACCTAAATAGAGATTTCTCCAAAGAAGACATACAGATGGCCAAAAAACACATGAAAGGCTGCTCAACATCACTAATTATTAGAGAAATGCAAATCAAAACTACAATGAGGTATCACCTCACTCCCGTTAGAATGGGCATCATCAGAAAATCTACAAACAATAAATGCTGGATAGGGTGTGGAGAAAAGGGAACACTCTTGCACTGTTGGTGGGAATGTAAATTGATACAGCCACTTTGGAAAACGGTATGGAGGTTCCTTAAAAAACTGAAAACAGAATTATCATGTGACCCAGCAATCCCACTACTGGGTATATACTCAGAGAAAACCATAATTCAAAAAGACACATGCACCCCATTATTCACTGCAGCACTATTTACAATAGCCAGGTCATGGAAGTAACCTAAATGCCCAACGACAGACGAATGGATAAAGAAGATGTGGTACATATATACAATGGAGTATTACTCAGCCATAAAAAGGAATGAAATTAGGTCATTTGTAGAGACGTGGATAGACCTAGAGACTGTCATACAGAGTGAAGTAAGTCAGAAAAAGAAAAACAAATATCATATATAAATGCATATATGTGGAATCCAGAAAAATGGTACAGATGAACAGGTCTGCAAGGCAGAAATAGAGACACAGATGTAGAGAACAAACGTATGGACACCAAGGCGGGAAAGTGGCAGGGTGCATTGATGGCGGTGGGATGAATTGGGAGATTGGGACTGACATATATACACTAATATGTATAAAATAGAAAACTAATAAGAACCTGCTGTATAAAAATAAAAGAAAAAGAAAAGATAATGATGGGAATGCAATAAGAGACATTAACACCCCGCTGACATCAATGGACAGATCCTCCACACAGAAAAAAGCACCCCATTATTCACTGCAGCACTATTTACAATAGCCAGGTCATGGAAGTAACCTAAATGCCCAACGACAGACGAATGGATAAAGAAGATGTGGTACATATATACAATGGAGTATTACTCAGCCATAAAAAGGAATGAAATTAGGTCATTTGTAGAGACGTGGATAGACCTAGAGACTGTCATACAGAGTGAAGTAAGTCAGAAAAAGAAAAACAAATATCATATATAAATGCATATATGTGGAATCCAGAAAAATGGTACAGATGAACAGGTCTGCAAGGCAGAAATAGAGACACAGATGTAGAGAACAAACGTATGGACACCAAGGCGGGAAAGTGGCAGGGTGCATTGATGGCGGTGGGATGAATTGGGAGATTGGGACTGACATATATACACTAATATGTATAAAATAGAAAACTAATAAGAACCTGCTGTATAAAAATAAAAGAAAAAGAAAAGATAATGATGGGAATGCAATAAGAGACATTAACACCCCGCTGACATCAATGGACAGATCCTCCACACAGAAAAATCAATAAGGCAACAGAGATCCTAAATGACACAATAGAACACTTAGACTTAATTGATATTTTCAGAACATTACATCAAAAAAAAAAAAAGCCCAGAATACACATTCTTTTCAAGTGCATATGGAACATTCTCTATGACTGACCACATACTAGGACACAAAACAATCCTCAACAAATTTATTAGGATAGAAATTATTTCAAGCATCTTTTCTGACCACATTGGGATGAAACTACAAACCAACCACAGAAAGAGAAATGAGAAAACGATTACATGGAGACTAAACAACATGGTGCTAAAAAAAAAATGGGTCAATGATGAAAGCAAAGAGGAAATTTTAAAAATACCTTGAGACAGATGACAATGAAAACACAACCATACAAAATCTATGGGATTCAGCAAAAGCAGTTTTTAGAGGAAAGTTCATAGCAATACAGGCCTTTCTCAAAAACAAGAAAAATCTGACATAAACAACCTAACCTACTACCTAGAAGAATTAGAAAAAGAAGAACAAACAAAACCTAAAGTCAGCAGAAGGAAGGAAATAATAAAGATCAGAGAGGAAATAAATAAAACAGAGATTAAAAAGTAGAAAAAAACCAATAAAACCTAAACCTACTTCTTTGAAACCATAAACCAAATCAAACTTCTGGCCAGGCTTACCAAGAAGAAAAGAGAGAAGACCAAAATAAATAAGAAAATAAGAGAAGAAAAACAACTGATACTGTGAAATATTGTAAAAGAGTACTGTGAACAATTATATACCAATAAATTGGACAACCTGGAAGAAATGGACAAGTTTCCAAAAAACAGACATCCCACCAAAACCAAATCAGGAAGAACAGATGATCTGAACAGACTGATTACTACCAAGTGAAATAGAATCTGTAATAATAGTAATAAAAACTCCCTGCCAACAAAAGTCCAGGACCAGATGGCTTCACTAAGGAATTCTTCCAAACATACAAAGAAGAAATTATACTGATCCTTCTCAAACTCTTCCAAAAGATTGAAGAGGAGGGAACACTCCCAAAATCATTCCATGAAGCCACCATTACCCTGACCCCAAAACCAGACAAAGACAATAACAAAAAAGAAAGTTACTGGTCAATATCTTTGATGAATATAGATGAAAAAATTCTCAATAAAATATTAGCAAACCAAATCCAACAACACATAAAAAAGATCATACACCATGATCAAGTTGGATTTATCCCAGGGTCACAAGGATGGTTCAACATGTGTAATTCAATCAATGTGGCACACCACATCAACCAAAGAAAAGACAAAAACCACATGATCATCTCAAAAGATTCAGAAAAAGCATTTGACAAAATTCAACATTCATTCATGATAAAAACTCACCAAATTGGGTACAGAGAGAACGTATCTCAACATAATAAAAGCCATTTATGAGAAACCCACAGCCAACATAACATTCAATGGTAAAAACCTGAAAGCCTTCCCACTAAATTCCAGAATAAGACAAGGATGGTCACTCTCACCATTTCTATTCAATATAGTATTGGAATCCTAGCCACAGCAATCAGACAAGAAAAAGAAATAAAAGACATCCCAACTGGAAGAGAAAGGTGAAATTATCATTATATGTAGATGACATAATACTGTATATAGAAAACCCTGAAGACTCCACAGAAAAACTACTAGAACTGATAAATGAATTCAGCCAGGTAGCAAGATACAAGATTAACATGCAGATCTGTTGCATTTCTTTACGCTAACAATGAAATATCGGAAAAGGAAAGTAAAAAAAACAATCGCTTTTAAAATCACATTTAAAAAAAACCTTAGGAATAAACCTGACCAAGGAAGTGAAAGACTCATATGCTGAGAACTATAGAACATTGATATAGGAAACTGAAGATAATTCAAAGAAATGGAAAGATATCCCATGCCCTGGGATTGGAAGAATTAATATTGTTAAAATAGCCATACTACCCAAAGTAAACTACACATTTAATGTGATCCATATCAAATTACCCATGACATTTTTCATTATAACAAGGACAAATAATCCTAAAATTTATATGGAACCACAAAAGACCCAGAATTGCCAAAGCAGTCATGATGAAAAAGAACAAAGCTGGAGGCATAACCCTCCCAGACTTTGGACAATACTACAAACCAAAATAAATCAAAACAGCATGCAACTGGCACAAACACAGACATATGGAGCAGTGAGACAGAATAGAGAGCCCAGAAATAAACCCAAACACCTACAATCAATTAATCTTCGACAAAGGAGGCTACAATATACAATGGAGAAAAGACACTGTCTTCATCAAATGATATTAGGAAAGCTGGATAGCCACATGTAAATCAATGAAGTTAAAACACACCCTCACACCATACACAAAAATAAACTCAAAAGGGCTTAAAGACTTAAATATAAGACACTGCACCATAAAACTCCAAGAAGAGAAGATAGGCAAAACATTCTCTGACATAAATCATACCAATGCTTTCATAGGTCAATCTCCCAAGACAATAGAAATAAAAGCAAAAATAAACAAATGGGACCTAATCTAATTTATAAGCTTTTGCACAGCAAAGGAAACCATAAGAAAACCAAAAAGATAACCTATGGACTTGGAGAAAATATTTCCAAATGATGCAACTGACAAGGGCTTAATTTCCAAAATATACAAACAGCTCATAAAACTCAATAACAAAAAAAAAAACAAAATGGGCAGAAGACCTAAAGAGACATTTCTCCAAAGAAGACAAACAGATTGCTAATAGGCACATGAAAAGATGCTCAACATCACTAATTATTAGAGAAATGCAAATCAAAATTACAATGAGGTACCATTTCACACCAGTCAGGATGGCCATCATTAAAACGTCTACAAATAACAAATGCTGAAGAGGATGTGGAGAAAAGGGAACCCTCTCTCAGTGTTGGTGGAAATGTAAGTTAGTGTGGCCACTATGGAAAACAGTAAGGAGGATCCTTAAAAAATTAAAAACACTGTTACCATATAATCCAGTGACCCCCACTCCCAGGAATATATCCAGAGAAAACTATAATTTGAAAAGATACATGCACCCTAAGGTTCACAGCAGTACTATTTACAATAGCCAAGATATGGAAGCAACCTAAAGGTGCATCAACAGATGAATGGATAAAGATGTGGTAGATATACACAATGGAATATTACTCAGCCATAAAAAAGAATGAAATAATGCCACTTGCAGCAACATGGATGGACCTAGAGATTATCATACTAAATGAAGTAAGTCAGAAAGGGAAAGACAAATATCATATGATATCACTTATATATGGAATCTAAGATATGACACAAATTAACTTATTTACAAAAGAGAAATAGACTCATGGACATAGAAAACAAACTTATGGTTACCAAAGGGGAAAGGGGGTGGGGGATGGAAAAATTAGGACTTTGGGATTAGCAGATACAAACTATAAATAAAGCAGAAAAATAGATAAAAAATAAGGTCGTACTGTATAGTACAGGAAACACTATTCAATCTCCTGTTACAAACCATAATTGAAAAGAATATGAAAAAGAATATATATCACTGAATCACTGTGCTGTACACCAGAAACTAACATAACATTGTATGTCAACTATACTTCAATTAAAAATAAAAGAAAAAAATCAGAAAATAACACTTTTACCTTGGACTTTAAAGCTTTGCCATAAGCTATTGAGCATATTCCTAAGAATGTTCCTAAATGTTCCTCAGAGAATGTGGAGCCCACAGTGTGAAAAGGGGCTGGGCCATGATTTTTTTTTTGTAATTCCTTACCTTTTCCTCTGATGATTCCTTTCTTTCCTGAGCCTTTTTAGAAGAACACTCACAACATTGCCTCTATAAAGACTCATTCCTCTCCCAGCAAAGGTAACCCAACAACCTCTCCTACCTCCTGGCTTCCCCAGTTTGGAAGTTTCCTCTCTACTTCCCCTAGGCCACTAGAAAGGCCCCAAGCCTGGGATCTAATCCCAGGCTTGTTGCTAAGTGGCTGTGTGGCTTTGGCTGGGCCCAGTCTCTGTGAGCCTGCTGACCCTCATCTGTAAGAGGGGGCACTAGAGTTAGATGATCTCTGAGGTCCCTGCTGACCTGGTCCCTCCCCCTCCTCATCAAGTAAACAGAACATAAACTTTAATAGGAGGACGTCCCTGCAAAATGTTCTCTCCTTCCTACAACAGGCTGCTTCTATATATGCCTGTTTCATACTAAGCACTTCCTTTCCTGGGAGATTGCAAAAGCCATCCTTTTGCTTCAAAGTAAACTGGAGAGTGAACTGGCCCCTGAAGAGGGAGTGGTAGGATCCGGCCACCTGGTATGCAGTGGCTTTGAGCAGAGATAAGACCACAGGAGGTGGTGGGAAGCTTTTCCTCTAACTTGGTGGCCCCAGTTGCTCCTCCAGACCTCAGCGCGTCCCCTCAGCTCATCCTCGTGACAGGCTCTCACCGTGCTCCTGGCTTCTGTCACCACTCAGATCTCCCTCCAGCCTCAGTTAGCCACCAGCAGTGCCTGATAATGGAGTCTTACTTTGACTGTGGTATTTTGGCCTCCAGGTGAAATCCCTAAGGGCTCTGCCGTGCACTCCAGTCCTGTGACCCTTGCCTTCCAGGAGCCATCAGAGGCAAGAAGCGAAGCCACCAGAGGTCCTTAAAACTGCAGGAAGGATGGGCTGCCCCCCTTCTTCACAGCTCCCTGTCTGCTGAGGAGGATCTGGGCCCCACTCCTCCACACCTGCTGGAGGGTCTGGAAGGAGTCAGAGACGTGGCCTGGTGGGGCAGGGCAAAAGGCAGAGGGCCTCTCCTGCAGTTGAGGAATAACCAGGCAAGGTCCACTGGGCCCAGCACCGAGCAAAACAGGCACAGTTTGTAGAGGACCTTGTGGCACCGCTTCTGGACGCCCCAGGGGCTTGGGCACCAGCAACAGCACACTTCTCGCCTCATCCTGAGGGTCAACTCAGGGGAAATAGGACCTGCTTCCCAGCGATGGAGCATGCGGTCCCCACGCTGGAGCTCCACAGCAGATCGAGGAGCTCAGGACTGAGCAGCGGTGCCCTGCAGGACACTGTGGGCAGGGGCCCCACGACCTGACCCGGGGCCAGCGCAGCCGGGTCACAGTCAGGCTGGGCGTCAGTCTGCACCGCAACACCTGAGTTCTTTGAATCCACGTGGTGAGAGCAGCGACTCCCAGATGTCGTCTCGTGCTTAGCCTAGACCTCCTATTTCTATTCTTTTATGATCTCCAAGAAGTGTACTGACCTCACTCTAAATATACTGTCCGATTTTGTCATCCTAACTTCTCCCTGGGACTTGGGGGCTACTGGCCACACCAAGCCTGTTGAAAGTCTTGTGTAAATGAACCAGGGATCATTTTTAAGTGACATGTGTGAGGTTCCCAGTTGTGCTAAAGCCTAATCTGTGTCTTCACAGTGCTTAGAATGTGCTTATGTGTGTATAAATGTATAATATATATTTATATGTGTTGCTATAGTGATATGTTAAAGGCCAACATAACTGACAGAGAGGGTCAGTGTGAGGAAATGAAAGTCTTTCTGGTGGCTATTAAAGGGAAATGCATATAAAGAAATAAAAAGTTTTCACTGCCTGTTTTGTTTCCCATTTCTGCACCAGTCCTTAGACTGAGCAGGTGAGAATAGGAAAGACAAACTGGCACTAAGAGCTCACCTCACTGTCTAATGATTGAAGTCTAAGTTTAAAAGAATGATTTACTCTCCTGTCATTTTGTAAAAATCTCCAGTCTAAAAATATAAAAGGGTAGTTCTTACATTTAGAGTGCCTTAGAATCAGCTGTGGAGATTATAGAAGCTACTTCCTGGGCTCCAATCCCAAGAGATTTCATTGGCGTGGGGCCCTTGAGTCTACATATTTCACATAAACACAAGCAGATGTTTCTGATGCAGGTGAGCTACAGATCACAGTTTAAAACACATAGCTCGATAACACTGACTCAAAATTATAAATATATTTCTTTTCCTTTAATTAAGAAGCTTTAACTGAAAAGTGTTTAAGTCACACCGTAAATTTTGACATAACGAACTTAAGATCTTCCTTTGGGAAAAGACCTTAGTTATGTTCTTTTGCATTCCAGAATTAAAACAAAGCTATCCTTCCACAATTATACCCTAGAGGTAATAATAAATTAAAACAAACAACAACACAAACAAAAAATTCAACCATGATCACAACCACCAACAACAATGACAAACACATCCATCAACAGACTCTGGTCTAGGATAGAGACATGCCCCACTTTCGTAGTAGATGAAGTGACCTCAACTTCTGCTTTTACACTTGGTTGTTTAAGCATTTTCCATGAGTGCCTTTGGCTGTCAATAAAGAGGATCTCACTGACAGAATCAGCAGAATGGATGAAAAGTCTCCCAAACTATGAAGTATTACTTAAAGACAAAGTAGGAAAATTTGAGGGCCTCTTGCCCTGCAGTTATTCAAGCATCCCAGCAATTCTTCCTAAATCCAGTGGAGAACTCAAATATTTCTTCTAAGAACTTCATTTTATGGACATAACATTTATGAAAGCAACAACATGAATCATACAGATCTCAGAGCTGGTCAGGATCAAGTCACAAATTACTTATGGGGAAAATTCCCAATAGCCATTCTTGTGTTTCACCCTTTGAAATGTAGTTCTTTACCCTATTAAAGAAGTTGCAAAAAATGTACCTTTGGAATGGAAGATTCTCCAATATTTAACTTTTCATAACTTACATTCTTTTCCTCTATATGTCAGAAACAGAACTCATTCTTAAAAATAAAATCAACCTGCATGACCACCAATGTCTTCCAACTTGCCATAATTCAAATGAGAACCATGTCGGGTCCTGTGCAGGAAATAGGGTGAGCCCTTCAGGAAAAGAATGGAAAGGAAGAAAGACGGCAGGTACCTAATGTAATGCTTCAAACATGTACAAACATCTTTTTTAAATAAATTTATTTTATTTATTTATTTATTTTACTTATTTATTTTTGGCTGTATTGGGTCTTCGTTACTGCGTGGGCTTTCTCTAGTTGCGGCGAGCGGGGGCTACTCTTCATTGTGGTGCGAGGACTCCTCATTGCAGTGGCTTCTCTTGTTGCAGAGCATTGGCTCTAGGCGCACGGGCTTCAGTAGTTGTGGCTCGCGGGCTCTATAGCACAGGCTCATTAGTTGTGGCACACGAACTTAGTTGCTCCGCGGCATGTGTGATCTTCCCGGACCAGGGCTCGAACCCGTGTCCCCTGCATTGGCAGGCAGATTCTTAACCACTGTGCCACCAGGGAAGCCCAAACATGTACAAATATCTCTCGATCTGTCAACCTAAGACAGGCAAACAACCTGCAGAATTTATACAGGGTTTATTATATCTCCCAGATCTTATTACTGCTAAAGTGAATATGCTAGACATTTACTGAATTGGTTTTCTATTTCTGCTGTAAAAAGTGACCATAACTTTGGTGTCTTAAAAGAACACACTTTTATTATATTACACTTCTGTAGGTTAGGAGTCCAACAAAGATCTCACTGGACTAAAATCACGGGGTCAACAGAACTGCCTTACCTTCTGGAGGCTCTAAGGGATAATCTCTTTCCTTGCCTCCCTAAAAAGTTTTTAGAGGCCTCCCACATTCCTTGGCTTTTGACCCCTTCCTACAACTTCAAAACTAGAACAGCAGGTAGAGTCCTTCTAATTTCACACCATTTTGACCTTTTCTGCCTCTCAATTCTAAGGTCCCATGTAATTTCATGGGGCCCACCTGAATGGTCCAAGATAATCTCATCACAAGGTCTTTACCCGAATCACATCTGCAAAGTTGCCTTTCTTATGTGGTGTAATATATGAACAGGTGGGGGAACTACAGCAGGCACATCCTGGGGGAGACAGTATTATTCTGCTGGTCACAAAACTATTAACTCAGATGCCAACTAATATTGGAACTATGAAAAAAAGAACTTCTCTAATTTCAACAAAGTTTAGTTAAAATAAGACACTACCTGAAGGCAAAATCTAGACCAGTGAATCAAGATAAAGTCAGCTTAGAACCCTAGAAGTGCTTCACTGCTGTCCATAAAATTGCACAAGTACTAGTCTCTTTAGATCTTTTTTTTTCCCAAAATCTGGCCTTTTCCCCCCTCCAAGGCTGACTCTGATGGTAGAAATCTCATCGGAGACAAAGAGTGCGTGGTGGAGGAGGTGAAGGTGGTGGTGGAGTCGGTGCACCTGGGATGCCACTAACTTCTAACTATGAACTTTCAGCTGGTCTCTGTGGAACAGATGGGAGGGTTTTCTCAGACCCACCCTTGCATGAACAGAGGGATCCTTGTGCACCTTCGCCAGGCGGCCAGGAAGGGGAGCCACAGTCCTTCCCTTGGAACTTGCCTTGTAAAGAAGGCAGGCACCAAGATATTAACTTGTCTGGAATCCTGTGGACCAGATGTCGGCAATCCATGTCCAGAGCTTCCTGACTTTTGGTCACACATCCCCAGGGTCGGCCTAAGGCCCGTGCTGTCTGGGTTGGCTGTGGAGGATGAGCTCTTCAGGCAGAGCCATCTTGCTCTGTCTCCTCCAAACCAGGTTCTGACCAGAGAGCAATGTGTTCGTGTTTCTCAGGCTGGTGGAAGATACTCCCTCATCGTCCTCTCAGACTGGGGCAGTCCCTTCCCATGTTGGCCTGCTCTGCGGGTGGGGGAGAAGGGATGGGAGGATGGGAGCAAGAGGGGCAGGAACAAGAAGAAGAAGTGGGAACAAAAAAGCCTGGGGAGAAGATAGGGGAGGATGGCGAGGAAGGGGGAGGTGGAAGCTGAGGAAGAATAAGGAGGACGATGACCAGAGTGTGAATGCCATGGAGGTTCTAGCTTCTGGTCCCAGAATGGCAGCTGCCTTCTCTTGAACTTCCCCTGACCTCATGCTGGACACACACACACCCCAGCCTCCTCTCTCATCCTCCAGACTCCTTTATTCCCACAAGAGCAGCCTCCCATGCCTTGATTCTGGGGATCTTTCCTTTCTCCCTAGGTTTCCCCAGAGCTAGGCACAGATTCCTCACCAGCAACCAAACCCTGGTCTGTGGTTCTGGAGAGTCCAAAGCATGGAAATCTCTCATGAGAAAAGGAAATGCAGGCCACATGGGGTCATGGGGTCACTCTGCAGAATCTCAATCCAGCTGTCCAAGTCATGCTAGGTTGATATTTGGGAAGATGTCAAACTCGTTCAAAAGAAATTCTAAGAAGATCCTTGGTGCAGGTCATTGTTACATGGAGTAAATTATGCTATTGAAATCCTAAACCAGGTGATCAATCCTCATTCCAAAGTCATGGATCACCCTTAAGAAGGGCAAAGCAGGTGGTGAGTGCTAATTACAGGGAATGAACAAAACTGGGGCAGATCCCAGAAAGGACCACGTAGGAGAAGCTGCTTAGGCCAATGGCTAAGCGACCACCTGTATTAGTCAGCTTGGGTTTCCAGAAAAATGTACTATAGACAGGGTGGCTTAACCAGAAATCTGTTTTCACACATTCTGGAGACTGGAAGTCCAAGATCAACGTTGAAAGTTCCTGCCAATTCGGTTTCTGCTGCGAGCTCTCTTCCTGGCTTGTAGATAGCAGATGCCTCGCTGGGTCCTCACATGCCCTTTTCTCCTTGCTTGAGCTGGGATAGGGCAGGAGCCCAAGCTCTCTTCATTTAAGGACATTAATCCTGTCAGATCAGGGCTCCAAGCTTATGACCTCATTTAATCTTAATTACTTCCTTAAAGGCCCCTTCTCCAAATACAGCCCTACAGGGATTAGGGTTCAAGATATGAATTTGGGGGGCGGGTGGTGGAACACATACATTCAGTTCCTAACACCTTCTCCAGCCTCCTCCTCCCATGAAGGCATTTGCAGCTCTCAGCTCTGGTCCCTGGGAACTTCCCAGGCCCTGGGGCCTCAGATTCCTCTCCCCACAGACTTTCTCCTTCTCTCTCTCTGACTCAAACGCCTCAACACGGGGCACAGCTGTTGACTGGCTGACACTCAAAGGCAGTGAACTCAGTTGCTTTCACCTGGCTGACTTTCAGAAGAGAGGGGCCACCACTGACTGATATGTTTGCAGAAATGTGTTCACTGAGGAGACTGGCTGTGGCGGCAGAATAATGCTTCCCCAAAGATGTCCACATCCTGGTCCCTGGAATTTGTGAACATGTTACTTGACATGGCAAAAGAGACTGCAGGTGTGATTAAATTAAGGACCTTGAGATGGGGAGATTATCCTGGAGGGTCCAATGGAATCACAAGAGTCCGTATAAGTGAAAGAGGGAGGAAGATTTGGTGTCAGAATAATGCGTTTTGAGAATAACCTGATCAGCCGTGACTGGCTATGAAGATGGAAGGGGGCTGTGAGAGTAGAATGTGGGCATCTTCAAGAGGCTGGAAAAGGCAAAGAAAGAGATTCTCCCCTAGAGCCTCCAGAAGGAACCTCACCTCCACTGTCAGATTGATTTTAGCCCAGTGAGATGCATCTTGGACTTCTGATCTCCAGAACCATAAGATAATAAATGTGTGTTGTTTTAAGCCACTAAGTGTGTGGTAATGTGTTACAATAGCAACAGGAAACTCCTACAGTGGACACTGGTAGACAGAGAGGATTTAAAAACCAGTTCTGGTGGCTATTTGTTACCATGGCTTTAGAACAATTACTCTATCCCCAGAAATGTGAACTTTCAAACTTTTCAATTCTCAGTGTAGATAATGTAAATAATACTGAGTGATATATCAAACCATCACCATATAAGGAGTCGAAACCCTCACCCTGTGCTCAGGGTAAAAGTCTAACACCATCCAAAATTGGGTGTTCATGGGTGTATGTTTGGGACAGGGTAGCAGGGGCTTCAGAACTGGATTTATAATGCTCCCCACAGGGCTGGCTGCAGGGTGTTGGGTACAGGGAGGGTCTTTTGCCATATCTAAGCCATCTAGTATCTGAGCCCCCTTTGTTTGTAGGAGAAACTTTCCACATTCTGCAACTTTTAAGGATCACGCACTCGTTGACTTAGTTTTCCTAGGGGCTAAGGTGTGGGTCTATTACCAAAAGCTGGCCAATCCCCATCAGCAACAACTACTTCAGCATTTGACAGGAGTTGAGAGACACAAGGAGTAGGCCCTGGAGAAATTTTTTCTGTCCCCTGCAACAGAAGAATCTCCCTACCTCAAGATCCTTAGTTTAACACCGACCAGGTGCAGCAGAAGTCATGGAACCATTGGAGGTGTCTAGTGTCCAGGGCCAGTAGTGTCACCTGTGCAAAGCTACAGGGTCTGTCACTCAGCAGGGGGCACTAGTGTCCTTCCCATTTGGTCTGTGTGCTCCCTTCCATTGGCCTTTCTTATTCTTCCCTGCTTGTACAGTCTGGTTCTCCAGTTTGCTGGAGATTCTCTGAGCTATTACTATCCCTGGAATAAAGTATGTTTCAGATGAAACGAGCCAGAGCTTATTTCTGATGGCTGCAGAGAGGAAAAGGAGGGGAAAGAGGGAAAGCAGGGGGAAGAAAGGAAGCTTCTTCCTGGAAGTTGGCTGGGTGCTGAGTTCCTTTGCCGTCAGCTCCAGGATTCTCCGGAAGAGTCAGCTTCCCCCTTAAGCCAAAGGCTGTAGTGGGATAACTGAGGACATGGAAAGGAGACGTGACCCATGAGCCCCCCCGCCCCCAGCAAACTGGGGGCTGGCGAATAAGCCAGAACTGCAAACAGTCCTGATTGCTTTGAGCTTCCCCGGCAAACCGGGGGCATGCGAATAAGCCAGAGTTGTGAACAGTTCTGAATGCGTCGAGCGCCCCCCCAGCAAACCGGGGGCCTGAAAAAGAAGCATTGAGTGCTTTGGGCACTGATGCATGAGATGTCCTCAGTATAATCAGAGTGGTGGGAACGCAAGGAAATGTCCTTGTGCTACTTCAGTATAATCAAAATAATGGTGGGAACTTTGTGCTGTTCTTACGCTCAAGGACGAAGCACGGCAGGTGCTCACGAAAGCCAATTATTGCTTGTATAATTAATAAAAACATAGGTTGCTGCTTTGGCACTTCTGAAATGTTAAGAAAACAAGTCTTAAAGTGTAAACCTAGATAATGCTTTAATAAAAGTTACCACAGCAGGACAGACGGCGCTGTTTTGCCTGAGCGAGCGGCAGCCCTCTCTACTGCTGTGCTTTGGCACAATTCATCTCGTGTGATGAGCTTACTTTCGGCCCTGTCCTAAGAAACTACAACAAAAGGCACCCTCAAGAATCAAGTTACGCCACTCCTTGCTCTCTGGTCTGAAAACACAAGTTGCCTGCTTTCGGCAGTCTCCCCGCTTCCCGCCCTCAGGTCTAACCCAGTCTTACTCAGTAAGAGAAAACAAACAAACAAACCTCACTCTTCAAGCAAACACGTCATCTTTCTATCCCTTATCATCCCTTGGTCATCAGCTTCTTTTTCAGAATCTTCATTCCTTGTATTCTGTATGGTGGGGAAAGGAAAAACATGGTCCCTGGGATACCATGAGAATGAAGTAGGAAGGACGTGCACAGAAGATACACCGAGTAGCACTCTGAGATGTAACCCTGAATCTGTATGTTTATACACAAAACACATACATAAATATATACTTGTATCCATTGTTTTACAACTTCTTTACTACTTAAAAAATTTTTGGATCAGCGTAACACACGATCCCAGAATTCCTTTCCCCGGCGTGTAACGCAGGACAAAAGGTAAGAATTGGAGGAGGCTGGCAAAATCCGGCTGTATCTCAGATAAAGGGTAAGAGGCGTGTTACCTCGGCTTGGTGGGCTCCCGAAGTGGGCGGCCATGGTGACGTTACTTCCCCTTCAGCAGCCGGCCCGCCCATTGGTCATCTCGGCAGGGCGGGGACAGGGCAGGGGTTGGAGGAGAGGAGCCGCCTTAGAGGTCAAGAATGGGGCTTGGCTTATGTAAATCTTGCAGCTTATGGGTACAATTCCCCGCTAGCCACTTCCCGGGCTGTGGAAGTTTTCCGGAGAAGTTGCTTGGATTTTATTAGCAGAGTCGTTTGGAGGGGCTGAGAGGCGTGGAAGGGGAGGGGGTGCGGAGGGTGGGTGGGGAGCGTGTGTGTACAGTGTAGGCGTCTAAGGCTGTACTGGGTGGCGAAGACCACAGCTCATACTTACCTGGCAGGGGAGATACCATGATCATTAAGGTGGTTTTCCCAGGTCGAGGCTCAACTCATTGCACTGTGAGTGTGCTGACGCCTGCGATTTCTCCAAATGGGAGAAACTCGACTGCATAATTTGTGGTAGTGGGGGACTGCGTGCGCGCTTTCCCCCAGCAATTGGTATTACAGAAACAGAACTAACTGGTTAAACTGGACAAGGAGCGTAATGATTTTTCTGACGGTGGTGTTTTTCGTGGTTTCGAAGCTAGGAATGTGATTACTAGTATGGGAAAGAGACATTGGAGGTGTGGTAAAATCACCTAGCCACTACGGAAGAACAAAGGTCCTTAGCTATAACTACTGAACTTCCGTGTTTGAAGTCTGTATTTTCCAGGAACAGAGAAGACTCTTTCATACTGCAAACACCCGCACACAGGAAAGAGAAACGAGCACATTCAAAAGTAAATGCATAAACTCAAAACAAATTATTTATTAAGTAAATTCGAAAGTAAGATGTGTTAAGTTATAATCGCCTTGTTTTATTTTCTGCGTTGCGGTAGGGGGTGGTGCGGATTATCTTTTCCGTGTAATTTACAGGTTCCCCAATATGCTTCCCGTCCCGTTTCCCCCATCCCCCCTTTCTTACTATTGTGGACTCTGCCGGTGTAGTAACGTTTTTCTATTCGGATCTGTGATAAATTATTTTCCTGCATGGAATTTGTTTTCAGTGTGTTTCTCTGACGCACGATTATAGCGGAGGTGCTGGCTACCATGTAATCAAACGTTTTCGGTTCCGATCCGTTATTAACAGAAGTAGAACACTTTCTGCTTAAATGAAACTGCCAGCGCCTCGCGATCTCAAAAAAAAGAACATCTCACGGCATCTCGAAGTCTGTTTGAGCATGTTCCGACCTTCCAGAGCAGCGGTAAGAGAGCAACTGGGAAAAGAGGAGAAAAAAAGTTTTGTGTTCTCGGGCGAGGATTTTCTCAGGAGAAAAAACTAGGATCGCTCAGAGCGGAGGTGCACTGGGGAGAAGCCCCTAAACGCATTTCCTTGTCGTTCGTTTAGAATGGATTTCGTGTCTTTTCACCAGGTAGAAACCTAAGACGGCCGCGAGCACGCGAGTCAGGCGCCTCCTGCCATCGCAGGTTCGGGGCGGGATAACGAGAGCGCTCGGCGGGAGGCCGCTCCTGGGTCCGCGGGGCTGTGCGCGGCCTGGCTCAGCGGTGGGAGCAGCAGAGTAGGAGGCAGAGGGTGCCGTGGTGTAAGGGTGAGCACTGTGGACTCTGAATCCAGCTGATCCGAGTTCAAATCCCTGTGGGACCTTTCTCTTTTACTAGAAGAGGATTTTTTTTTACTCCTCAGACGGGACGTGCTTTCCCACTCCCACGTCCCGGAGAGGGGCGGTCCGCGCGCTCCCTACGGACGGGGCGGGCAGGTGCGGAGACGAGCCCGCGGCATCTCCGCTGGGCCCCGGCGACTCTGCCCGTCGCTGGCCATCGGAGGCCCCGGGCCAGGCGCGCAGCGACCGAGCCGGTGGCACCCCGTCGCGGGGGCAAAAAACAGAGGCTGCGCCCACTGCGTCCTGCCTCGCGAGGGAGCTTCGCACAGCACGTCTTGTAACTAACTGCGCGCGTGTCCCTGTGAGTAAAAGGGTCGCGGTGCGGAGCTGTGACGTCGCTGAGCAGCCAGGGTGACAGCGTCTTAGCTTTCGGGTCGAGGTTTCCAGGCCTGGATGGCAAGTACTGTATTGTATTCAGGTGCCCTACCTTATTCCGAATTTTAATTGATTCTATTCCACTTTGTACCGATTTTTTTCAGAATTTCTCACTCTGAAGTCTAAATTGGACAAGGAAAGCCGCTGTTAGGCTAAGATTTGAGCCTTGACTCCAGGAAATCTCGTCGTTTCATTCCAAGGTCGGCCAGAAGAAGGAGGAAGGCCAAGGATTCCGGTGTCCGAGGACAGCAGGGATCCCTGACCCACCTCCATCCAGGCCTTTGAGACACTTGCAGATCTTAAGTCAAGGCTAGACTATAGTGAATATGCCTTGTTTGGTTAGATTTGAGTTGGAAACCACATTCATTTTTTATCATTATCAAATTAATCTTTTAAATGTCACTTCTAGACATTGAAAACACAATGTAACAAATGAACCTGTGTATGCCTTTTGTGGAACAAGCATATGGATAAGAACTCTCCGAAAAGACCATAAAACACAATAATTTATATATACCCCAGGACTGTGACAAAATTTTTAAAACTGCTTTTCTCAGTTGTGTTATTATTGGCATTGTTGGTAGTTCTTTATTCTTTTGTCTGTATAATGCGGGAGAAAACAAAGGAGACTGTAAAAGATATTGTATTTCTATTATGCCCAGTGTACTTAAAAACAAAAATACTGGTATTAGAGAAAAGAGATTCAGATGAAAGACGTTCAATAAAAAGCCTGTAGTTCGGGCTTCCCTGGTGGCGCAGTGGTTGAGAGTCCGCCTGCCGATGCAGGGAACACGAGTTCGTGCCCCGGTCCGGGAAGATCCCACATACCGCGGAGTGGCTGGGCCTGTGAGCCATGGCCGCTGAGCCTGTGCGTCCAGAGCCTGTGCGTCCAGAACCTGTGCTCCGCAACGGGAGAGGCCACAACAGTGAGAGGCCCGCATACCGCAAAAAAAAAAAAAAAAGCCTGTAGTTCTGAATTTGAATTGTGAATGTGAATATATGTGAATACATAAATACAAATATGAGTATTTCCTAGCTCTGTCCACTGGAAACGTCCAGAAAGAAACCAATTCCAATGGGTATCTTTAGGTTACACAATTTGATTTGGGAATAACGTTTTGCATAAAAAGAAACCAGAGATTCTTAGAGAAATGACTGAGTCCAGGTCAGGGGCAGAAAATATTCAGGATGAGACAGAAGCACCTTGTCATACTGATATCAGGAAAGTTCTCAAAGACTATTAGGATCTTATCAAAAGGATGAAGGAGCCAGCTTAAAGTCACTTTCACTACTGAAAGAGAGGATAATTGGAGTGTCAGTAAAGACTATATTGCCATGAATTGAAATACTTCAATGTGTTTGAAACTTTGAATTCATATTAGCACAGGGGAAAAAAAAAGAAATAAACTAACTGGTGACCACAGAGGATGCTTGGGGAATTGCTCATTAAGCTGCAGTTTTCTTTACAGAGGGTACCACTAAGTAACTAAACAGTATTTAGTGTTTAGGGGAAGTTTCTTTTTATACAAGTGTTCCACTTAAATAATACATGACCACGGAATATCACCCTTTTACTCCACATAATCAGTTAATGGATCTAGGCCTTGAAGTCCGAGGGCTGCTAATATTATTAGAAGAGACACACAGGACTTGATGTGCCTCCTGACCAGAGAGCACACACCACTTCTGAGGTACTCTTGCCAAGAGAGCAAATGTGAATCTACAGACGTGAATCTCATCAGTCTCTGTATCTGCCAGTCCAAAATAGGGGCCACTAGACACATATGGCTGTTCAACACTTAGAATATGGCTAGGAGGACTGAGGAAGTGGACTTTAATTATATTTAATTTATAATTCATGTGAATGTAAACTTAAAAGCTGAAGACATGCACAATATTCTATTAAACACAACTTTAAAACTTTGGTAGAATTATATTTCCTTTAATGTGTAGTATTAATTAGCTATGTAGAAGATTATATTTGTATTGTTGTGTGCTTAGCTAATTATTAATTAGCTATGTAGAAGATTGTATTGTTGTGTGCTTTTACTTTTCATTGTGGCTACTAGAAAATTTTTAATTACATATGTGACTTGCATTTTCATTACATTACAGCACTGCTGTAGATTCTACCACCAAAAAGAAAGTATGGAGGACAGAAGAAATGATTAAAGTACACCCAGTTATACAATTTAGATTGTCAGAATGCTACAGAACAAACAACTGTTTCTTCAACAAATGAATGATTAAAAAAAAAAAAGAAAAAAAGGACAGCAAGAGAGAGCTAGAGCAAGAGAGAGAGGGAGGAAGGAAGGAACAGAGGGAGGAAGGAAGGAAGGGAGGGAGGGAGGAAGAAACTGAGGGGAAACATATGTAAAAGACTTAAACACATATCCTACTGATTACAGTTTGTGGATTTTATTTGGATCCCAAGAAAGAATACTAACAAAAACAATAACGGGAAATTTGAACACTATTTTATGATATTAAAGATTTTGAATTAATTTATGAATAATTATAATGCTATGACGATAATACTTTCAAAAGGAGTCCTCATTTAGGGAAACATGCTGAACTAATTACAGATGAAATGTGATGTCTGAGATTTGCTTTGAAGAACATAGGAAAAGGTAAGTGAGTGGATTATAGTAAAACAAATTCAGCCATAAGTTGGTATTTGTTGATCGTGGCTGACAAAGATGGGGATATTCTGTTATATAATTCTGTCTATTTTGTGTACTATTGAAAATCTGCATTTGAAAAAGAATGATAGGAGAGCACAGGTCCACCTAGGATAATGGCAGCTGAATCTCCACATGCATTTCAGAGGGCTAGGGACTAACATAGAGAGTCAAGGACACCACTCAAAACCCTGCCCGAAACAACCAGGGGCCAGAGCACACTGTGGACTCCAACTGGTTTGTTTTTAACCCAGGTCTGGGAGCCACACAGCAGTAGAGGGAGCAGCAAAGACTCTGCACATAGAGGAGAGGTCAGAGGGAGGGCATACTCAGGAGGGAACCCTGGTAAAATTACTCACAGAAAGAGTATGTGGATAAACTCAGAGGATGCATGAGACCTGGTCGACTAAAGCTCTGGTGTCTGGGGAACTGACAGGAAGGGGTTCGACAGTGCAGAGGACCAGAGCATAACAGTCTTGGGGAGGCACAATTACTGGGATCAGGTGTGAGACCAAGCTGAAGGTAACATCCTTTGGATGCTTGTGGTGAAGAAAAAGAATGAAGCAACTGGTAGAAATTAAAGATCCTACTGGAAGAAACAGAATCCCAGAATCAGGAGACACACCATGGCTTTCCCCAAAAACCTTACATCTGCTAGAGTAACTACACAAGACAGAGACATCTAGACCTAAGAAATCGACTAAGCCACTCAAAGCACTCATCTGTTCCTACGTAGAACTGCAGTTTCTCATTCAGGTACACCTAGTCACGTTAAAATGAAAATCATACAGCAGACATTTATTCCAAGGTGACAGAAGAAAAAAGAACATAGAGAGTCAAATTTTTCAGCTCATAAAAAGGTTCCCTTCAAAATCAATCACACACACACACAAAAATCAATCACAAAACATAGGAAAAATGTAAAATGGCATCCGTATCTGAATTGTTTCTGAACAAAGTATTTGTAGATACACACACACACACACACACACACACACACACACACACACAAATACGTGGGTAAAAGCTCCAAAATTTCACATAAGAAATACACAGCACAAAATAGAAGTAGACAAGAAAGAAGAAATGAGAAATTACAATTGGCAGAGATTAGAAAAAACTGAAGGAACAGAAAATTCTCTGAAAAAGAGGCTAAATGACAAGGTACATAAGGGATGATATTTATCTAAAATTATAAGGGACATTGAACTAAAAAATGAAAGTATCAAACAGAATAGAAATGAATAAAAGATAATGAGAAAGGATCAGAGAGAAAGTCATAGAGACCTGGGAGAAACAGAACTGGAATGGTCAACTCCTATTAGAGCTAAAAGATTTAAGAGGCCCGCGCACCACAGAAAAAACCTCACCCAGTTTTTAATTTATAATAGCATGATTTAGAACTACTCAGTAGACCTACACTATTTCACACCATTCTTTTTCTTCTCTCCATCTACTCCAGCACAGATTTCTTTCCCACTGGCCCTAAGGATTTTTTGGTCTTTCTCTGGCACTCTCATATAAATAACTTGCCTTCTCAATTAGATTTGTCTGAAGCAATGATTATATTGGATTCTTGTGTATTTCCCTGGGTCTTCATAAATCTGGCCCAAAGTTTATTCACTACAATGCTCTCCTACATTCCTTGGCCTCAGATTCCAACTAAGTTCATTTTTCAGGATTTTTACTGAACATGTAGAAGGAGTAATTTGAGAAAAGGGGAGAGGTCTGAATGCCTATGCACTTCATGCTTTTATGCATATTGAAAACCTGGCCTCTGCATCTCCTTTTGGCTAATGTCCCTTTAGGGTGCCATCTACTGTCCCCCACCTACTGCCAGCTCCAGTGAGTCCCTGGAAGCCCCATACACGGTAGCACAGAACTGCCCACCTGGGGCTGAGGTGACTCCAGGCCAGTCCAGCACTCCCACCTATGACCCAGGTTCTTACTTAGTTTTTGTAATCAGGGATCTTTTTCCTGTTTCATTTCTTCTTGTTCATGTGCAGAAGTTGAGGGTTAAGGGTTTTCCTAGATAAGTTTCTCCAAAAGCGAACCCACATCCAAGTGATTCATTAACACATGATCCTGGTAGAAATAGGCAGTGGAGTTTGGGAGCGGGGAAGGGAGAATAAGGCAAAGAAACCAAGAAAGTGTGTGAGATCAGGCGAAGGACTATGTGTTCAGTGGCCTAAATGATGCTCTTCTGATGAGGAGGACATGGATCTGGGCTTCCCTGTGGCTAAAAGGAAAGGTCAGAGGGAATATCAGGACAGCAGCTATAGGAACTCAACAGAGTTCAGAGTGCAAACAGGAGATGGAGATGGAAGGGCCATGGCAGGGTGGCAGCCCCCATGGAAAAGAGAGGAAAGACCAGACGAGGTAGCATCAGCTGTTGAGTGAACAAACGAGGAAGAGAAAAAATAGTGGGAGACTGAGCTATAATCTTAGGTAAAGAGTATAAGGAAGAAGTACACGTAAGAGCCTCAAATGTGATTACCTCTGTACCCTAAGCTTGAAGGCCAGGGAATTGGCATGCTAGCCTCCACTTGCTGAACAGCAGTTTTCTTGTGATAATTTGTTTCAGGACACTTAAGGCATTCATCTTGCTACAGACCAGACACTCATGTTTGCTGGCAGCTAAGACCTCACCTTCCAGCTTGGGAGGGTTCTTCATTCCAATGGAAGCATCCAAACCCAGCTCTGAAGATAAAACCACAGCCAACAGGATCCGTTGTTTTGCATGATCTTACTATGACTTACTCCCGCACGCAGGAGGGTCATCAAGTAAGGAAAGTGTCCAGGAACAAGAAAGGCCATCTGAAAGTCTATGGTGAGTGGAAACCAATGGAGACATTTTTATATTTGCTTTTTGTTGATCTTCCTAACACTACCCAGTATTGGTAAGACTACCACAGAGCAAACATGTCCCCAAATGCCAAAAAAAAAAAAAAGTCAAGAAAAATAAAACTGATTTTAAAAAAAAAAGAAAAGAAAAAGTTCTGGGCTTCCCTGGTGGCTCAGTGGTTGAGAGTCCGCCTGCCGATGCAGGGGACACGGGTTCGTGTCCTGGTCCGGGAAGATCCCACATGCCGTGGAGCGGCTGGGCCCGTGAGCCATGACCGCTGAGCCTGCGCATCCGGAGCCAGTGCTCCACAGCGGGAGAGGCCACAACAGTGAGAGGCCCGCATACCGCAAAAACAAACAAACAAAGAAAAAAAAGAAAATCTGAGCAGAGGTGGATCCCAAGGAGAAGAAAACTGAGGACATGGCCATGGGGATGAGTGAAGATGATGAATTAAATGGATTTTCATAAAATAGAGAGATCAGTACACCTCATGGGTGAGGATGGCCCTTTATTTTAAAAAGAGGGGAAAAAAGGAAAATAACCTGGATATGAAAACTAAACTGGAGGCTGAGTTGTGTGGCCAGGGTTTACATTGCTACAGAATGTTACTAATACAGTGTTACTGAGAGCACCTAGCAGGGGAAAATTGACTTGAGGGTGGATGTTGAAAAGAGAGGAAAATACTGGCCAACGTACCTTTCTGAGGAAGCAAGGGAAGACGGGTCCCAGAGAAAGTGGGGATCAAAAAAGTGCTCTACCTCAGAGGAAACAACGCATGTGCGATCATTTTGTAAGTGTTAAAGCACCAGAAAGACACAATGGTTAGATGTTATATATTCATAGTTGTTATCAAACCATTTTTACTGATCAGGCTTTCTGGACATCATGTTGCTTAATATTCCCAACAACCATGGAATGGGGATATAATTTTTCAAGAGTTCAGATGAGGGATGTGAGATGTGAGTACCTAAGGAGATAAATAACTTGGCCCAGTGAAACAATCAGCAGTTTGCAAACCCAGGGCCTGAGGCAGAGCTGGTCCTAAATCCCAGGCTCTTGCTCACCTCACTCTGGTAGAGCATCACAGACTTCAACCAGACCTACAGTGGGTGTGGGAAAGGCCCCATTGCCCCCTCCACCCTCAACCCTGAGACAACTAGAGCTTCCTAATCCCCTTTTATTTTTTACCTAGGAAGAGTGGTCCTTGGCTTCCAGAATCGGGGTTGGCAGTAAAGTCCATGTGTAAGCTGTACAGGAGTCTGACAGACGATGGCCGATAGAACCAGTCAAATCACATTCATCCAGTGAGTCCTGCTGGACTTCATTCTCTTCTACCGCCAGCAGCTCCAAACTGAGCTTTGTGGGGTCGGGAGGACTGATGATTAAATAGCAAATATTCAGGAACACGGAGTCCTGGCGGGTTTTGATGGGAGGGTTAAGGGACCGGTCATGTTATGGGTTTGGTGTGCGTTGTGTTGGAGAGTTTCAACCGAGGAGGTCAATAGATGAATCTGGACCAGCCATCTCGGTCCTTGTAATATTAAGCCAAGAATTGCAGACGAACACTTCGGGTTTAAGTTCAAAGCAAAATTTACTTAAAGCATAGACACACTCTCGGAGAGAGCGCAGACTGGCTTCTGCGATGTGAAACCAGCCCAGCTATAGGGGCGCGGGGTGTTTATAAGCGCTTTGAACCTAAGGGTAGGAATTGGGTTAAGATCCAGTGACAAGGTCCCGTCACGTGAGTGACGGGTTATACTGAGTGAGCATGCTTTTACCCATAATTCCATGTTTTCACCCAAATTCGCTAAGAAAAGCCCATGGCGGGGAGGGGGGGTGTTGAAACCACATGTAAATTCTATTATAATGATGACATAATGAGGTTGGGGTTATCTACGGTTATCGCTTGGCTCAAACTGCGCCTGCGTGCCTTGGGGAATTCCCCTTCGGCCAGGTGCTTCCTGCTGCTTCAGGACGTGCTGACCGCAACCTGTGCCTCAGACCCTCCTTGTTTGGCTCACATATCCTGAGTCTCCACCTCTGCCTTCCCCTGCTGCTCATCTGTAGCTAGCTGCCTAACAGTCACAGAAAAGAAATGGGAAGTCCCCATAAAGGGAGGTATAACAATCCTCTCCTATCTGGGGCCGGCGGGTGCTTGCAAAGGGAAAGGGAGAGAGAGGGAGGGGGAGAAAGTGAGCGTGACATGCTCTGAGCACTGATCAGAAACGAGCCCAGGAGGAAGGAGACTGAACTACCCCAGTACACAGCAGTCACATCACACACGCCTTCAGAAACCGTAAAGGCGGCTTCAACTATAGCATAAGTTTTTCGTGAAATTTACATGTAGCAGCCAAGTGAACAGGCTCTAGCAGCATAATGGGCTCCTAGAAGTCCTGTGTCTTCAAGGCCAATTTCTCTAATACTGAGATGTGATACGAATTTTTTTTCTCGTTCCTTTCCTTGCCATCAAATACCTGCCAGTGTGGTAAGGCCAAACAGGCAGAGGCAGATATGCATCTCATGCTGGTTTTAATAAAAAGGAGAGAACAGGAGACTGCAAGAAATCGGGTGGCTGATTAGTACCCCTGCATCAACTGACTGTAGGTTACTATAATTGAGAGGGATTCATAAAGGGGCCTATACAAGTACCACAGTGAAAACAGACAACATTATTAAAAGGGACACTTTGTGGTTGTCAGAATGGAAGAAATAGGCATATTCAGCACTTTCAGATTTCCCTGCATCTGATATGACCAGATGTCACCACTGAATTAAGACCCATGTTTCTTCATAGTTACCTAGAACAGATAAGGTCTTGGCCTTCCTCTTCCTCAAGAACAGTATGATTTCCTACAGATAAATTCAGACAGGGAACAAAAAATTTCACAATTTGTATGGAAACTCAAAAGATCCTGAATAGCCAAAGCAATCTTGAGACTAAGCAGATCTTCCTGTGTACGATAATAACCCAGTATCCAATACTACCCTGGGGACAAACATCACCAGTGGGACGATAGGATATTTTAAGAAGAATATTCCAGGAGGCCTCAGGTTGTGTCTTATATACCTGCCTTGGTTTGCTTTCCTGAGCCATCAGCCAAGATCTCCCTGACCTGGTAGATCCTCACCACGGTATCCTCTTCCAAGTCTGAATAAAAAGTTAAACACATCTTTTCCCCACAGATTGTGGGCAATAGCTCACCTGCATTCTAACAGAATAGTGTAATATTCAGGCTTTTCTCATCATACACTGGCTGGTTTAGCAGAATGATGGATGGAATCTACAAAACCTTGAATCAAAATGAATGTTTGGGCTTCCCTGGTGGCGCAGTGGTTGAGAGTCCGCCTGCCGATGCAGGGGACACAGGTTTGTGCCCCGGTCCGGGAAGATCCCACATGCCACAGAGCGGCTGGGCCCGTGAGCCATGGCCGCTGAGCCTGTGCGTCCGGAGCCTGTGCTCCGCAACGGGAGAGGCCGCAACAGTGAGAGGCCCGCGTACCGCAAAAAAAAAAAAAAAAAAAAAAAAGACTGTTTGTTGCTACGCTGAATCTTTGGCCATTCATGGGGTAGGGAAATGCCAGGGCTCTGCCTTGGTTCATGGAAACGTACAAACAAGGTGATGGTAGAGGTCTTCGTGTCCTGGTTTTCAGATGACTGCTTCACTGACACAGCCAACTTAGAGGAGACAGACACTGGGGATGACAGAAGTGACACCAGTGAAACAACAAATCCAAAGATGGAATTAAGGCTGTCAACGTCTCTGGAAAGGCACAGAAATTCAAGGGACATTTTTTGGGTATGAAAATAGGAGGCTTGTATGTAGGAAGAGACATTTCATGGGAATCAGGAAAAACGACAGTCATCCCTGTGCACTTGCACACCTGCAAGTGAGTGAGTTTGTCACACCTGCCTTGGATCCATTATCTAACTGGGGGCCTGACCCATAGGCTTGGCCTGGATGAAGAACAGAGCACAGCTCCCTGACCCACCTGATGTCTGTGCTTAAAACTCTGTCATAGAGCCTGATTCAAATCACTATGTCTACAGGGCTTGTACACAGGGATGACAAATCTCAGCACTGCCTGAGGCGTGGGGTACAAAGAATACAGAGTCTACCTGGGAGTCCAGTTGGAGTTTTATCACATTGATAAAGAATACTCAATGGTTACATCCCGAGCATAAGAGACATCCACTTCCTCAAATGAGAAGAAGGCAGCGCTTGTATAAGGCCAGAAGGAGTCTGACAGACCAGGAAGAATTGAGTAAATCAAATAGTATTCATCCAGTGAGTCCCATGCGACACCATTCTCTACCATCTGTGGCAGCTCCCTGCTGAGCCTGGTGGGGAGGCAGGACTGAAGATTAACCCAAGAGGGATCAGCAATCATAGAGTCCTACCTGGTTCTGATGGCATGTTTAAGGGAGTGGTGAAGCAAGCCAAAGGCCTGATCCTTTAAAGAGGGAAAAACTCCCTTTTGTGTGTGGGACAGAGTGTGTTTTTTCACAGGGGCAGGAGATAGAAAGGACACTAGGTGCTCAGTGCTCTGGCCAAATAACAAGCTGATGAAGAAAGAGACTGAATTATCTCTGGATGGTAGTCATGACTCACAACATATAGAGACACGTACCAGTGGCTTTCACCCTTTCATTTACGTTGCATTGAGTGTCACATGGAACGGGCAAGTGCATACAGCTTTTGGGACATTCTGGTGTCCCAGAAATCTCATGCCATCGAGGCCTCTCTAAATACTGTGGCATGGTATAGTAATATTATGGTCTATTTACATTTCTTGCTATGACATACATGCCAACATGCTAACGCCAAACAGGCAGAAAACAGATATGTACCTCACTCTATAAACCACACTGGAGATAACGAGTGAGTGCCAAAAAATCACTCTGACTTAGTTTACCTGGGTCAACCGGCTTGGGTTATAAACTTGAGAAGTTAATAAGAAATGGGAAACAATGTAAGTACCACAATGAAAGCAGAGAACATTACAAAAAATGATAATTCGTGGTTGGGAAAATTGATGATACAATATATTCAGCACTTCCTGCTTTCCCCTGGACCAGAGGCCTGCAGACGTCATCACTGTATTAACGGGCCACAAGTATTCAAAATTACCTTGTGGCAATAGCCACTGGTCCTTGCGGGTCACTGTGATCAGTTTGGTTTTCTACAAATAAATTGACAGGACAGTTACATCAGGCAAAACCCCTTCACAAATGCCCAATCCTGTGCCAGTCTTCACAGTGTGATAACAGGCTATTGTGAGAGAAATAGCCCAGGAGGCCCCAAAGAGAGCCTCATAAGAAGGCACTGGGTTTCCTTCTTGAGCCACTGGACAAATGTCCTTGATATGACAGGTCATCCTCAGAGTATCCTATGTCCTGAGTCTGTGCAAATGGCTAAACAAATCCTTTTCCCCACAGATCCTGGGGAAATACCCAGCTGCCATCCTAGAGCGTTGCTGTAATAGTCAGCCTTTTCTATCTGAAATGCTGTTTGTTAATGGGTTAGATGAATTATACAGTGAGATTAGATGGGAGTGGAATCTACACACCATCAAGTCAAAAGAATCTTCAGGGACTTCCCTGGTGGCACAGTGGTTAAGAATCTGCCTGCCAATGCAGGGGACACGGGTTCGAGCCCTGGTCCGGGAATATCCCACACGCCACGGAGCAGCTAAGCCCGTGCGCCACAACTACTGAGCCTGCACTCTAGAGCCCGCAAGTCACAACTGCTGAGCCCTCATGCCAGAACTACTGAAGCCCGTGCACATAGAGCCCATGCTCTGCAACAAGAGAAGCCACCGCAGTGAGAAGCCCGCGCACCACAACGAAGAGTAACCCCTGCTCACCGTGACTAGAGAAAACCCACACGCAGCAACAAAGGTACAACGCAGCCAATAAATAAATAAATAAATGTATAAAAGCAAAAAAAAAAAAAAAAAAGAATCTTCAAAGCTGCAAAGAAACAATGGCCATTCATCAGCTTGGGAAGTTCCAGGGCCCTGCCTTGCTTCAGAGAAATGTACCAAGTGTGACAGTGGGGCTTATATTTTGGTTTCAGAAGACTCTGGACAAGATAACACAAATGAAAGGAGATAGACTGTGGGTTGACAGAAGTGAATCAATGTAGTGACATCTCCAAAGATAGAAACAAGACTGCCATCAGACTCAGACACGTAAGGGAGCTCAGGGACATTGCTCAGGAATGAAAATTAGAGAATTTCATGTGATATAAGACATTCATTCAAAATTAGGAGGCCTCAAAGTTACTTCCTGTGCCACAATGTACATGTGAGTCTGGCAGGACTGCCTTCGTTCCAGTGATTTGCCACAGGGACAAACAAGACTAGGAACTGAGAAAAGTTCACTAACTTGTAGAATGTCTTATTTTAAATGCAATTGTAGAGTCTGGTTCAAACCAGGCTTCAATATGTAAGCATACAGTCTATCTAAGCAGATTAATTCTCTCAGAGTATACTAACAAAGATAATGGAGATTACCTGGGAGACCAGTTGAAATTTCATCCTCTTTAGCATGGGAGCAACCACAGGCTCCATCCAGAGCAGACCCCACTTTCTCTTCATCAAATGCAAATTTTTCATCAGTGTAAGGCTGGTAGCAGTTAGAACCTTCCTGGGGAGTTGAAGGAGCCAGAACACATTCATCTTGGGATTCCTGGAGCACTTCCTTCTTTTCAACATCCTGTAGGTTCACGCTGTGTCAGGTGGCAAAGGGATGACAGAAGATTAAACTAAGAGGAGCAGACACCATGCTGTCCTAGCTGGTGTTGATGGGAGGCATAGGGAGTGGACACAGAAAGCAAAGGGGAAGTCCTCTTAAAGAAGGAAATAATTATCCTCCTGTATGTGACGTGGAGTGTGGCTTCCATGGGTTGGGAGAGGGAGAGACCAGCAGATGCTCTAGCCACACAACCAGCTGTTGAGGGAGGAGACTGAACTCTCCCTGCATGCTATAGTCATGAGCCCCAGCACACACAGAAGACTAAGAGAGTGGTCCCAACTTGTTTGCATACATTGTGTTGATCTGTATATGCAGTGCCCAAGTGAATACAGCTTTTGAGGAATTATAGACTCTAGATATTCTGCCTTCAGGAACTATTTTCTCAACATTTTGTTATAATATGAATTTCTTCTAGTTTCTTCACTTGCAATCAAATATTTACCAACATGCTGATGCCAAACAGGCACAAGGCGATATGAATCTCACCCTGCTGTTAACCATACAGGAGAGAACACTTGATTACAGGAACTCCCAAGTTTGGCTCTTTCACCAGGGTCAACTCACTGTACGTTACTATACTTGAAGGATTAATAAATTGAAACCCACACAACTACCGCAATAAAAATAGACAACGTTGTTAAAAGGGATATTTGACTGTTGACTGAATGGATGAAAGAGTTACATTTAGTAATTCTGTTTTTCCCTGGATTTGAGGTCTCCTGTTGTCACCACTGACATTCACAGCCCACAGATCTTCAGAATTACCTGGGGGATACTGGCTCTTGTCCATCCACTTGTTTATGATCATTTTGATTGTCTAGCAAGAAATTCAGAGACAGTGGGTCACAATAAGTAAATCACGTCTCACACATACCTACTCAGTGAACACACCACAAGGACGTGAATATTCTCAGTGCAAGAACATAATACATTAGCAGAGACATTCCAGGACACTTAAGTCTTAGAATTAGACTGGACCCCAGACCCATCAGGGAAATTCTCTTATTGATCTGATAGAGTGCTCTCCCAACATCCTTTGTTCTGAGGCTGTATAAATAGTTAATGATATATTTTCCCCAGTAATCCTAGAAAATGAGCTGAGTTATTTTCTAGAATTGTTTCTACAATATTGGTTAGTCCCATCAGATTATGTGGTTGCTGATGGTTTAGAGGAATTTATACTTGAGACTAGAGTGATGGATGAATTGTATAAACCCTCAAACCAAAAAAGAATCTTTGGTGTGACACAGAAACCATGCCCATTCAAGGCTGAAGGGACTGCCAGAGCCCAGCCTTGCTTCATGGAAACATCCAAACAAGGCAATGGTACAGCTGTGTCTGTCCTGGTTTTCAGATGACTGCTTAGCTAACAGTTAGAAGCCAACATAGAGAAGATGGAGACTGGGACTGAGAGCAGTGAAACCAGGGAAACAACCTCTCCTGATGTATATGCAAGTCTGCCGTTGTATCTGGATAAGGATAGAAAGGCCAGGGACATTGTACAAAAAAACAAAAATTAGGTCATTGCAGGTGACAAGACACATTTGATCCAAACTAGGTCTGACAAACACCTCCTGTAGATTTCCACCCAAGGTGGATGAGAGTTTGTCACACCTGATTTGGGTCCAAATGCCTGACACTGGTGCCAGGGTGACACAGGCATGACTGGGGCCTAGAAAGGGATAAAGGCTCCCTGAGCCACCTGATGTCTGTGTTTCATAATAGATCCTTTTCCCTGATTTAAGCAAGATGTGTCTATAGGGACTATCTTCAGAGATGACCTTCCTCAGTCTACACAGGTGTGGGGAACAAATATGGAGGCTACTTGGGAGATCAGTTGGAATTTCATCCTCTTTAGCATGGGAGCAACCACAGGCTCCATCCGGAGCAGGGCCCACTTCTGATTCATCAAGTGCAAATTTGCCATCACCGTAAGGCTGGTTGCAGTCAGAACTTCCTTGGAGAATTGAAGGAGTCAAAACACATTCATCCTGGGATTCCTGAGGCACTTCCTTCTTTTCAACCTCCTGCAGCTCCACGCTGTGCCAGGTGGGAGAGGGATGACAGAAAATTAAACAAAGAGGATCCGACCCCAAGCTGCCCTGCCTGGTTTTGATGGGAAGCATCGGGAGTGTCAGAGAAACCAAAAGGGCAGTCCCCTTAAAGAGGGAAGGAACTATCCTCCTGTACGTGAGGTGGAGTGTGGCTGCCATGGGGCAGGAGAGGGAGACCAGCAGGTGCTCCGTGCACTGGCCACACAACGTCTGATGAGGAGTGAGACTCAACCATCCCAGTATGGTACCTTCAGGAACATGAAACACAAAAGAACTTCCATACCAGATGCTACCCCCGTGGTCCTAAGTCATGTTCAATTTAAGATAAAGTAGTCCAGTGAATATGGCTATTAAGGCATTATAGACTCCCAGAGATATTATGCCTTCTTTTTAGGAATAGAAAGGCCTCCGAGGCCTCTTTCTCTTACTACTGTCACATGACAACCAATTTTTTTTCTAGATAGTTGTCCTGATGCTTAATTTTTCTGGTTACTTCTCTACTAATTCCTTTGCTAGGTACCTTCCTCCCAAGGACCTAAAACAACTGTGTAGGAGTAGATATTTATCTCACCTTGGAGTTCCTTTAGGAGAGAATAGATATTCTGTGTGTGCAGGAAATCCTAAGGGGGGTGCATTCACCTTGGGTCGTACATACAAGTAGCACGGAGACAACAGACGACCAAGTTCACACGGCCATTTCCATGTGGGTTGAGCGAAGTAAATCAATACAGTCTGCAGTTCTGCTTCTCCTTGCGTCTGGCATCTGTGACTCTCTTGACCTCACTGTTCTTTCTGTGACCCTGTCCATAATTTACCCACCCATTACCAGCTCCTGCTAGTTCACTGTTACCTAGATGTGAGTATCTCTTGTGCTTGTTCACCTTCCTCATCTTCACGAATTTCTGCAAATTCAGAAATATCCAAGAAGTCAGCTTCTTGCCACTTCACTCACTCCCAACACAGCAACTCACATGGTTACAGACTCATAAATACCTAGGTATGAATTAGTACCGTATGGAAGTTCTAGTGCATTGTCTTTAAACAATTGCCCTAGCATGGATTTCCGATCCATCAGGCAGTCTGACTAAACCAGAGGATCATCATCATGACACCTTCTGCCTGGAATTGGACAAACATTTAAAGTGTCCTTTCTCCCTTATATCACTGTATACTTGTCCGCCTTCCATCTTGGCTTCCACAGCTGGATCATCCATCCTGCCACAAATTCTGCCAAAGACACAGGCTCTATGAACTTTCACAGCTCTCACAAGATCCCCTCCTTTCTCTAAGGAGAAGAACCATGTCCCACATCCCTCCCCCTGGGAACATCCTGAGCTCTTCCAGGTGGCTTCTGCTGGTTATCAAGGGGAAGTCTCTCTATGGAAAGTGGTCCAGTCTAAACAGCTTTCCCAACACCAAGTCTGACTACATCAAGCACCTTATCTAGCACCACACAGTGAAGGGCTTTCTTTTTTCTGCAGTGCATTCGTAAATATTTCCCCATTTCATCACTACAGCTACCATCAACAGATTATTTGATCCATTTTACAGAAGAGGAAACAGATACTGGGATAGGAAAAAATCACTCACTCACTCACTGTTACTAAAGACAGCCGCCCTCAGGCTGAACCCTGGGAACTTTCATGCTTAGTCCAGGGCTCCTTTCACTCTAATAACCTGCCTCCTGTCACATCGTCTTTTCTGTGCTTTAACACTGGGCGGATGCTGCCTCCTGCGCCAAAGGCCATGGTTCATCAGGGAGGAATCAGACAGTTGGAATACTACGCCCTCCACCCTGTGCATTTCTCCTCTGTTCTCCCACTCAGCCAGTCCTGCTCCTATCATAGCCCCAAACGGGACATGAAACAGGAAAGCTGATAAAAAAAAAACATTCCTAGTGCAGGTGTGGAGTCTCTTGTGAGCAGGGGACCTTGGAGCAGCTCAGTGTTATCAGGTACTGTGGCCCCCTTAGCTGGGCTGAGCTTGTGGGCAAGGTGCTCTGCCAGCCTGTGTCCCTCAGTCAGCCGCTCTTAGAAGCCCTGCCCCTGGTGGTTGTCAAGGTCGTTGTGGGTGAGGAGGTCCTTGAGGTGCTGCTGGAGTAGGACAGAGTCATCTTTCACTTCCCGTAATGTCCGCCGTAACTGGGTCAGCTCTCGTGCCTGACTTCGAGTTAGGGTATCACATGTCTTAAGGTGGGACAGAAGATACAATTTTAAAATGCAAAGATGACGCACTATTAGGGATTTCTGTGAGAACAGCCCCAAGGAGTGTGGACAGATACAGCTGGTGTGAATTGGAAAAAAACGTGAGAATGACAGGGCCAAGAATGGATGACAAGGTGTAGTCAGTCAGGAGGGGGTTGTGAGTTAAAGGTAAATGAGGTATTGATTGCACAACATTGTTGAGGGTACCAAATGCCACTGAGCTGTTGACTTGAATTTGGTGAATTTCATGATATGTGATTTTAAGTCAATAGTGTTTTTAAAAGCAGAGTAAATGAGGCTCTGAATAACAATTGGAGTCCGTAATTCACCAATTGGTGTTCTCCTGCTGGTTTATAAATATTGTGCCATGTGCCTGCCATGAACATCTCTGCCCTCCTTATCTCACCTCTCAGCTTGCGTGGCCTTCTCTGCCAGCTTCTCTGCTAGCCTCAGCGCCTCAAACAGCAGCTTCTCACTCAGCACAGATTCAATGATGTCCTTAAATGCTTCATACTCTGAGGAAAGAGAGACGCTGCCTCAGGGGAAAGCTGGACAGGCTGCTGTGGTCACTGCCTTCAAGGGAAGAGGCAGGGTCCATCCCAAGGACAGATGTAACCTCAGTACCAGGCTCTACACAGGGATTTCCACATCTGATTCCTCAGCCTCCCACCTGCATGGCATTCGGTTACTCCCTGTTTTAGAGCTGAGGAAACAGAAGCTCCAGGGCACAGAAAGTAACTAGACAAGATGAACTGGTGTTTGGCAAACTGACACTGAATCCTGGGCCACTTACCAATACTTGCAGCCTCGTAGGTGAAACGCTGAGCAGGGGCATTCCTGGTGATTCCTGTGTGGTTGGGAAGACCCCTAGGACTATAGGACTGATGGTTCCCTTGTGCTGGGATTTCAGTAATGGACAAGTGTCTCAAAGGTAAAAAACTCACCTGGATACACTTGTGTGAAAGAGAATACATGAAACCATAAGGACCTGGAAAAAAAATGTGCCCAAATACTATGAAAGTTTGTGTTATTAGACATAGTAGAACCTGAACTTACTGTGTTATACTGTGCCAGGGACTATTGTCAGAGCTTTGTCCGAATTTCCTCATTATTCATTACAACTCAAACAGGTAGCCCATGGTTTCAGTGAGAAGCAGACTCATCCTTAAGCTACTTTTAAGCAGGTACTATCCCCTGCTTCCCCCAGTGTGTAACCACCATGTCACCCCAGTGTAACTAGCACAGGGCTTTGCCAATGGGACCTCAGGGAAACCTGAACTGATGGAGTTCATCAGTCCCAGTCGTTTAGCCAACAGTGATGCAGGATCAGATACAGAACAGGAAAGATTCCAATTGACACAGTTTAGCTTGTTCCTGAGAGAAACAGGCAGTTCAGTGCCTGAACCAAGAATCAATATCTGGGATTTTAACTCTAATCTCAACCTACAACTCACCGCAAACCTGGAAAAGTGGCTCAACTCTTTGTGCCTGAGTTTTCCCATCCTCAGGGAACTGAGGGTAAAATAGCCACTTCTACCTTTCCTGGATTGTGGTCAGAATGAAATTCAAAATGACAAAGGGAATAGGAGACAAAGTCTGGAGAGTTTTTGTTTCTCAGAGGGAAGACCATGATCATTCATCACTTTGGTGGCCATGACCCCTAGGACTTAACTGTATTTCTGCAGCTGGTTGGCCAGGGAGTAGGCAGTAGCTTGGGATACAAGGAATTTCTCTGGGAGGTCTTGGAAGTCCTGCTTCTTCTTTGCCAGCTACAACTGAAGCTCCTGGTTGATTTCCGTGAGTGTAAGTTCTACCCTCAGATCAGATAAAGGGCCAAGAGATACTGCCATGGTGACATGTGGCAGAAAAGGTAGAGCCAGGGACTGGGGAGAAGAAACCCAAACATATGATGGATTAAAAACATGTGAAATCACGTAAGTTTAATCAGGACTGAGAGATGACAGAAACTGGAATTCTTAACTTACTGTTGGGCGAAACTTGAGGGTTTGCAACCGCAAAAACAAGGTTCATTATGCCAGCGCTCAGAGCCAAAGGCACCGTCTATAGCTCACACTCAGACAGGAGTGACAGAGGAGGACCCAGCATGCGAGGTTACCATCTGGAGTTGCAATAACAGAACTGGTAGCGGAGGGGGGGGGTCATGGAATCTTGGGGGCACCTGCCTTCCAGTTGCCTAGGCCATGCTAATACACAAGGCTGCCTGGGGTCTTGTGAAGGTCACCATTGATAGCAACCAATCCCTCAGCAGTCACTCTTAAGTTGTCTACACATGTCCTGATACCACTTACCTATCTCCTTCCAAAAGAAAATCTCAGCGGAGTTCTCATTGTTCATTCTTCGGTGCATAAAGAATTCACAGGAGAAATAGTTTGCCAACAGGTCTTAATTTCTGTAGGGCTGTCATGAAGTCACCCACCTTCTCCTTAAACAGATCTTAAGGCTTTTCCACAAGTGAGACACCTCAAACTTTTACACTGTCATGAAGTTCTTCGACCCTGCTGGAGGGTCTGGAAGGAGTCAGAGACGTGGCCTGGTGGGGCAGGGCGAAAGGCAGAGGGCCTCTCCTGCAGTTGAGGAATAACCAGGCAAGGTCCACCGGGCCCAGCACGGAGCAAAACAGGCACAGTGTGTAGAGGACCCTGTGGCACCGCTTCTGGGGGGCTTGGGCACCAGCAACAGCACACTTCTCGCCTCATCCTGAGGGTCAACTCAGGGGAAATAGGACCTGCTTCCCAGCGATGGAGCATGCGGTCCCCACGCTGGAGCTCCACGGCAGATCGAGGAGCTCAGGACTGAGCAGCGGTGCCCTGCGGGACAGTGTGGGCAGGGGCCCCGACGACCTGACCCGGGGCCAGCGCAGCCGGGTCACGGTCAGGCTGGGCGTCGGTCTGCACCGCAACACCTGAGTTCTTTGAATCCACGTGGTGAGAGCAGCGACTCCCAGATGCCGCCTCGTGCTTAGCCTAGACCTCCTATTTCTATTCTTTTACGATCTCCAAGAAGTGTACTGACCTCACTCTAAATATACTGTCCGATTTTGTCATCCTAACTTCTCCCTGGGACTTGGGGGCTACTGGCCACACCAAGCCTGTTGAGTCTTGTGTAAATGAACGAGGGATCATTTTTAAGTGACATGTGAGCGGCCCCCAGTTGTGCTAAAGCCTAGTCTGTGTCTTCACAGTGCTTTCGAAGGTGTGTATGTGTGAGTAAATGTATGATATATATTTATACATGCTGCTACAGCGATACGTTAAAGGCCAACATAACTGGTGGACAGGGTCAGTGAGAGGAAATGAAACAATCTTTTCGGTGGCTATTAAAGCAAAATGTGTGTAAAGAAATACGTTTTTCTTCCCCTACTCTGTCTCTAATTTCTGCACGAGTCCCTAGGCTGAGTGGGGAAGAATAGGAAAGACAAACTGTCACGAAGAGCTCACCTCACTGTCTAACGCTTGAAGTCTAAGTTTAAAAGAATGATTTACCCTCTTGTCATTTTGTAACAATCCCCTTATCTAAAAATATTAAAGGGCAGTTCTTACATTTAGAGTGCCTGAGAATCAGCTGTGGAGATTACAGAACCTCCTTCCTGGGCTCCAATCCCCGGAGGTCTCGTTGGTGTGAGGCCCTAGAGTCTGCAGTTTTTCACGTAAACACAGACCACACGTTTCTGATGTGGGTGGGCTGCGGATCCCAGTCGAAAACCTATTGTTCTATAACACTGATTCAAACCTATAAATAAGCTTGTTTTCCTTTAATTAAGAATCCTTAATTGAAAAGTGGGTAAGTCACACCACAAATTGACATAAAGATCTCAAAGCGTTCCTTGGGAAAAGTCCTTAGTTACGTTCTTTTGCCTTCCAGAATTAAAACCAAGCACTTGCTCCACAATTATTTCCTAGTAACGGTTGAGAAATTAAAGCGAACGACAACATGAACAAAAAACTCACGGACTTCCCTGGCGGTCCAGTGTTTAGACTGTGAGCTTCCACTGCAGGGGGCAGGGGTTCGATCCGTGGTCGGGGAACTAAGGTCCCGCAGGCCCCGCCGGCGTGGCCAAAAATATAAACAAATAAAGATAAAAAATAAAATAAAAAATAAAACAACTCAAACATTGTCACCACCACCGCCACCAATTACCAAAAGACTCAGGCCTGAGGTAGACACATGCCCCACTTCCGTAGTAGATGAAGTGACCTCGACTTCTGCCTTTACGCTTGGTTAAGTATTTTCCATGAGTGCCTTTGGCTGTCACTACAGAGGAACTCACTGGCAGGATCAGCAAGAATGGATGAAAAGTCAGCCGAACTATGAAGTCTTACTTAAAGATAAAGCAGTAAAATTTGGGGACCTCTTGCCCTGTGGTGATGCAAGCATC
Source organism: Neophocaena asiaeorientalis asiaeorientalis (assembly GCF_003031525.2). Lineage (NCBI taxonomy): Eukaryota > Metazoa > Chordata > Mammalia > Artiodactyla > Phocoenidae > Neophocaena > Neophocaena asiaeorientalis. The sequence goes on from NW_020175191.1 coordinate 8,096,266, forward strand.
CCGGCAAGTCTTCCTTCCTCCCGGTGCTGCCAGGGCTGGAAGGCATTGATGGTGTAATCTGTAGTCAATGGAGAACTCAAATAATGCTTTTAAGAACTTCATTTTAAGGACGTTAACATTTATGAAAACAACAGCATATGCATCGTGTAAATCTCAGACCTGGTCAGGATTGAAACCGTGTACGAGGCCCCGTGCCCTTGTCTTTTGAAGTAAAGTGCTGACTCGAGAGTTAACGATTCGGGAATGTGAAGGCATAGAAACAAAGAACAGCTGTTGGGCTGGGGAACGGGCAGCAGTGTAGACTATAAATCCGCCACACGGCAGAATCACCGAACTCCCGGCTCAGTGAAGCTACAGATAAAGGCCTGACACACACGCCTAAGTGGTTTTACAGGGAGCAGACCCCCTCCAGATGGAAAGTGCTGCCCACAAGCACATAGACCCTGGACTGGTTGAAACCAGAAGGTTGATGACGCTTGAAACTTCACTTTGATGCCAGCCAATCCGAGAACTGTCTGCGAGCTGATCACGCCCTGCTCCTCGAACACTGTAAGGCTCCTCACTACGCCCTCCAGGGTGGGTCACACAGTCTTGAGGGCATTAGCCCGCTGTGGCCCCCTCTGCCTGGCAAAGCAATAAAAGCTACTCTTTTCTACTTCACCCAAAACTCTGTCTCCGCATTTCTCTTCGGCACCGGTGAACAGAGGCCAAGTTTCGGCAACAGGATCCAGTCACAAATTACTTTGGGGAAAAATTCCTAAAAGCCATTCTTGTGTTTCATCCTTTGAAAAGTAGCTCTTCACCCTAAAAAAAAAAAATTTTTTAAAAAATGGTTGCAAAAAATGAATCTTTGGGATGGAGGATTCTACGGTATTTAACTTTCCATAAATTATATTCTTTCCCTCTACGTGTTAGAACCCATTCTTAAAAGCAAATGAAATCAACCTGTGTCACCACCACTGTCTTCCAATTTGCTGTAATTCCAGTGAGAACCATGTTGGGTACACCTGTGCAGGAAATAGGGCGAGAGTCCTTTAGGGAAAAAACGGAAAGGAAAAAAGATACCTAATGTAATGCTTTAAACACGTACCAGTATCTCTTGACCTGTCAACCTAGGACAGACAGACGACCTGCAGATTGATATAGGGTTCATTATGTCCCCCATCTTATTACTGCTAAGGTGAATGTGCTAGACACTTATTGAATTGGTGTTCTATGTCTGCTGTAATAAGTGACCATGAGTTTAGTGGCTTAAAAGAACACACATTTATTATATTACAGTTCTGTAGGTTAGGAGTCCAACAAAGGTCTCACTGGACTAAAATCAAGGGGTCAATAGGGCTGCCTTACCTTCTGGAGGCTCTAGGGGATAATCTGTTTCCTTATCTTTTCTAGAGATTTTTCTAGAGATCTTTTTCAGAGATTCTCTGAGCTATTACTATCCCTGGAATAAAGCATATTTCAGATGAAATGAGCCAGAGTTTATTTCTGATGGCTGCAGAGAGAGAAAGGAGGGGAAAGGGGAAAAGCAGGGGGAGGAGAGGAAGCTTCTTCCTGGAAGTTAGCTGGGTGCTGAGTTCCTTTGTTGTCGGCTCCAAGATTCTCCGGAAGAGTCAGCGTCCCCCTTGAGCCAAAGGCACCCTCAAGGATCAAGTCACTCCGCTCCTTGCTCTCTGGTCTGAAAACACAAGTTGGCTGCCTTCTTCAGCCTCCCCTCGCCCCGCCCTCAGGTCTAGCCCAGTCTCACCCAGGTGGAGAAAACAAACGAAAAAACCAACCTCGCTCTTCAAGCAAACAGGTCATCTTCCTATCCCTTATTCTGGTCATCAGCTTCTTTTTCAGAATCGTCATTTCTTGTATTCTGTATGGTGAGGAAAGGAAAAACATGGTCCCTGGTATACCACGAGATTGAAGTAGGAAGGACGTGCGCAGAAAATACACCGAGTAGCACTCTGAGATGTAACCCTGAATCTACATGTCTACACACAAGACACATACATAAATATATACTTGTATCCATTGTTTTACAACTTCTTTATTTCTTAAAAACATTTTGGATCAGCATAACACACGATCCCAGAATTCCTTTCCCCGGCGTGTAACGCAGGACAAAAGGTAAGAATTCGAGGCGGCTGGCAAAATCCGCCGGTATCTCAGATAAAAAGTAAGAGGCGTGTTACCTCGGCTTGGTGGGCTCCCGAAGTGGGCGGGCACGATGACGTCACTTCCCCCTTCAGCAGCCGGCCCGCCCATTGGTCATCTCGGCAGGGCGGGGACAGGGCAGGGGTTGGAGGAGAGGAGCCGCCTTAGAGGTCAGGAATGGGGCTTGGCTTATGTAAATCTTGCAGCGTAGGGGTACAATTCCCGGCGAGCCACTTCCCGGGCTGTGGAAGTTTTCGCGAGAAGTTGCTCGGATTTTATTAGCAGAGTCGTTTGGAGGGGATGAGAGGCGTGGAAGAGGAGGGGGTGCGGAGGGTGGGTGGGGAGCGTGTGTGTACAGTGTAGGCGTCTAAGGCTGTACGGGGGGGCGGGGAAAGCGATTCATACTTACCTGGCAGGGGAGATACCATGATCATGAAGGTGGTTTTCCCAGGGTGAGGCTCACTCATTGCACTGCGAGTGTGCTGACCCCTGCGATTTCCCCAAATAGGGGAAACTCGACTGCGTAATTTGTGGTAGTGGGGGACTGCGTGCGCGCTCTCCCCTGGCAACCAGTGTGCTAACGATAGAATGAGGCAACGACCCTCATGGGGCCCCGTACCTATGCAGATAGCTCGGTGAAGAGAGTGTGTTGCTACCGTTTGGCGCGCGCCGTTCCCTCCTGGTGTTTTTTTTTTTT
>NW_020175191.1:8099170-8351392 GCF_003031525.2 Neophocaena asiaeorientalis asiaeorientalis
AGGAAAGCTGCAAAGGAGAAAGACGGCTGGGCTAACGTGGATCCGACCACAGCTCCTTAGGTCCCTGGTGGAGCACAGTGGTCGTGGTGTGATTGGTGCGGTGATGAAGCCTGCCTGCTTGGGTCTGAATTCGAATCCTAACAGAAAACGGGTTTCCTGTGCCTGATCACCCCCGGCAACACCGTATGGTTCTACCTTTTGGACTTGGTGCCTTGCCCCCTACTGGCCACAGAGCAGGCGGGAGAGGATCTAAGGCTGTACGGGGGGGCGGGGAAAGCGATTCATACTTACCTGGCAGGGGAGATACCATGATCATGAAGGTGGTTTTCCCAGGGTGAGGCTCACTCATTGCACTGCGAGTGTGCTGACCCCTGCGATTTCCCCAAATAGGGGAAACTCGACTGCGTAATTTGTGGTAGTGGGGGACTGCGTGCGCGCTCTCCCCTGGCAACCAGTGTGCTAACGATAGAATGAGGCAACGACCCTCATGGGGCCCCGTACCTATGCAGATAGCTCGGTGAAGAGAGTGTGTTGCTACCGTTTGGCGCGCGCCGTTCCCTCCTGGTGTTTTTTTTTTTTTTCCTTCCTGTTGTTGTGGAACCTTCGGCGTGCGGGTGCTGGGGGCACCGCCGCGCTGGTTGCTACGGCAGGGTGCGCGATAGCCGAGTTTATTTTGCTTGTTTGTTTTCCTTTTGGGGGAGAAGTGAGTGTCAGCTCTCCGCGCAAGCGCAAACAGTTTGCGTGAGTACTTCGTTCGACTTCAGCTGCTCTGTGCTTTGCGAGACGCTGAGCGGTTCGGTACTTTGCTCTCCTGCCTTGTACTTTGAAACGGGAGTGCTACGCCGCGCCGCACGCAGGCACGGCAACGGCATCTGCGCTTTTGCCTCAAACAACAGTAATAGTACCAGCCGGGGAACGTGCAAAAGAAAGTTCTCCCCGAGACCGGCCGTCTAGGTCTCCGCGGTGATGCCGTGGAAAGGGGTCCGGACGCTTGCCAAGGCAAGGAACACGGGTTCGAGTTCCGGTCGGCGGCGAACATCCCACGCGCTACTAGCGCAAGTGAGCTCTCGTGCGGTAACTGCTCAAGCCGGCGTGCCTGGAGCCCGCGCTCACGATCTTCGCAGTGAGGGAGAAGCCCGGCAGCGGCAGCGGCCCCACAACGCAGTTCATTCAAACAAACACACAAAAACGGCGCGCAGACAGGCCCATCTAATGAAAGAGGGCAGGGAGTGGTCCCTGCGGGAGGGGAAGCAATGCCTCCACTTTTTACTGCCGGGAGAGTTTCCCCAGCAAAGCACACGACGACAAATCCAGTGTGGACCTTCTTACGCTGAGAGCCGAGCTGTGACAAGTCCAGCCAGGCCCAACGAGCTGCTGTCCGCAGGACAGACTCCCAGAGAGGGGAGAGATGCTAGAACTAATGTAGCGAGGAAGGCACTGCAGGGCCCCCCGCCACCGGGCAGCACCGTCCTGTTCCGTGCAGCTCTCGGAGGAAACTCCCCGAGGTCGGCGGAAATTTTTGACAGGACCAAGGCTCGCACAGATAGTGCTCCTCCTCCCAAGCGGACAGACTAGAAGGAAACAAACAACCAACCGCAACCAGAAAACCTCGTAGTTCAGGAGGGCAGGGGGTAGAGTATTCAGGAGGAATGTCTTGCGGCAGTAGCGGGAGCTCGTTAGCCCCAGACTGAGCGCTGCTCGGAACCACTTCGCAAATCATAGAAGCAAGACCGGAAACGATCAAACAGTTTGCAAGTAACTTAAGTGCGTCCATGAACAAAGTTCAGCGTTTCCAGGAACACACAGCTCTCCAGCAAGGCACCCTTCACAAATGCCTGGCATTCCATCACAGAGTCTGAGGTATCCAAAGAGCCAGGGGAAATGACCCTTCTCCATAATGCAGACACCCCTCGGTGGTCATTTGCAAGTGACCCAGAGCTGACACCGATGTTAAAATCACCAGAGGAGGACATCAAAACATTTATTCCAAGTGTATTCCGTAGCTTCAAACAGTTAAATGTACACACACACGGGGCACATTTTTAAAAGACCCGCTCTAACGTAAAGTGAAAACTACACTGTCTGAAAGGAAATGTACTGCAAGGGATTAAGAGCGAGCAGTTCGAAAACGCAGAAGAAAGAATTTTGAATAGGAATTGCGTTGACTCTGCCTTGATTGCAGATCACTTTCAGTAGAAAGCGACAGTCCCAAATGAAAGGGCTGAGGCGTCCTGAGATGGGGCGGTGAATACTCCGCGCAGGTGGTGCCATGGAGCTTGATTTATGACGTCGCAGCTTGAGTAAGGGATGGCCGCCACCCGTGTGCGTGTGCCTTCATCCTCTGGCAGGTATCATCGGAGGACTCCACGTTCTGAGGACGCCCAGACTCCGCCCGAGACCCCCACGGCCTCGAGTCAGCATTCCCTCTAGCTGTGCCCTCGTTGACGCTCCCGGTACCGCCCACTCTGAGGAGAGCGCCTGCGGCTCCAAGAACAACCTTCTCCTCTGTCTGGGAGCATTTGGCTGGGTTGATCGGAAATCTGCCCTTTTCGGGCCTCACACGTCCCGGAAAATCCTAGGGCCTAGCGCCGGCCCTGCATGGGCCTGGAGGAGTCGCTGTGTTCCTGCCGGTTGGAGCTTGGCCTGCAAAGAAAGGCTCCCGCCGATTTCGATTTCCCCGGCCTAGGCTGTGAATGCTAATTCAAGACTCAGGAGCTGCAGCGACCCAAAACAGGGAACCTCTCCTGTCGTTGTCTTTGCGAATGGCGTGCTCCTATACATAGAAAAATCCTCCATAACCCACACAAAACTACCAGAGTCAACAAACGAATTCTGTATAATGGCAGGGTACAAGATAGACAAAAATCAGTTGTTTCTATACACTAGCAGTGAACAATCTGAAAAAGAAATTAAGAAAACAATTCAATTTACGATAGCACCCAAAACGAATAAAATATCTACGAATTAACGTATCCAAGGAGGTGAAAGACTTCTAGACTGAAAACTACAAAACATAGCTGCAGGTGATTAAAGAATACCTAAGGCAATGGAAAGATAGCCTCTACGGATCTTTCTCTCTCTTTCTCCCTCATACTCCCAGGTTGCTTAGCCCAGCCGTCTTTCTCCTTTGCAGCTTTCCTCCTTCACGCCTCTCAGACCCGACACCTGCACCCGCAGGCTGAGGCCGCAGCACCGCCTTGGGTGGGGAGTTGAGAGCCGGACGGGGTGGTGCCCTCCTGGCCTTTCTAGGACTTTTATCTGGTTCTAAATCAGCTGCTAGAAGAAAGGTTTTGAAGAACAGACGATCTGAAAAGTCTAGTGTCCTGGAACGTACAAGACACATGACTTAGTGAGGGCAGCCCTCCAGGTGGTGCAAAGAGACCACGGGCACCAGGTAAAAACCGGGAGCAGGCGGCGATCATCAGCTGGGTGGAGATTCCGGGAGAGGGGCGCTGGGGAGGAACTGAAACGGCAGGCGCATAAAAGCGACAGCTGAGACCTCGCTCATCAGATTCTAAGCCAAGTCCGTCCCTGGGTGGGCTCGAACCACCAACCTTTCGGTTAACAGCCGAACGCGCTAACCGATTGCGCCACAGAGACGAGCGGCTGCAAGGCATTCTTGTAACATCCTGGAATCAGAATGTATTCCCCGTCCCTTCCAACCCCAGCGGAAAAGAGATTCAAATGTCTTTATCTTATCCAACCTCGCCGGCGCTCTCAGAGACACTGAGTCTCGTGGACCGTGGACACCGAGCCCGAGTGAGCTGGGGGCTCCGACGGAACAACGCCGGGCCCACGACCATCCATCCTCGCCTGCTCCTGGCCGCCTCGAAAGCGGCCCCTCTACACGAGACGACTGCCGCCTGTCTCGGGCTCAAGTCCTCCATTTCCCACTCGTGATCGGCCTCACCCGTCGCGCTCACCGCAAGGCCCCCTCCAAGGTCCGGGTGGTCGTACGGGGGAAGGACAGCAACCGGCTGTGTCCCCACCGTTCTGCCCCCTCTGGGCGCCTCCAGAGAAGGGCTCCACGAGGCACGACCCGGAGTTTGCTCACCAGGCAGCCCCTCGCCCGGAGCAGGGCCTGGCATCCAGCAGGTGCCCAATACATGCCCGCCGCCGGGGCCCGCGGTGGTGGGTAGACCGAGAATTCTTATGCCACCTGTGTTTAGTCCTGGAGGAACCTAGACTTTTCAGATCGTCTGTTCTTCAAAACCTTTCTTCTAGCAGCTGATTTAGAACCAGATAAAAGTCCTAGAAAGGCCAGGAGGGCACCACCCCGTCCGGCTCTCAACTCCCCACCCAAGGCGGTGCTGCGGCCTCAGCCTGCGGGACCACGTCTCTGACTCCTTCCAGACCCTCCAGCAGGTGTGGAGGAGTGGGGCCCAGATCCTCCTCAGCAGACAGGGAGCTGTGAAGAAGGGGGGCAGCCCATCCTTCCTGCAGTTTTAAGGACCTCTGGTGGCTTCGCTTCTTGCCTCTGATGGCTCCTGGTAGGCAAGGGTCACAGGACTGGAGTGCATGACAGAGCCCTTAGGGATTTCACCTGGAGGCCAAAAATACCACAGTCAAAGTAAGAGTCCATTATCAGGCACTGCTGGGGGCTAACTGAGGCTGGAGAGAGATCTGAGTGGTGACAGAAGCCAGGAGCACAGTGAGAGCCTGTCACAAGGATGAGCTGAGGGGATGAGCTGAGGTCTGGAGGAGCAACTGGGGCCACCAGGTTGGAGAAGAAGCTTCCCACCACCTCCTGTGGTCTTATCTCTGCTCAAAGCCACTGCATACCAGGTGGCCGGATCCTACCACTCCCTCTTCAGGGGCCAGTTCACTCTCCAATTTACTTTGAAGCAAAAGGATGGCTTTTGTGATTTCCCAGGAAAAGAAGTGCTTAGTATGAAACGTGCATACAGACATTGTCTTTTGTAGGAAGGAGAGAACATTTTCTAGGGTGAAAATAGCTATGGGAGTTTGGGGTTGCTGGTTCTGGGTAGCTCTGTTCTCTCCACCTTCTCTCTTTGCTTCTCCAATTGGTGACTCGTGTGGCCAGGGAGGAAAGGGGCCTGGGTGCGACCACCCACCTCTGGAAACATGATTGTGCTGAGCTGAAGCCTCTGGCTTTTGTGACTTCCCAGGAAAAGCCGTGCTTAGTATGAAACATGCACACACAGACATGGTCTTTTGTAGGAAGGAGAGAACGTTTTCTATAGTGAGAATAGCTATTGGAGTTTGGGGTTTATTTTGCTCAAGAGTTCATTGAGAGTCTTCATTCTGTGTGTTTATACTTTTCCAAAAAGTTAGAAACTGTTGAGCCTTTATTTCTTCAAATATTTTTCTACCCCAGTCTCTCATCTCTTTTTGAGACAACAATTTTGGATATACTATATTATTTAACATCGTCCCACAAGTCACTAAAATTTTTTTTTCAGTCTTTTTTTTTCTTTGATTCATTTTGGATAAATTCTTTTTCTATGTCTTCAAATTTAAATGAAAATTTCTTCTGCAGTCTCTAATCTGCTATTAACCATATCCAGTAATATTTTTATTTCAGATATTTTGTCATCTCTAGGAATTCCATTTATACTTATATCTTCCATTTCTCTCCTTATGCTCATATTTCTTTTCATTTTTGACCATATAAGCATAATTATAATATATGTTTTCATATTTTTGCCTAACCCCATCATCTCTTTCATTTCTGAGTTTGTTTCTGTTGTCATATTTTCCTGTCCTATGTATAATACTTTTGGTTATGGGTCATATTTCCCTGTCCTATGTATAATACTTTTTATTAGAAGCTGGACATTATGAATTATACATTGTTGGTTACTGAATTTTGTTTTTAAAGATTGTTGAACTTTATTTTCCCCAGAAGTTGTTACTTGTGTTCAGTATGATTCTTTTGAGGCTTGTTTTAAAATTCATTCAGGGCAAGTCTATAGTAGTCTTTGCTCGAGGGCTGACTTGGACCCACTTCTAAGGCATGGCCTTTTTGATGTCTCTATTGGATGCCCTGTATACTCAGTGAGATTGCTCCATTTTTCCACTCTGGCTGTAGTGATCTCCAGCACAGTGTGATCTCTAGGAATTATTTGTCTTCTTCCTAGTCACTGTTCTTTGCCTGGAATCTGTTCTTGCCCAGCCTCATGGAGGTTTACCCTACCATACACAGATTTATATTCAGCTATTGATTCATGGGGTGCATTATGTATATTTCAGTAACTCTTCTCTGTATGTCTCCCTCCTCAGTTACTCTGTGCAAAAATTCAAGATTTCTTGAACTGTGTTTATTTTCTTTAACTCAGCAATTTTCCCGCACTTTGTTGTTGTCGTTGTCGTTCCTACCCTGTGCCATATTCCAGAAATTGTCTGCAAGAAGAAAGTTTAGGTGTGGTAGGATTCACCTTGTTTGTTTTCTTTCAGGGGTCACAGTTCAGAGCTTCTATTGTCCAATGTCTGAAAACTCTTTTTCTATATTTTGTCCAGTTTTCTTTTTTTTAAAGAGTCACAGATTTATTTATTTATTTATGGCTGCGTTGGGTCTTTGTTGTTGCGTGTGGGCTTTCTCTAGTTGCGGCGAGCAGGGGCCGCTTTTCGTTGTGGTGCACGGGCTTCTCATTGCAGTGGCTTCTCTTTGTTGTGGAGCATGGCCTCTAGGTGTGCGGGCTTCAGTAGTTGTGTCACACGGGCTCAGTAGTTGTGGTTCGCGGACTCTAGAGCACAGGCTCTGTAGTTGTGGCTTATGGGCTTAGCTGCTCCATGGCATGTGGGATCTTCCTGGACTAGGGCTCGAACCTGTGTCCCTTGCATTGGCAGGCAGATTTTTAACCACTGTGCCACCAGGGAAGCCCCTCTCTTGTCTCCTTAAACTAGCTTGTGTTCATCTGCCTTAGATGATGGAGGATTCACAAGTAGTAGAAAGCATGAGCCTCTGTTCCTGTGGCTCAGTGAGGCAGGGTGTTGTCTGGTTCCAGTGGAGTTACAATGAAGAAGCCTCTCTATCCTCCTTTCCTTAAGCTTTCCCAGTCTTGGGTGTGGAAAGAACTCAGTTGCTCCAGTTCAGCAACCCCTCAGCTCATTCTGCTTCACTAGTTGAACCAGCTTTTAAAAATTTTACAGCAGCCTATTACTCCATTGTGTGGTTGTACCATAATTTTCCAGCCCATATCCTAGGTATGAATATTTAGGTAGGTTCAGTATTTTACAATTAAAAATACTGCTCAAGGGTTTCCCTGGTGGCGCAGTGGTTGAGAGTCCACCTGCCGATGCAGGGGACACGGGTTCATGCCCTGGTCTGGGAAGATCCCACATGCCGCGGAGCGGCTGGGCCCGTGAGCCATGGCCGCTGAGCCTGCGCATCCAGAGCCTGTGCTCCGCAACGGGAGAGGCCACAACAGTGAGAGGCCCGCATACCGCAAAAAAAATTAATAATAATAATAATGCTCAAATAGGTCATGTGTATTTATCTTTTCTTAGTAGACATAGATCTTCAGGGTAAATTTATATAAGTGGGATTAATGAGTCAAAGAGTAAATGAATATGTAGTTTTGTTAGCTATTCCCCTATAGGGGAATTTGTATTCCCACTAGCAATATAATAATAGTGCCTATTTAGTTATATCTCTCTAAAAAAGCTTGTTGTCAAACATTTGAATTTTTGCCAATCTGATAAGTGAGAAATGACTTATAAGTGGAGTTTTGAGTTTCACTAATCATAAGTGAAGTATAATAAAATTCTGGTTAATTGTCTGCTCATATCTTTTGTCCATTTTTTTGTCATTTCTACCCTGATTTTTAAAAATTTATTTATTTTTGACTGCATTGGGTCTTCGTTGCTGCACACAGGCTTTCTCTAGTTGCAGTAAGTGGGGGCTACTCTTCATTGTGGTGTGCGGGCTTCTCACTGCAGTGGCTTCTCTTGTTGTGGAGCACGGGCTCTAGGCACACGTGCTTCAGTAGTTGTGGCATGTGAGCTCAGTAGTTGTGGCTCGCGGGCTCTAGAGTGCAGGCTCAGTAGCTGTGGTGCACGGGCTTATTTGCTCCACAGGATGTGGGATCTTCCCAGACCAGGGATCGAACCCGTGTTCCCTGCATTGGCAGATGGATTCTTAACCACTACACCACCAGGGAAGTCCCCAGGGGTATTTTAAAGTTTTCCTTGTATACGTTTTACTCATTTCATGTTGATTTTATTCTTGAATATTTTATTTTTATTGTTGCAATTTTATTTTATTTTTTATTAAAGTATAGTTGATTACAGTATTGTGTTAGTTTCAGGTGTAGAGCAAAGTGATTCAGTTATGTATATATATTTTTTCAGATAATTTTCCATCATAGGTTATTACAGCATATTGGATATAGTTCCCTGTGCTATACAATAAATCCTTGTTGCTTATCTACTTTATGTATAGTAGTTTTTATATGTAAATCCCATACCCCTAATTTATCTCTCCCCTCTCTCCCTTTCCCCTTTAGTAGCCATAGGTTTGTTTTCTGTCTGTAACTCTGCTTCTCTTTTGTATATCGATTCATTTGTATTAGTTTTTACATATAAATATTTTTCCACATATAAGTGATATCATATAATATTTGCCTTTCTGTGTCTGACTTACTTCATTTAGTAGGATAGTCTCAGGTCCATCTCTGTTCCTGCAAATGGTAATATTTCATTCTTTTTTATGGCTGAGTAATATTACATTGTGTGATGTATATATTACATCTTCCTGAACCACTCATCTGTTGATGGGCACTTGGGTTTTTTTCCATGTATTGGCTATTGTAAATAATGCCTCAATGAACACTGGGGTGTGTGTATCTTTTCAAATTAGAGTTTTCATCTTTTCTGGATCTATGCCCAGGAGTGGGATTGCTGGATCATATGGTAACTCTATATATAGTTTGTAAGGAATCTCCATGCTGTTTTCCATAGTGTCTGCACCAAGTCACATTCCCACCAGCACTGTAGGGGGGTTCTCTTTTCTCCACATCCTCTCCAGCATTTATTATTTGTAAACTTTTTGATGATGGCTATTCTGACTGGTGTGAGGAGATAACTCATTGTGGTTTTGATCTGCATTTCTCTAATTTAGTGATGTTGAGCATCTTTTCGTGCACCTGTTGGCCATCTGTTGTCTTCTTTGGAGAAATGTCTATTTAGGTCTTCTGCTCATTTTTTGATTGAATTGTTTGTTTTTGATATTGAGTTGTATGAGCTGTTTGTATATTTTGGAAATTAAGCCCTTGTCAGTCACATCGTTTGCAAATATTTTCTCCCAGTCCATAGGTTATCCTTTTGTTTTGTTTATGGTTTCCTTTGCTGTGCAAAAGTTTTTAAGTTTGATTAGGTCCCACTTGTTTATATTTGCTTTTATTTCTATTGCTTTGGTAGACTGACCTAAGAAAACTTTGGTACAATTTATGCCCTAGAGTATTTTGCATGTGTTCTTTTCTAAGACTGTCATGGTGTCATGTCTTATGTATAAGTCTTTAAGACATTTTGAGTATTTTTGTGTGTTGCATGAGGGTGTGTTCTAACTTCATTGATTTACATGTAGCTGTCCAGCTTTCCCAACACCACTTGCTGAAGAGATTTTCATTTCCCCATTGTATATTCTTGCCTCCTTTGTCAAAGATTAATTGACCATAGGTGTGTGGGTTTATTTCTGGGCTCTCTATTCTGTCCCATTGATCCATATGTCTGTTTTTGTGCCAAAAATACTACGCTGTTTTGATTACTGTCACTTTATAGTATTGTCTGAAGTCTGGAAGGGTTATACCTTCTGCTTTGTTCTTTTTCCTCAGGATTGCTTTGGCAATTCTGGGTCTTTTATGGTTTCGTATAAATTTTAAGATTATTTGTTCTAGTTCTGTGAAAAATGTCATGGTATTTTGATAGGGATCGCATTAAATCTGTAGATTGCTTTGGGTAGTATGGCCATTTTAACAATATTAATTCTTCCAATGAAGAGCATAGGCTATCTTTCCATTTCTTTGAATCATATGCAATTTCCTTTACCAGTGTTTTATAGTTCTCAGCACATAAGACTTTCACCTCCTTGGTCAGGCTTATGCCTAAGTATTTTTTAATGTGATTTTACTTATTTATTTATTTTTGGCTTTGTTGGGTCTTTGTTGCTGTGTGTGGGCTTTCTCCAGTTACGGCAAGTGCGGGCTACTCTTTGTTGTGGTGCATGGGCTTCTCATTGTGGTGGCTTCTCTTGTTGCAGAACATGGGCTCTAGGCGCATGAGCTTCAGTAGTTGTGGTGCATGGGCTCAGTAGTTGTGGTGCATGGTCTCAGTAGTTGTGGCACATGGGCTTAGTTGCTCCGCGGCATGTGGGATCTTCCTGGACCAGGTATTGAATCTGTGTCCCCTGCATTGGCAAGTGGATTCTTAACCACTGAGCAACCAGGGAAGTCCCTGATGTGATTTTAAAAGGGATTTTTTTTTACTTTCTCTTTCTGATATTTCATTGTTAGTGTAAAGAAATGCAACAGATTTCTGTAGTTAATCTTGTATCCTGCTATCTTGCTGAATTCTTTCATCAGTTCTAGTAGATTTTGTGTGGAGTCTTCAGGGTTTTCTATATATAGTATCATGTCATCTGCATATAATGACAAATTTTACCTCTTCCCTTCCATTTTGGATAACTTTTATTTCTTTTTCTTGTCTGATTGCTGTGGCTAGGACTTTCAGTCCTCTGTTGAATAGAAGTGGTAAAAGTGGGAATCCTTCTCTCATTCCAGATTTTAGCAGGAAGGTTTTCAGTTTTTCATCAGTGAGTATTATGTTGGCTGTGAGTTTGTCATAAATATCTTTTATTATGTTGAGATATATCCCCTCTATACCTACCTTGGTAAGAGTTTTTATCTGGAATGGATGTTGAATTTTGTCAAATATTTTTTCTGCATCTATTGAGATGGTCATGTGGTTTTTATCTTTTGTTTTGTTGATGTGTTGTATCACACTGATTGATTTGCATATGTTGAAACATCCTTGTGACCCTCTGATTCATCCAGCTTCATCGTGGTAAATAATCTATTTTATGTGTTGTTGGATTTGGTTTCCTAAACGTTTTGTTGAGAATTTTTGCATCTATATTCATCAAAGATATTGGCCTGTAATTTTCTTCTTTGGTATTGTCTTTGTGTAGTTTTGGTATCAGGGTGATGGTAGCTTCATAGGATGACTTTAGGAGTGTTCCCTCCTCTTCAGTCTTTTGGAAGAGTTTGAGAAAGATTGCCTAAGTTCTTCCTTGTATGTTTGGTATAATTACCTAGTGAAGCCATCTCGTCCTGGACTTTTGTTTGCAGGGAGGTTTTTTTGTGTTTTGTTTTTTGTTTTTATTACAGATTCTATTTCACTTCTATTGATTGGTCTGTTTAAATTGTCTGTTTCTTCTTGATTCAATTTTGGTGGGCTTCATTCTAGAATCTTGTCAATTTCTTCTAGGTTGTCAAATTTGTTGGCATCTAATTGTTCAGAGTATTTTTTTTTGTATTTCTGCGGTATCAGTTGTTATTTCTCCTCTTTCTAAAAGTTTTTTTTTTAATATTTATTTATTTACTTATTTGGCTGCACCAGGTCTTAGTTGTGGCACAAAGGATCTTTGTTGCCACATGCAAGATCTTCATTGTAGTATGTGGGATCTTTAGTTGCGGCATGTGGGATCCTTTAGTGTGTCATGCAAACTCTTAGTTGCTGCATTTGGGATCTAGTTCCCTGACCAGGGATCAAACCTGGGCCGCGTGCATTGGGAGTGTAGAGTTTTAGCCACTGGACTACCAGGGAAGTCCCAGTATTCCTCACCTTTAATTTCTCATTTTGTTTATTTGGGTTCTCTTTCTTTTCTTCTTGGTGAGCCTGGCCAGAAGTTTGTCAATTTTGTTTACCCTTTCAAAGAACCAATTCTTGGTTTATTGATTATTTTTCTACTATTTTTTAAATCTCTATTTTATTTATTTCCTCTCTGATCTTCATTATTTCCTTCCTTCTGCTGACTTTAGTTTTTTTTGTTCTTCTAATTCTTTTAGGTGGTAGCAAAGTATAACCCCAAGTCCTGTTTCATTCATTGCTCAGGTTATATAAGCGTGGCGTTCATATTAATTCTTTGATTACACCACAGAGATGGTACACCCTCTGCCAATGGCAACCTGATAAGATTAATAGTATCCAAACCATGTCAGTGATGGGCTTTGGCATAAGCCAACCCTACCAAAACATGCATGATCGAGCACAGGTTAGTGGACAAGTTGTGTTTGCTGTCCGTTATGTCCCTGCTCTGTTGGGTCACAGCAGGACACTAGCTGGCAGCATCTAGTGAGTCAGATATGGAGCTTGAGTAAAAGTTGTGACCATGGGTGAAAATTTGTACAGACTTCTCCTTGAGTACGTGGACTTAGACTTTTGGGCTCATGTTAGGATTACATCAGTGTCCTAGGATAGAAAATCACTGCACTAGGATGAAAGAGGCTATAATCTTAAGAACCCCCTTCTGCTGTGGTTGACAAGAGCCCAAAGCCAACTCATGCCCTAACCCCACAAAGCTGGGTCTTAGGTTTGAAAAATGAGCACAACTGTTGCAGACATGTATTCCTGAGACAGTTATAACACTGACGCAAGGGAGATCTCCCAACTCTATCCCTTCAAACTACTCAAAATTGGCATGCACAATAAATATTCATAATCAAAGAGTTTTAACAATAAGAGAGTGCTTCTGGAAGGCCTATGATACACAGTAACTTATCATGAGGATAAAATAGCTACCCTATAATTGTGTTGTTAAAATTAAATGAAATAATTTTTTACAAGGAACAAAACACAAATTTGAATGTCCAGGATATTGTGAAGGAACAAAAACGTTAAGTTGGGAATGTGCCTGGTGATCACCTAAGTATCTACATCTTACCAGTGGAGACACAAGAAATCAGGAATTATCTCTCATTGTTGAGGTCCCATTGTAACCTCATTTGCTCGGGGAATCCTCAGGCAAATGTTCCATAGTGTTTTTCTCATATGTGTGGCCATAGATACGGATTCTGAAGGTAAATAGAAAACACACACTGACACACAGAGTATGGGATGTCTACTCAATGGTGGGGTCATGGGGTCATGGATAGCCAGCTTTGATAGATTGTATTACTGTTCCCAACTATTCACTTTCTCCCCTGTAAGATGACTGTACATCCAGCCCTTAGGTAATAGACTTCAGTGCCTCCCAATAGGCCGGGTCCATATGATTTGCTTTGGTCAGTGGAATGCAAGTGGATGTGATGTACTCAATGTGAGCTAAAGCTTTAACTGTGCTTGCTTAGATTGTCCCTACCCTTTGCCAAGAGAGCTACAGAAACCAAACAGGGGCTGTGCTGGTTAAACTCTTTGCTAATCTTTCCATGTCAGTACAATAAATTCACCTCATTCAAAATAAATTTTTAAAAATATACTTTAAAAATATGTATATATTAATCTAGGGATTCCAAATCCCCTGGCCGCTGACCGGTAGCGGTCCATGGCCTGTTAGGAACTGGGCCGCACAGCAGGAGATGAACAGCAGGTGAGCAAGTGAAGCTTCATCTGCTGCTCCCCATCACTCACATTACAGCCTGACCCATGCCCCCCATCCGTGGAAAAATTGTCTTCCACGAAACCGGTCCCTGGTGCCAAAAAGGTTGGGGGCCACTGTATTAGTCTATAGTATGGTGTCCCATAATAGAGTCCTTGCCCATCTTGATGAACATTTATGAAGTTATTTCAAATTTTTCACTATTGGGCTTCCCTGGTGGCGCAGTGGTTGAGAGTCCGCCTGCCGATGCAGGGGACACGGGTTCGTGCCCCAGTCCGGGAGGATGCCGCGTGCCGCGGAGCGGCTGGGCCCTTGAGCCATGGCCGCTGAGCCTGCGCGTACGGAGCCGTGCTCCGCAACGGAAGAGGCCACAACAGTGAGAGGCTCGTGTACCACAAAAAAAAAAAAAAATTTCACTATTAATACCACCTGATACTTGAACTCAATGTGCCAGGCCATGTGCTGAGCACTTTACATGTATATTATTTTCTTTGTTCCTCACAACAATATACAGGGTAGGTAATATTCTATTCCTCATTTTACAGATAAGAAAACTGAGCCACAAAAATATTAAGTTGCCTGAGTTCAGAAAAGTAGTTAGTGGTAGAGTCCACATAGTCCAGCTCCAGCACCTAAGTTATACCCCAAACAATGCTACAATAAACATCTTTGTTTATACACATGTAACTATTTCTGCAGGAAATCCTGGAAGGGAATTGGTGGTAAAAGGAACTCACAGACTTGTAGCACATGAAGGCTTAATCAACTTATCTTCCATCCACAGTAGATGAGCATGCCCACTTCCACCACTTCTCCAGTTCTGAATATGACCAGTCTTTTTGTTTTGTTTTCCAATCTGATGAGGAAAAGATATCACATTACCTAAAATTTCTTTGGTTACATGTCTGATTGAAGATCATTTTATAAACTAATTGGCTTTTTTTAGCTCCTTCTATTTGAATGGCCTGTTCATATCATTTGCTTATCTTTCTATTGTCTTACTTGTCTTTTTTTAATAGTTGTGTGAAGCTCTTCACACATTTTGAATTTTAATCTTTTGTTGAATTCATTATTTAGTATTATTTATATACAGAAGTTTTGAATTTGTATGTGTAAGACTTTTCCTTCACTGTTCTTGGATTTTCGTGTCTTACTTATAAATACCTTCCTTTTCTCCCAGATTATACAAATATTCTCTTATATTTTCTCCTAGTAGTTCTCTAGTTTTGTTTTTTATATCTATCTCTGGAATTTGATACAATGCAGAGTCAGGATCTAACCTTACCTTTTTCCCCAAATAGATAACAAACATTATTTATTGATAATTCGTCCTTTCTTACAATGATTAAAAGTAACATCTTTATTGCAAACTAAATTCCTTTATGTACATGAGGCTATCTTTTTACACAACTATACCACACTTTCAATCACTATACTGCTAGTTTGTTTTTAAATATTTCTTTTCAATGTTTGTCTTTTAATTTTTTGACACATTTTCTTTTCCAGTATTCAATATAAATTTGAGAATCAACTCATCAAAGTCCATAAAAATTCAACTGAAATTTTGATTGGATTGCCTTGACATTACCAATCAATGTTGGGAGACTGGCAAACTTAATAATTTGTACAATACTACGATTTCCTACCTGGGAACAAGATATTTATTCAAGTCATATTTTATGTCTTTTAGTCAGCTTTTATTGTTTTCTTCAAATAGGTCTTGCATATTACTTTTTTGTTTATTCTTAGGAAATGTTTAGTTTTTCCTGCTATAGGTTTTATCCGTTTTTGTTTTTTTATAATTTTTATTTGAGCTGCTACTTTTTCCATTGCACCTGCAAAGATAGGGACTCTTTTTTTTTGGCTGCACTGCACAACTTGTGGGATTTTAGTTCCTTAACCAGGGATCGAACCCAGGCCCTCAGCAGTGAGAGTGTGGAGTCCTAACCACCAGACCGTCAGGGAATTCCAGGGACTCTTTTTCATTTATTATTATTTTGTTTGGCTGCATTGGGTCTTTGTTGCTGTGTGCTGGCTTTCTCTAGTTGTGGTGAGTGGGGGGCTACTTTTCATTGAGGTGTGCAGGCTCCTCATTGCAGTGGCTTCTCTTGTTGTGGACCATGGGCTCTAGGCACGTGGGCTTCAGTACTTGCAGCTCGCAGGCTCAGTAGTTGTGGCTCGAGGTCTCTAGAGTGCAGACTCAGTAGTTGTGGCACACGGGCTTAGTTGCTCCGCAGCATATGCGGTCTTCCCAGACCAGGGATTGAACCCTTGTCCCCTGCACTGGCAGGCGGATTCTTAACCACTGCACCACAGGGGAAGCCCCCTTTCCTGCTATTGTTAATGGGATCTTTTATTCTCTTACTTTTTTAACTGGTATATAGGAAAAAACATCAAGTTGTGTATGTTGATCTTATATTCTGCCCCTTTATTGAACTGTCTTTTTAGTACAAATAGTTATTCAGTTGATTCTTCTAGATTTTTAAAATTTCCACTTATAAAAAATGTTACTGCATGTTACTGTGACCTTTAGTAAATGGCTTAAAAGGTAAAATAAATGTGTTTTCAGAGTAAGAATGAGTCAGTAATGCCTAACAGAATGACAGATAACCATTAAAATATACTGGCATATATGGGGCCAGAGAGGATAAATAGCAACTATCTTATTTTGTTGTACTACCAGCCATAAAATTGTAGGCTATGTGGACTTTCAGTTTGACCCAAGATGATGAGTCTAAACTCTCATGTTACCGAACCCAGGTCCGACTGCTTGCCGCTTGAAAGCCAATTCTTGAGAGACGAGTGTTGGTAGGAAAGGAAAGGTTGCTTTATTTCAGAGCCCAGCAACCGGGGGAGAGGGTGGGCTCCTGTCGGAGAACCAACTCCCGACTGCTGCTCAGGGGAAGGGGCTTTTAAAGGGGAGTTTCAGGGCTGTATAGGCAGAGGGAGGGAGCAGAACAGCACAGTCAGCTCTGACAGTCATCTTGAAACTGGTAATGTGGTGGTCTGATCAGTGTCACCTTGGTTGTTTTAAGTACAGTTAATCTTTAGTTCCAGAGTTTGCTCCCATTTCTTTGAGACCAGTTCTCGGAACTGTGGCAGCTTATGTCATGGCTTCAATTTGGTCATCATGTAGTCATCCTCCTCCACCTGGTGGGGGCTTTGGTATCTGCAAAACAGCTCACGGGACATGGCTCAGAATATTATCTATAGCCCTTAAGGAGGAACTAAAGGTCCTTGACTGTGCTTAATGATTAAACTATTATTATTTGGTCTCCTTTGACTGTTTTCCTTGGTTTCTGCATTTCCTCACTTCTCTGATCAAACCTATTCTTTGGCTAAAGATTTTCCACAGACAAAAGGCAGGCTGAGGACAGGGAGTGGGGCAAGGACCATAGGGTCTTGCTCCGTTTCACTAATACATCTCAACTTATTTATTAATTATTTTAAAGTTTACACACAGCAAATTCACTCTTTTTCTTTTTTTTTTGGTTTACTGCTTTATGAGTTTTAATAATGCAGAGATCCTTATAACCACCACCACAAGAAAGATAAAGAAAAATTCTAACACTCCTTAATCAGTCTCTCAACCCACCCCTAATCCCCAGAAACCATTGATCTGTTTGCCATTACTACAGTTTTATCTTTTCCCGAATGTCATATAAATGGAAATATACATTATGTTACATTTTGAGACTGGCTTCTTCCACTTAGCATAATGCATTTCAGATTCATCCATGTTGTTTGTGTATTAATAGCTTATTCCTTTTTACTGATGAGTAGCACTCTGTTGTATGAATACACCACGGTTGTCTATCTATTCATCTGTTGAAGGCGATTTGGGGTTGTTTTCAGTTTTTGACAGTTACGAATAGTACTGCTATGGACCTTAATGTACAAGTTTTTGTGTGGACATGTGTTTTCATTTCTCTAGACTAAATACATAGAAGTAGGATTGCTGGGTCGCATAGGTATTTGTTTAACTTTATTAGAAACTATCAACATGTTTTCCAGGATGATTATTCCATTTTGCATTCTCACAATGTAGGAGAGTTCCAGTTGCTATAGATCTTTACCAGCACTGGGTATTGCCATTATTTTTTATTTTAGCCATTCTAATAGGTGTGCAAGAGTTTCCCATTTGGTTTTCATTTTCATTTCCATAATGACTAATGGGTTCATGTGTTTTTTGCCATCCATATATCTCCTCTGGTGAAGTGTCTGTTCAAATCTTTTGCCCTTTTTTTTTTTTTTTTTTTAAGGCGGACTCTCAACCACTGCGCCACCAGGGAAGCCCCTCCCCTTTTTTTAAATTGTATTTTTTTTTCAAGTTTTAAGAGTTCTTTATATATTCTTGGTAAACGTTCTTTCTCAGATTTATGATTAGTAAACTTTTCTCCCAGCCCATGGCTTGTCTTTTCATTCTCTTAATGTCTTTTGAGAAGAAGAAGATTCAAGTTTCAACAAAGTCTAATTTATAAATTTGTTCTGCTATGGATTATGCTTTTGGTTTTGTATTAAGAAATTTTTGCCCCACCCAATGTCATGAAAATTTTCTCCTATAATTTCTTCGAAGAGTTTTATAGTTTTACATCTTACACTTAGGTCTATTGCCCATTTTAAATTCATTTTCTATGTGGTGTGAGATATAGGTCAAGGTTCACTTTTTTTTTTGCATATGGATGTCTAATTTTTCCAGGATCATTTGTGCAGAAGACTGTCCTTTCTCCATTGAATTGCCTCTATATCTTCATTAAAAATCAATAGACTGAATTTATGAAGGTCTATTTCTGGAGTCTATTCTGTTCTACTGATCTATGTGTCTATCCTTTCACCAATACCACCATCTTCTTTACTGTAGCTTTATGATATATCTCAATGTGTAGGGTGTCTTCCAACTGTGTTCTTGCTTTTCAAAATTGTTTTAGATACTTCAGTTTCTTCACATTTCCATATAAACTTTAGAATTATCTTTTCTATATTTGCAAAGAATTCTGCT
Organism: Neophocaena asiaeorientalis asiaeorientalis; assembly: GCF_003031525.2. Lineage (NCBI taxonomy): Eukaryota > Metazoa > Chordata > Mammalia > Artiodactyla > Phocoenidae > Neophocaena > Neophocaena asiaeorientalis. The sequence continues at coordinate 8,117,725 of NW_020175191.1, forward strand.
GGGATTTTAATAGGGATTACATTAAATCTTTATATCATCTTAGGGAGAATTGACATCTTAACTATACTGAATTTTTCAATCAATGAAAAGGGTATGTCTCACCATTCATTTAGGTCTTCTCTGCTTTATTTCATCAACATTTTTTGATTTTCAAAATAAAGATCCTGCATATCCTATTATAATTATACCTAGTGCTTCAATTATGAAGAGCTATTGGTACCATTTTTAACTTTTGGATTCCAATTGTTTATTACAAATATATAGAAATGCAAGTTAATTTTTGTATGTTGACCTTTTTTATACTGTGACCTTGCTAATCACTTGTAAGTTCTAGTAGCTTTTTGTGTAGATTCCTTGGAATCCTCTACATGGACAAATGTGTTCTCTGCAAGTAGGGACATTTCTTCCTTTCCAGTTTAAATACCTCTCATTTCTTTTCCTTTTTAAAAAATATTTATCTATCTATCTATCTATTTCTTTATTTGGCTCTTCCAGATCTCAGCCGTGGCACACAGGATCCTTGTTGCCGCATGAGGGATCTTCATCGCCATGTGTGGGATCTTTAGTTGAGGCATGCGGGATCTAGTACCCTGAACAGGGATCAAACCCGGGCCCCCCCTGCATTGGGAGTGCAGAGTGAGCCACAAGCACTGGACCACCAGGGAAGTCCCAGTTCTTTTTCTTATTACACCATCTAGGATTTTTTGTACATTTATGTCTATAAATTGGAATTCGTATTTTGTAGTATATTAAGTAAGAATCAAGCTTTGTGGGGTTTTTTCCGCCTAACACCATTTATTGATAAGCTGTATTTTCCAAGTGCTTTGCAGTGACAGCTTCATCATAAATCAAATGTCTTTGTGTGCATGAACCAGTTTCTGGATTCTCTGTGGTGCCTTATTTCACCTACTTGACTATTCTTAAACCAATACAACACAGTTGTAGCTTAGTACAGCAAGTCTTCCACCTTGTTTTTTTAACAAAAAGAATTACTGAAAAAAAATTTTTGATTCCATTTTTTTAGACTTTTTTAATTTTAGAGCAGTTTTAGCTTCAAAGTTAAACTGATGGGAGGTACAGAGACTTCCCATGTACTCCCAGCCCCACACAGGCATAGCCTACCACATCATCAGCATCCCCCACCAGAGTGTTACATTTGTTACAATCAAAGAACCTACACTGACACATCATTATCTCCCAAAGTCCATACTTTACATTAGGGCTCACTCTTGGTGTTGTATATTCTATGGGCTTGAACAAATATAATATAATAACATAAATCCACCATTATATTATCATACAGAGTATTTTTACTGCCCTAAAAATCCTCTTTGCTTCACCGATTCATCCCTCCCTCCCCTCAAACCCCTGGCAACCAGTGATCATTTTACTGTCTTCATAGTTTTGCCTTTCCCAGAATGTTAGCCAGAATCATGTACTTTGTAGCTGTATTAGGGTTCTCCAGAGAAACAGAACTAATAGGATATATATACACATATATAGATAGATAGATAGTAAGAGACTTATTATGAGGGATTTATTCACTGATTATGAATCTGAGAAATCTCCTGATCTGCCATATGCAAGCTGGAGCACAGGAAAGCCAGTGGTGTAGTTCCAATCCCAGTTTGAAAGCCTGAGAACCAAGGAAGCCAATGGTTTAAGTCATAGTCCAGTCCAAAAGCCCAAGAACCAGGAGTGACCATGTGTGAGGGCAAGAGAAGATGGATGTCCTAGCTCAAGTAGAGAGCAAATTTGTCCTTCCCTCACCTTTTGGTTTTATTCAGGACGTTAATGGATTGGGTAATGCCCACCCACATAGGTAAAGAGTGATCTTCTTTACTCAGTCTGCCAATTCAAATGCTAATCTCGTCTAGAAACACCCTCGAAGACACACTCAGAAATAATGTTTTACCAGCTATCTGGGCATACCTTAGCCCAGTCAAGTTGACACTTAAAATTAGCCATCACAGTAGCCTTTTCATTTTAGTTTCTTTCACTTAGTAACATGCATTTAAGTTTCCTCCATGTCTTTTTATGGTTTGGTAGTTCATTTCTTCTTAACACTGAATAATATTCTGCTGTCCATGTACCACAGTTTATTTATTCATTTGCCTACTGAAAGACATCCAAATTGCTTCCAAGTTTTGGCAATTACAAATAAAGCTGCTATAGGGACTTCCCTGGTGGTCCAGTGGTTAAGACTCCATGCTCCCAATGCAGGGGGCATGGGTTCAATCCCTGGTCAGGGAACTAAGATCCCACATACAGCAACTAAGCCCATGCACCACATCTACTGAGTCTGTGCACTCTAGAGCCTGCGCGCCGCAACTAGAGAAGCCCACATGCCACAACAAAGAGCCCAAGTGCTGCAACGAAGACAGCGCAGCCAAAATAAATAAATAATTGAAAAATGAAAAACAAACAAACAAATAAAGATGGTATAAACATCTGTATCAACAAAAGACTCCAAATAGCCAAAACAACCTTGAGAAAAAAGAACAAAGCTGGAGGCATTACACGTCCTGATTTCAAACTACATTAAAAACCTATAGTAATCAAAGCAGTATGATACAAGCATAAGAAACAGACACATAGACCAATGGAAGAGAGTGGACAGCCCAGAAATAAATGCATACATATACAGTTAACTAATCTTTGACATGGGTGCCAAGAACATAAAATGGGAAAAGGATAGTATCTTCAACAAATGGTGTTGGGAAAACTAGATATCCACATTGCAAAAGAATGAAATTAGACCCCTATCTTATACCACTCACAGAACTAACCTGAAATGGATTCAAGACTGAAATGTAAGACCAGAAATGATAAAACTCTTTGGAAAAAACATAGGGAAAAGCTCCTTGACATTGGTGTTGGCAATGATTTTTTTAGGTCATCCAAAATCACAAGCAACAAAAGCAAAAATAAACAACTGGGACTACATCAAACCAAAAAGCTTCTGTACAGCAAAGGAAACAAGGAAATGAGAAGACAACCCAAAGAATGGGAGAAAATATTTGCAAATCATATATCTGATAAGGGGTTGATATCTAAAATATAAACTCATGTAACTCAATAGGAATAAAACAAATAATCTGATTAAAAAATGGGCAAAGGACGTGAATAGATATCTTTCCAAATAAAATATACAAATGGCCAACAGATAGATAAAAAGGTGCTCAACGTCAATAATTATCAGGGAAATGCAAATCAAAAGTATGATGAGATATCACCTCATACCTGCTAGAATGGCTATTATCAAAAGAAATACATGTAAGAAATAAGAAATGTTGGCAAGAATGTGGCATATAGAGAACTCTTGTACATTGTTGGTGGGAATGTAATTTCATACCGCTATTATAGAAAACAGATTGGAGGTTCCTCAAGAAATTAAATATAGAACTACAGTAAGATCCAGAAATCCCACTTCTGTGTATGTGTCTGAAGGAAGTAAAATCAGCACCTGGAAGAGATATGTGCACTTCCATATTCATTACAGCATTATTCATGATAGTCAAGATATGAAAACAGCCTAAGTGTCCACCAAAAGATGAATGGATAATGAAACTATGTTATATGCACATACAATAGAATATTATTCAGCCATAAAAAGGGAATGCTGTCATTTGTGACAACATAGGTGAACCTAGAAGGCATTATGCTAGGTGAAGTAAACCAGAAGGGAAAGACAAGTACTGTATGCTATCACATAAAGTAGGATGTGGAATTATTATATGTGGAATCTGAAAAAAGAAAAAAGCTGAACTCATGAAAACAGAGTAGATCAGTGGTTACCAAGGGCTAGAAGGTAGGGAAAATGAGGAGATGTTGGTCAGAGGGTATAAAATTTCAGTTATAAGATGAATAAGTTCTGAGAATCTAATGTACAGCATGGTGACTATAGTTAATAATGCTGTATTGGATACTTGAAATTTGCTAAGGAAGTAAATGTTAAGCTTTCTCACCACACACACACAAAAGGTAACTGTGTTAGGTGATGGGTGTGTTAATTAACTTGATTATGGTAATCATTTCACAATGTAAAAATGTAGCAAATCATTGTGGTGTACACTTTAAATATATATAACTTTATCAATTATACCTCAAGCTGGGTGGTGGGGCGTGGAAATCTGAGTGCACGTTTATGTATGGACATAAGTTTTCAACTCCTTTGGGTAAATACCAAGACTCACGATTGCTGGATGGCTGGATGTATGGTAAGAGTATGTATAGTTTGTAAGCAACCTCCAAAGTGTCTGTACCATTTTGCATTCCCACCAGCAATGAAAGAGTATCTGTTGCACCATAGCCTTGCCAGCATTTGGTGTCATCAGTGTTCTTGGTTTCTGGCCATTCTCATAGGTGTGTAGCGTTACCTCATTGTCACTTTAATTTGCACTTACCTGATGACATATGATGTGGAACATCTTTTCATATGCTTTTCAGTCGTGAGTCTTAGAATTTGCCATCTGTATATCTTCTTTAGTGAGCCTTGTTCTTTTTCAGGTGCCTTGGCTAAGATTTTAAAATCAGCTACACACACACAGACACACGTGTACACACACTACACATAGAGATTCTGATTGGCATTGCATTGAATCTCAAGACTAAATTGCAGTGACCTGACATCCTTGCCGTATTGACTCATAACACATAAACATGGTATTTCACTCCATTAATTTAGGTCTCTTTAATTTCTTCCAATATTATTTCTCACTTTCTGCATAGAGGACTTGTATATCTTTTTTTAGGTTTATTTCCAGGAATTTGATATCTTGATATGGTATCAATGGTAAAATTTTCACTTCATACTCTTTTTAAAAGACTATTTGCTGTCTAAAACAATAATACTGTCAATGTATTATGGGGTTCATAACATTTGAAGTAACATATATGACAATGATAACACAAATTTCAGGAAAGATAAATAAAATTATAATTATACTGTTGTAAGGCTCTTACATTGTATGTGAAGCAATTAAGTACTAATTCAAGATAGGGCTTCCCTGGTGGCACAGTGGTCAAGATGCAGGGGACACGGGTTCGTGCCCCGGTCTGGGAAGATCCCACATGTCGTGGAGCGGCTGGGCCCGTGAGCCATGGCCGCTGGGCCTGCGTGTCCAGAGCCTGTGCTCCGCAACGGGAGAGACCACAACAGTGAGAGGCCCGCGTACCGCCAAAAAAAAAAAAAAGACAGTAATAAATTAAATGTGTATATTGTAATCATTAGAGTACTAAATATATAAGAAATATATGTTAAAAGACAATAAAAGAGGAAAAATGGAGAACTAAAACATAGTTGACTAACCTGAAATAAACCTGGAAAGCAGGAACAAAGAAAGAAGTAACATATGGAACAAATTAAAAAACAAATATTGTATACTTAAAGCTAACTATATCAGTAATCACAAAAAATTAAATGGACTAAAAACTCTTTAAAAGAAAAAGATTGTCAGACTGTTTTTTATAAAACAACCAACAATATCCTGCCTGCAAGAGATACACTTAAACATAATTGATTTAAATATAAGTAACTGGAAATAAAACATGGGAAAAGATAGTCCGTGAAAACAGTAACCATATGAAAACTGATATGGCTATATTATTAATGGTCAAAGGAGGTGTTGAGGAAGAAGTAACAGAGAATAAAAGGAAATTCATAATAATTAGAAGATCAGTTCCATAGGAGAAATACATAATCCTAAATGTATATGCACCTAATAATATAACTTCAAAATTTATGAAGCAAAAAGTTGACAGAACTGTACGGGAAAGACAAATATAGAATTAGAGTTGGAGATTTTAACATGTTTCCTCAGTAATCAATAGACAAGCAGGCAAAATATTAGTAAGGATAAAGAACATTTGAGCAACAATACTAAGCCACTTAACTGACACTTGTAGAAAACTGTACTCAACAGCTGTAGGTTGCTCCATCTTTTCAAGTGCTTATGGAACAATGAACAAAATATATGCTGAGCCATAAAACTAATAATCAATTTCAAAGGATTAAAATTATACAAAATATGTTCTTTAACCACAGAAAAATTAAACCAGAAATCAATAACAATAAGATATCTGTTATCAAACCAAAATGTGGGTCCACTCGCCTGGTGGGTTGTGGTGAGGGAAAGTGCAGCATTGATTGTAAGGCACCATATAAGGAACCCGGGACAACTAGTGCTCAAAAAGCCTGACCTCCCCAATGGGTTTCAGCAAGGCATTTTTAAAGGTAAGGTAAGGGAGGGGCATCCCAGTGTATGTGATGAGCTCCTGCCGAATTCTCTGATTGGTTGATGGTGAGGTAACAGGGCGGTGTCACAGAGGTTAACATTTTCAATCCTCAGGCTCCAGTAGGTCTGCAGGCTATGTGCTCACAGTCATCAAGTAGTTAATTTCATCCATTTGGTGGGGGGTTTAGCATTTATAAAACAACTCAGGAACTGTGTGTCAGATACAATCATCTAAGTACAATACTTCAGAGGAGCTAAAGCAGAGGATATAGGGAAGAGGTCTGTTAGGGGAAGGACCCATAGGATCCTGTTGGTTACATATCTAGAAAATCCCAAATCATCTGGAAATTAAGTAACTTACTATGAGCTCCTGCCGAATTCTCTGATTGGTTGATGGTGAGGTAACAGGGCGGTGTCACAGAGGTTAACATTTTCAATCCTCAGGCTCCAGTAGGTCTGCAGGCTATGTGCTCACAGTCATCAAGTAGTTAATTTCATCCATTTGGTGGGGGGTTTAGCATTTATAAAACAACTCAGGAACTGTGTGTCAGATACAATCATCTAAGTACAATACTTCAGAGGAGCTAAAGCAGAGGATATAGGGAAGAGGTCTGTTAGGGGAAGGACCCATAGGATCCTGTTGGTTACATATCTAGAAAATCCCAAATCATCTGGAAATTAAGTAACTTACTTCTAAGTAACTGATTCATCAAGGATGAAATTACAATAGAAATTAGAAACTATTTTGAAAGTAACAGTAATGAAAATACAGCATATCAAAATTTGTGAGAGGCAGCTATAGCAGCTCTTAGATGGAAATTTGATGAATTAAGTATATATCTCAACAAGGTACAAAAAAGAGAAGGTAGAAAGAAAGAAATAAAATTAGAGATTTATGAAATAGAAAAGAGATAAACAGAGAAAGCCAGGGACTTCCCTGGTGGCACAGTGGTTAAGAATCTGCCTGCCAGTGCCGGGGACAGAGGTTGGATCCCTGGTCCGGGAAGATCCCACATGGTGCGGAGCAACTAAGCCAGTGTGCCACAACTATTGAGCCTGCACTCTAGAGCCCGCGAGTCACAACTACTGAAGCCCTCATGCCTAGAGCCCATGCTCTGCAACACGAGAAGCCACCACAATGAGAAGCAAGTGCACCACAATGAAGAGGAGCCCCCACTCTCCACAACTAGAGAAAGCCCGTGCACAGCAAGAAAGACCCAATGCAGCCAAAAATAAATAAATTTAAAAAAAAACAGAGAAAGTCAATGAAGCCAAAAGATGGTTCTTTGAAAAGATTAATAAAATTGACAGAATTGATCAAGGAAAAGAGTAAGAGAGAAAACAGATATACCTAATATCAAGGATGACAGAGGCAACATCACTATAGATGCCACATACATGAAAAAAATAATATGAGGATTCATGAACAACTTTATGTCAATAAAGTTGACAACCTAGAAGAAATGGGCAACTTTTTAGGAAAACACAACTTAACAGAAATTTTGAATAATCCTGTATTTTTAATGAAATTAAATCCATAATTTATAACATTGCAACAACAAAAACACCAGATCCAGATGGCTACCCTGGTAAATTCTACCAAACTTTTAAGGAAAAATATAAACAATTCTACACAAAATCTTTCAGAGAGGCCAGCATAACCTTGATACAAAAATCTATCAAGGACATTACAAGAAAAAAAAAATTACAGAGTAGTATCCCTTAAGAATACAGGTGGAAAAAAAATCCAAATGACATAGCTGGCTTAACACTTAAAAATTCATTCAATATAATTTTAACAATGTGATCATTTTAAAAGATACAGAAAAAGCATTTTATAAAATTCAAAACCCATTCATAATAAAAACTTAGTTGACTAAGAATAGAGAGAAACTTCGTCAATTTGATAAGATTATTTACCTAGGGCTTCCCTGGTGGTGCAGTGGCTGAGAGTCCACCTGCCGATGCAGGGGACATGGGTTTGTGCCCCGGTCCGGGAAGATCCCACATGCCGCGGAGCGGCTAGGCCCATGAGCCATGGCCGCTGACCCTGCGCGTCTGGAGCCTGTGCTCTGCAACGGAAAAACATACAAATAATATCACACTTAATGGTGACATAGTGTATGCTTTGCCCTAACAAGACAAGGAGATCTGTTATCACCACTTCTATTCAACATTGTATTTTCAACATTGTATTGGAGTTCCTGCCAGTGCAATAAGGAGAGAACAAAAAATGTAAAAATTGGAAAGGAAATAGTAAAACTGTCTTTATTCATAAATGACATGATTGTGTACATAGAATATCCAAGGAATGTACAAACTACTAGAAGTAATAAGTGAATTAAGCAAGGCCATGTGATACAAAGTCAATATACAAGTATCAGCTGTATTTCTTTATACTTGCAGCAAACAATTGAAATATGAAAATGTAAAAATAATACCACTTACAATAGGATTTAAAACATAATAAAGTACACAGGACTAAATAAAATGCATAAGATTCTACAGTGAAAATCATAAAACAAGGAGAAATCAAAGAAGACCTAATGAAAGAAGAAAGAGCCTATTTCACAGAGGAAGATTTAATTGTTATGATGTCACTTCTCCCCAGATGGTCTATACATTCAATGCAATCCAAATCAAAATCCCAGCAGGCTTTTTTGGTAGAAATTGATAGGCTAATTTAAAAATTTAAATGTAATTGCAAAAAAACCTAGAATCATCAAAATCATCTTTAAAATAAGCATAAAGATGGAAGATTTATGCTACAAATTTTCAAATTGATTTTACTATCAAGGTAAGTAATTAATACACTATGGTATAGGCATAAGGATAAACAAATAGACCAATGGAACAGAATAGAGTCCAGATATAGGCTCACACATATACTGTTACTTGACCAATGGAAAAGACACCAGTGCAATTCTACGGGAAAGAAAGACCTTAGAATAAATGGTGTTGGAAGAACACAGCATCCAGATAGAAAAAAAATAAACCTTGACTCTTACACTCATACCACTCACAAAAGTTAATTTCAAATGGATTGCAGGGGACTTCCCTGGTGGTCCAGTGGTAAGGAATGGCCTTCCAATTCAGGGGATGCGGGTTTGATCCCTGGTCAGGGAACTAAGATCCCACATGCTGTGGAGCAACTACACTCGAATGCCACAACTACTGTGCTCGCAGGCCTCAATGAGAGAGCCTGCGTGCCTCAGACTACAGAGTCCACACACCCTGGAGCCCAAGCACCACAACTGGAGAGAGAAAACCCACACGCCACAACTAAAGAGAAGCTCGCATGCCACAACAAACAGCCTGTGCTGCAAGGAAAAGATCCCACATGCCTCAATGAAGATCCCGCATGCCACAGCTAAGACCAGATGCAGCCAAAAAATAAAGAAAATAAAATTTTAAAAAATGGATTGCAGATCTAAATGTGAAATCTAAGTTATAAATCTTCTAGCTGGAAACACAGGAGACTATATGAGCATGGCGTGGCAAAGATTTCTTATAAAAGAGCAAAAAGTACTAACCATAAAGGAAGAAAAGATAAAATAGATTTCATCCAAATTTAAAACTTCTGCTCATCAAAAAACACAATTAAGAAAGTGAGGGACTTCCATGGTTGTGCAGTGGTTAAGAATCCGCCTGCCAATGCAGAGGACACAGGTTCCTGCCCTGGTCTGGGAAGATCCCACATGCTGCAGAGCAGCTAAGCCCGTGCGCCACAACTACTGAGCCTGTGCTCTAGAGGCCGCAAGCCACAATCACTGAGCCTATGTGCCACAACTACTGAGGCTACATGCCTAGAGCCTGTGCTCCTCAACAAGAGAAGCCACCGCAATAAGAAGCCCACACACTGCAATGAAGAGAAGCCCCTGCTCGCTGCAACTAGAAAAAGCCCACGCACAGCAACGAAGACCAAACACAGCCAAAAATAAATAAATATACATTTTGAAATACATCTGCAATGAATTTGTAACCAGATAGTACAAAGAACTCTTAAAACTCAATAATAAGACCACTCAGCTTTCAAAAACGGGCAAAACATTTTCACAAACACTTTGCAAAGAAAATATACAAATGGCCAAGAAATTAAATGGAAAGACGTTCAGCATCATTAGTCATCAGGAAAATTCAAAGCAAAAACACCATGAGAGGGGCTTCCCTGGTGGCGCAGTGGTTGAGAGTCCGCCTGCCGATGCAGGGTACACGGGTTCGTGCCCTGGTCCGGTAAGATCCCACATGCCGCGGAGCAGCTGGACCCGTGAGCCATGGCCGCTGAGCCTGCGCGTCCAGAGCCTGTGCTCCGCAGCGGGAGAGGCCATAGCAGTGAGAGGCCTGCGTACCGAAAAAAAAAAAAAAAACACCATGAGATAATACCACACACCCACAAGAATGACGAACAGTACCAAGTGCTGAGAGGCTATGAAGCTACTGGAGCTTTTATATATTGCAGGTGAGTGTATAAAATGGCACCTCTTTTGAAAACTTTTTGGCAGTTGCAACTAAAGTTAAACATAAACCTACCCTATGACCAAGCAATTGCACTCTTAGGCACACAAGAAAAATGAGAGCAGACGTCCACAAAAAAAGACTTGTTCAAGAATAAAACACCTTCATTACACCAAAAAGTGGAAATAACCCAAATATTCATCAATAGGAGAATGGATAAACAAATTATAGATTCATACAAATAAAAAGAGCAACCTACTGATACACGCACTACCTGGATAAATCTTAAAATCACTACATTGTGTAACGATTCCAAGCACAGAGAGTATATACTATGTAATTCTATTTATATGAAGTTTGAGAACAAATAAAAGCATCAGATGTTAAGTAGACTTATTTTGGTTTTCATTTCACAATATACAAATATTCAGATGCACAGGTGTTGTACACCTGAAACTAATATGTTACATGTCAATTATACCTCAGTAATAAAAAACAAACAAAAACAAAAGGAAACAATGCTTACCTCTGGAGGTGGATATTGGCTGGGAAAGTGCACAAGAAAACCCTCTGTATGACACCTCTGCTCCACATCCATCATTACAGTCATCCTAGCTCTGAACCATACCTAGAAGCATCTCCTTCTCATGATCTCCCCTGTCCTCACCCTAGGACAAGTCTCAACTGTCTCTGATGTGCAGGCCACAAGAAGGACCCTGTGCCTGAAGACTGAATGGGAGGACAAGAGCCCCCAGAGACTCATCAGATATGAGTGCTGTTCTTCTCAATGTGAATGAGCCGTTACCACAAAACTTCCATTCGAATGATCCAGAATTTTAACTGATTTTCTTTTGAGCTTCATTTGGTTTTTACAATATTTCCAGTGCCTTAACCATAAAAAATGACATTGGTTCTATGGGAAAATGTATTCTGATTTTCAACAATTGTTAAAATTGATTAACTTTTTAGAACCCAGTCATTTCTTCATTGGAGATTTTCCTCTTGTTTTTATGGTATTTTTAAGTATCTCTAAAGCTTTTTAATGGGTTTATATTCTGTATTTCCAATCATCTTTGAAAATCACGAGGGACAGGCTCTTCCATTACTTGTGTTTGTGTGTTAGAGCATGGCATGCAGCACTGGATGCACAGGAAGCACAGCTGAAATGGAGCAGGACCCTATGGTCCTCCCCCCACCCCCCATGTCCTCTGCCTGCCTTTTGTCCGTAGAAGAACTTTAGTCAAAGTTGAGCCTGTATATACTCACTTGCAAATTTGCAGTTAGCCTAAACAGAGAGAAAATTTGAGTCAAGGTTTAAAACACTTTACAAGTAATTTTAAAACAACATAAAACATATTTGCCAAGTTTAAAAGTAATTAATTACAAAACACAATTAAAGTAGTGGAGCAGGGCTTCCCTGGTGGCACAGTGGATGAGAAGCTGCCTGCCAATACAGGGGACACGGGTTTGATCCCTGGTCTCGGAAGATCCCACAGGCCGCGGAGCAACTAAGCCCTGTGTGCTACAACCACTGAGCCTGTGCTCTAGAGCCCGCAAGCCACATCTACTGAGCCCATGTGCTGCAACTCCTGAAGCCAACGTGCCTAGAGCCAGTGCTCCACTACAAGGGAAGCCACCGCAATGAGAACCCTGTGCACCGCAACAAGGAGTAGCCCCAACTCATGGCAGCTAGAGAAAGCCCATGTGCAGAGACAAAGACCCAACACAGCCAAAAATAAATAAATAAAATAAATAAGTTTATTAAAAAAAAAGTAGTAGAGCATTAAAATTACATTTTAAAATACTAAGTTTTAAAAGTACTTCTTGTATTGTTCTGAAATTCTAAAACCGATTCAGTAGGGAGACATTAATATTCAGTTTATAAAAGTATTCATCAGTTTTCCTATAACTAGGCATCTCTAGTACATTCAGAATTATCCAGTTTACAAGTAATTCATTTATAAGTTAAACTTCCAATAGGTAAAATGGTTGCATTAAAACACTTTTCAGAATTTTATTTTTAAAAGTACTATTATACTATAAGTTCACATTTATAACTGAAAACTTTTATGAAAGTTATCAGTCTAAAAAGTTACAGGTCCAAAGAATATTGATACTAATATTAATTAGGGTTGTCTTAACTGCTGTAAAAAGCAAAATTAAAAATCCTATAGCATAAACAAAATAGCAATTGACTTATCTCTCATGTAACAGTCCAAGATTAATAGATCCAGATTAGAAGATCCAGTCATTTAGGGCCCCAATCTGATAGTGGACCTACTTCAATACATAGTTCCCAAACATCTCTCTGTTATCATTATTCTAGGCTACAGGAAACAAGAGTGGGCAGAAGTCCAGGGAAAACCATTGCCTTTTAAATGGGTTAGACAGAACTTAGTGAGAACTTAATCATATGGCCACGTGCAGCTGCAAGAGAAACTGGGAAATACTGTTGCTATTTGAGCAGCCCCATCCCAGCTACAGTCCTATAATTCTGTAATAGGAGGAAAACAGATTTTAATGAAGAGTTAGCATTGTCTGACACCCCTCTAGCCACAAGAATTCTGTGTTCATCCTTCTCCTGATATGCTCATCCCCACCCCAAGGGAGACAACTCCAAATTCCATCCAGGTGCTACATCCAGCTCAGATTCTGGGATCTCTGGGTGACTTGCAATCATCTCGCTCAGACTCAAATTGGCTTTTTGTGGTCCAGCAGCTCATTAACTCAAAGGAAGTCACTAACTTCTCCAACAGCCAATAAACCATGGTCTAATAGAAACAGGATGATTATATGAGAACTTCTTGTTCTTTAGTATTCAGTGGCCCTTCTGCTGCCATAAATCTTGGGGAGAGATAAGACAAGAGGTTAATATTTTTGAAATCTTAAGGGAGAGGCATTTAATCAACTGGAAAAAAAAACCCTGCTTTTTCTTTCTACGAGAAAGTAGCATTAGACAGAAGAAAAGATATTTGGTGACAAAAGACATTCTATTTCATGGTATTTGATGGTGAGGACACTAGTTAAATAAGGGATTTCTGGAGAAAAGTGAGAAGAGAATCCAGAACAAAAGTAAATAGTAGCTTTTTTTTTAAAGAAAAATACAAACTTTTTGATTAGCTTGTCTTAAGATGACTATTGAGAGATTAATGACATTTTGATAATAAGAACCATATCAAAAAGACAGAACCACATCAAAACACAAAAACACTTTAATTACTGGGAAATATATATAACTCCATCCTTAAGCTAATTTCCCTTTATTCTCTCATTAGGCTATGTTGATGTCATGTGTTCCCCACTGTGTGTGTGTTTACGTGTGTGTGTGTGTGTGTTCATATAATTCAGACCATATTTTGAACAGGAGACTTCCTGATGGAGCCAAATGATTTCCCAAACAAATGATCTATTTTTAAATATATTTTAAAGTAGTTGAAATAAGGCAAAAGCTAAAAGCAGTTCAACTAAAGTGTGAACTGTAAAGGCAGGAGTTAGGCAAAGAAAGGGGATGCAATAGAGAGCTGAGAAATGGACAAAGGACTTGTGGCTAAAAAAGATGTAAAAATATCCTCATAAAGGAGCAGTACATATAGTGATTGAAGCCAGACTGCCAGGTGTAACTTCCTGCCTTTCCACTTACTTGCAAAAGAAGTAGTTGATAGTACGTTCTTCTTGGGATTGCTGAGATGTAATTCTTGGGATTACATGTATCCATTCCCATTGTATCTTTTGTACCATATAAGGTAAACCCTTGAGAAATAGTGATTGGTCTGGGAAGGATACTTTTGGGGTGATGTTAGTAAGTCAAAACCCAGTGCTGGAATTATTGGCATCAAATCATCTTCAGCAAGGTTGACTCAGGGAGTAGTATGAGGTGCACAAAGATGCATGGCATCTGTCACAACCCAGCTCTCCCAGAACCCCTTACACCTGTCAAAATAGACTCCTGGGTTGAATAAGCCCCGATTCTGACCCAGTGTATGAAATCCTATATCCATTACATTGGTCTTTTCCGAATAATTTGAAATTTTTGTTACATTTTAAAAGTGTAATCACACGGGTAGCTGTGTGTTTGTAATCACACAGATAGCTGTGTGAGGGAAGTTCTTTTTTACAATATTTTTATTTTTTTGAAATTATCTGTTTGTGTATCAGTCTTCTCTACTAAACTATAAGCTCCTCTAAGCAGGAAACTTAATCCCCTCACTCCCCACTGTACCCCAGCGCCCAGCTCAGTGCATGGGTATTTTAAAGTAAATTTCTTCCCGTAGCACGGAAGCAAAGATCCGATTTGTGGGGTTGGGGTTTGGCTTGGAGATGTGGACGAGGGGCCGGGATGTGTTCTGACAGATCTTCTGAAAGACAGATGTTCTTCGCTTAAGCTTTTGGAGCAAGACTTGCTTCGGGGTTGTTGGTGACAGTTTCCCTTCACCAGTAGGAGTCTGTCACTATAAGACAACACCAGGAAGTTAAAAGTGAATGGGAAGGGCGGGTGATGGAGATTCCGGCCCCTAGGGTCTCCCCTGAGAGTAGCTGAGAGTGCGGGCAACTGCAGGTGAAAAACAGAGAGGGCATAGGGTTAATTTTTTCTGCCCAGAGCAGGTTTGGCCCACGTTTTCTCCCCTCTGTGGGGCAATGGGTGCTGCGGAGTGGGTGGTGTGTTGGCTGAAAGGAGGTGGAGCTGAACAGCCCCTCCACATTGGCTATTGCTGCTGTTTGTACTTTGTTGCTTTACATTTCTTTGCAAAGAGCTGAAAGTGCAGTGCCCTCCAGATCGCAGCTGAAGGATCTGCCAGTGTTGGGGCAAAGGCAGCGAGGTCGGGCACCGCAGCAGAGCTCTCAGCTCTGGGTCTTCGAGGCACAGGGCTCACCCATCCAAGGTGTAGTAGTTCCCGGTGGTCCACGAGGACACTGGAATCTGGGTTCCCCAAAGGCACCTGCTGCTGCAGAATTTATCTAAATGCCACGTTCAAGCTCTTCTTTGAAAGGTGTTAACTGATGTGTGCTTTCTGTCTTTTGTCATCCTTTCTTTAGGACAGGTTACACTGACACAGCCCGGTGACGATCTCTGGAGACCATGACCAAGAAAAGAATCGCTGTGATTGGGGGAGGAGCGAGTGGGCTCACGTCTATCAAGTGCTGCCTGGAAGAAGGCTTGGAGCCCGTCTGCTTTGAAGGGACTGATGACATTGGAGGACTGTGGAGGTTTCAGGTAAATCTGGTTCCTTAATACTTGGAACTCTCGCCGTAACTAGGTGCATAAGATATTTTACCTCGTGTCAGGAAGTATAATGGGCTTCACAGTGATTAGACCTGCCAGACTTCAACCTGCTGACCTCCTCTCAGCAGCCATCACCTCAGGTTCTTTGCAGGCCCTCTTTCCCTATGCTGGCAGCAAAATGGGACGCAGGTATCACGCATTTTTTCCTTCACTGATGTCTGTGAAAATGGCACAGAGATCATTTTCATTTACAGATCTTCCTTGATTTACAATGAGGTTACATCTTGATAAGCCCATCGTAAATTGAAAATATCCTGTTACAAATGTGTTTAATACACCTAATCTACCTAACACCATAGCTGAGCCTAGGCTACCTTAAACGTGCTCAGAACACTTACATTAGCCTACAGTCAGGCAAAATCATCTGACACAAAGCCTATTTTATAATAAAGTGTCGAATAGCTCATGCAATTTATTGAATGCTGTATTGAACATGAAAAACAGAATGGTTGTTTGGGCACAGAATGGTTGTAAGTCTATCAGTTGTTTACCCTCCTGATACTTCCAGCTGACTGGAAGCTGCCACTGCCCAGCATCACCAGAGTATGTTACAAAATATCGCTAACCCAGGAAAAGATCAAAATTCAAAATTCGAAGTGTGGTTTCTATGGAATGTGTATTGCTTTTGAACCATTTGTAAAGTCAAAAAATCACAAGTTGGGCACTGTCTGTAATGAGTTTTGCCGCTATCCAGGAAAGGGTAACAATCTTGATGGGGGGGTGTAGCAGAATGGCAGACATGTAAAGTGGTTGCTCTTGGTCTGCGTTCATCGGTACTGATATCAGTCCATCCAGATTCTGGTTTTATTGGCCTGGGGTGTCAATAAAGGTCTCCACTAGTTATTTTTAATGCGCAGCCAACATGGAAACCTTTGCCCTTCAGCTTCTACCCCAGCTTTCCCAGGTGATAAATGAGGATCACATTGCGTGTTGAAAACAAAATCGATAACAGTTCATTGAACAAACATTTCTGAAGCTCAAACTTTGTTAGATGGTGTGGAGACACAGAGTTATATAACCTCCTGCCACTGCCCTCAGGCATTCTGCAGTTTAGCTAAGGATGTGTGGAGAAAAGACTTCTGAGGTGGATGGGATAAACTCTGGTGCAGGTCTGCGTTCATCGGTAAGTGATCTAGAATACTGCTAACAACTCCTTCCAGGAATCCCCCTTTTCAATCTCTTCTAACCTTACTGGTTTTTTTTCTTTTCTTTCTTACCTTCCTTCCTTCGTTGCTTCCTTCCTTCTTTAAACAATTCTCTAATGATTCTAGTGCTTGAATAGGATATAAAATCTGGCTGCCTTCCTTGCTTTGCACTTTTCCTTCACTTGAGAAATCAAAGCAGTAGTCCCGTCTTCAGAGAAGGGCAGAGGGCACCTGCAACTGGGTTTTCTTGTCCTTGCACAGACTCAGTTTTAAAGTTGAGCTGCTTTAATATGCACACTGAGCCCTGCAACTTGTTACTAACAGTTAAGGTATCTTCTTACTTAAATGATAGTTAAGCTTATTATATGTTAAAGAATATCACCCTCCTTAACTGATCTCCAAAGCAATATCCATTGGGTTTGCTTCTCAACTCACTTTTTAATCCAGTGTTTTAAGTGTATTAAGATGTCCAGATTTGTTTCATATTTCGCAAAACGAACACGGTGCTGGCCAGCTACGTAGAAGTGGTTCCATTCGTTCATAGCATTCCTTAGTAGAACAGCAGTACAGTTGTTTTGCATCTGGGCTCCGTCTTGGGGACTAACTCTATTTGACAATCGTCCCTATTCGGATCTGGGTGGATACTCCTTAGCACACCATGCATGCCTCGGTCATAGTCAGTCTTGGGCATGGCTGAAAAGACTGTTAATAAATATTTTGTAATCAATAGGAAATTTTACTTTTGAAATCCAGCCACAGCATGGTGTAGACGTTAAGAGCACATCTGGGTTCAAATCCTACTGTGACCTTGGGGAAAACCATTAACCCTCTCTGTACCTCTGTGTTGTCATCTTTAAGAAGGAGATAATACTGGCACCCACTTCATAGAGTTACTGTGGGGATTAAGTGAATGAATACTTATGTCATCACTAATAACAGTGGCACAATAATTGCTAAACATCAGTTATTATTCAGTAGGCCTAGAGTGTGGCCCACACATTTGGTGTCTCGTAAGCATCCTAGCCAGGTCTGGCAATTACTGACCAGGCATGAAATTAGTGAAGGGTCCACCGTCCTACCTGATTATCAGGTTTTATTTCCAAAGTGGTTTAAACTTCTTCTCTGTTAAAGACCCAATTTGGAGTGTTTTCTGATTATACTCTTGGCAAAATTTCAGCACCTTATAAATTGCTTTCTTGAAAATAAATAAGCTATATTTCATCATAATGCTCTGACTACTGTTAAGACGGACCACATCTGTGTCTATTACATTATATACAACATACATATATTTTACATATATTATAAATGCACACACAAACACCACTATATTTCTAGAGCCACGGGGGATGCCTGGCATATATTAGGCACCAAATATATTTATGTTTTATAAATGAATCCTATAGAAGCAAAATATCTTGGGTGGCTGCTTAGAATGCTTGTAGAAATAGAGACCTTCATTCTCACATATTCCACAGTTACACAGTTGTGGAGCCTGAGGTATTATAAACATCCATTAATTGCAGATTAAACATGTTTTACATGCTGATGCTGGTTTCCTCAAGAATTGCCTCAGATCTGCTTTTCTGTGACCCCCTTGCTTGTTATTTGGAGCCTTCCTCTCCCCCATTCTACCCCCCCTAAATTTTCTGTAATTCATTGGGGGTTTCATATATAGGATCGTCCCAAGCACTTTGGAATTCCACCATTGCTACCGGGTGTCCAGTAAGCCGCTGGCAACTCAGGGCTTCCATTTTCTCTTTCTTGTAACAGGTCTCAGGGACTCAATATAAATTTCTTTCTTCTTGATCTCCTCATTAAAGTTAGACCAGACTGATGGTGAAAAGTCGGTAGAAATGTGAGACATATCACTTTAATTTTCATACTGCAATATTACTTTATGAACGAAATAGCTTAAAATGATAAATCCCTTATGAAATGCTGAGGGGAAATAATTTTTAATATTCTTTAGTCAATCTGAATTTTAAAAATCCTTAAAGCATACCAAAGCAGTGCTTCTCCAACTTTAATGTGCACATGAATCCCTGGAGCTTTTGCTGAAGTGTACATTCCGATTCATTAATCTGGGGTGGTGCCAAGATTCTATATTTCAGGTAAAGCCCCAGGTGATGTTGATGCTGGTGATCTGATAACTAGAGTTCACGTAGTGAGGTTCTAAAGTGTATATGTGATACAAAGGTACCATATGGATATAATATAATATAAAATGGGCATATTTATAACATTTTAATTTAAAATATGAAATTAAGTAATAAACACCCTTAGTTGAATAGGCGTTCTTAATTCTTAAATATCAACCACCTCCCCCCAAAAAGACAACTGAATGGACACAAAAATACTTAAAAGAGGGTAACTGTAGAGCAGTGGCTGTCAGCTTTCGCTGCAACACTGAACAATCACCTGGGGAACTTTAACAAACTTTAACAAATACTGATATCAGTCCATCCAGATTCTGGTTTTATTGGCCTGGGGTGTCAATAAAGGTCTCCACTAGTTATTTTTAATGCGCAGCCAACATGGAAACCTTTGCCCTTCAGCTTCTACCCCAGCTTTCCCAGGTGATAAATGAGGATCACATTGCGTGTTGAAAACAAAATCGATAACAGTTCATTGAACAAACATTTCTGAAGCTCAGACTTTGTTAGATGGTGTGGAGACACAGAGTTATATAACCTCCTGCCACTGCCCTCAGGCATTCTGCAGTTTAGCTAAGGATGTGTGGAGAAAAGACTTCTGAGGTGGATGGGATAAACTCTGGTGCCCTGAGCTTTCCGGGGCCACCACACGACCTCTTACCAGCAGATCTCAACCTTGTCTACACATTAGAGAAGGAGCAATTAAAACAGGGTCCCTGGGCTTCCCTGGTGGCGCAGTGGTTGAGAGTCCGCCGGCCGATGCAGGGGACACGGGTTCGTGCCCCGGTCTGGGAAGATCCCACATGCCGCGGAGCGGCTGGGCCCGTGAGCCATGGCCGTTGAGCCTGCGCGTCCGGAGCCTGTGCTCCGCAGCGGGAGAGGCCACAACAGTGAGAGGCCCGCATACCGGGGGGGGAAAAAAAAAAAAACAGGGTCTCTGGGAGTAAGGACCAGGCATTAGTATTTTAGCGTTCCCCAGATGAGTCCAGTGTGAGTACAACAGTCCTAAGACAGCTTCTGTCCCACAGGATTCTGAGAGTCTGTCAAAGGAACAGTTCTCACTCCTCCCACTGAAGGGGAGTCATTTTTCTCCTTTCTTCTGCCCTTACTATTGCCTCCAGTCCCTTCAGTTCCAATTACACTACCCTACGTCCCTTGTTCTCTCTTTTCTCATATGAACTTCCTACTCAATGCGAGTCATGTGCTTAGGCAGGAAATAGAATCAAGATACATCTCTAGAGGGCAGATTATTCGCCGATGGTAGGAAATACTAAAATGCAGGAGCAGAAGCTTCTTTTAATACTCACTGACCCAGTACTGCTCTGCCCTCACTCTCTTTTGTAAAGCGGTGAGTTGACAGTAATGAACCCTACGTAGGGTCCAATCAGGTGTTTAGAAGGGCTTGAAGGTTTTTGTTGACACACAATAACACTTTGTTGTCTTAGTTACTTGAAAAAGAATACAAATATATGATTATTGTCACAGGGGTAAGATCTGTGATTCATTTAGCTCAGTGAACCCAACACACCTGGGGTGGAAAGCATGACTCTACTCCTTGTACTAAACTTTGAACCCTTGGAAAACAGGGACAGACTTGTATTTTTTAGCATTAATATAGTGTTTTTATTACAGAGAGACTTTAGAAATATCTACTGAATGAAGTCAAATTTGATAGTTAGGAATGTGTCTACCCCTGTCCCCTCAAACATCTTGGTTCCAAAAGGACCCTACCACGCATTAATTTAATTTAAAAAAAAAAAAACGTTCTATGTACAAACAACATGTTTAAATAAACTTTGAATTTTAGAACTGTGTTAGATTTACAGAATCATTAGGAAGATAGTACAGAGTTCCCATATACCCCATGCCCAGATATTATTAACATCTTACATTAGTATGATACATTTGTCCTAATTAATGAACCAGTATTGATACATTATTACTAGTTGAAGTCCATGCTTTATTCAGATTTACTTAGGTTTTTTCCTAACGGCCATTTCCTGTTCCAGGTGTTCCCATCCAGAGCACCACAATGCATGTAGTTGTCATGTCTCCTTAGGCTCCTCTTGGATGTGACAATTTCTCAGACTTTCCTTGTTTTTGATGACCCTGACAGTTTTGAGGATTACTGGTTAGGTATTTTATAAAACGTCCCTCAACTGGGATTTGTCTGATGTTTTCATCATGGTTAGACTGGGGTTATGAATTTTGGGGAGGAAGGCCTTAGAGGTAGGGTGCTGTCCTCATCACATCGTATCAATGGTACACACTATCAAACTTATCACACCGATTGATGTTAACCTTGATGACCTGGCTTGAGATGGTGTTTATCAGGGTTTGCCACTTTAAAGTTGCTCCTTTTTTTCTCCCTTGTCATACTATACTCTTTGCAAGAAAGTCACTAGTCACAGTCCACACGTAAGGACAAAGTTGGCTATTCTAGGCCTTTTTTCTTTCCACATAAATTTTAGAATCAGTTTGTCAATATCTACAAAATAGCTAGCTGGGATGTTGATTGGGATTGTGTTGAATCTACAGATCAAGTTGGGAAAACTGACATCTTAACAATACTGTCTTCCAATCTATGAGCACAGCATATCTTTCCATTTATTTATTTATGTTTTTCTTCTTCTGTGTTTTATGGTATCTGCATATAAGTTTCATACATATTTTGTTAGATTTTTACCTAAGCACTTCATTTGGGGGGAGTGTTATTATAAATGGTACTGGTTTTTTAATTTCAAAGTCCAATTTTTCATTTCTGGTATATAGGAAAGTAAGTGACTTTTGTATATTAACCTTGTATCTTTCAACCCTGCTATAATTGCTTATTAGTTCCAGGAATTTTTATTTTTAAATCTTTGAGATTTTCTACACAGTCATATAATCTGTGAAGAAAAATCATTTTATTTATTCCTTCCCAATCTGTATACTTTTATTTCCATTTCTTATCTTATTACATGAGTTAGGATTTCTAGTGCAGTGTTGAATAGAAGTTGTAAGAGTATTCTTTACCTTGTTCTCAATTTTATGGGAGGGAAATTGTCCATTTTCTCACTATTAAGTATGCTGTTAGCTGCAGGTATTTTGCAGATGTTCATTATTAAATTGAAGATGTTTCCCTCTATTCCTAGTTTGTTGAAGTTTTTTATCATCAAGGTGTAGTATAAACAACACTTCTACAAAAATAAAAGAAAAACTTCTACCTCCTTAATAAATCAATTTGTTTTTCCTACTTTGAAGTTTTATTGATTTAAAATAAATAAAATATACTCATATAACAGGGGAGAGATTATACAATGTATAATTATATAGACATGGATAGACATAGGTATACAATTGCCCTAGGCATACATAATATTATATATTTGGTGATTAGAATTGACCTTAATTTTATAATATTACTTTTTCCACTTAAAGTTATATCATAGACCATTTTCAGTGTTCCTCTACAGATTTCAAAATCATAGTTTTAAGTATCTCCAAATTCAGTCTCTATAATTCACTCATTAATTCATTTCAAAGCATTTATTAAGCATCCAGTATATATGAGGTACTGTTTTGATGACAGAGATGCAAAAAATTAGACACAAATCCTACTTTCGGGTACCTCACAGTCATAGAAACAAATGCAGAATATTGTGTGTTCTAATTTGCCTTGATGGCAATCTGAGCAGAGAGTTTTGGCAGCTTGGAGGTTGAATGCGGCATTTGACTCAGTGGAGAGAACAAGAAATACTTCATCAAAGAAATGACATTTGATGTGACTCTTGAATTATAGATAGGAATTTTCCAAATGAAGAAGCAGTACTATACTGTTACAAAAGTTTAAAGTTGTGAAAGAGTCTGGAATGTTTCAACAACAATTTAATGACTCAGAAGCTTGAAATTAACTGAGGAGAGCACTCAATGAAGATAAAGATAGACTGGGATAGATTGTGAAATATGCTGAGTTTCAAAATAAGAAATTTGCTTTTCCAAATGGAATCAGTAGAGCCCATTAAGCAGTGGGTTGACAGGATCTGCTTTGAATTTAGCAGGATACTTAAGGAGTGGTGTGGAAGGTAAATTCTGCATCATATTGAGATACCATAATTTACTAAACCCTTTTCCTATTGGGGGAGGGGGGCATTTTAAGTGGTTTCTAATTAATAGATATTTTAAATACTATAAAATGAATATATCTATGCATTTGATTTTATATTATTTTGCAATTTTCCTTACAGCAAATTTTTGTGAATAAGATAAAAATATCTTATTCGACTGTTTTTGCAATAAATTTTGATGTATTTCATTAGTTTGTTTTGCATTTTGTGAAAATTATTTCCTTTTTCTATATGTACCTTTCTCAGTATAATTCAATGTACATCTATTAAATATCTACTAAGTGCTATTTATAATTTTATATGCTGTGGGAAAGATCATGAATACAAGTCAAGGGGCCTACAATCTAGTCGGGGAGATAAAGAATAGACTCCAAGACATTATGGAGGTCTTTGAATCCTAAGCTGAAAAATATAAACTAGAGAAAATGGGGCAGCATCTAAAATTTTAATTAGGGCAGAGATACAACCATACCCTAGAAAGAATATTTTGGTTGAAATAGGTAGGATAGATTAGAAGAGACCTGTGGAAACATTATTAGCAGCCAAAGGGAATGAGATCTTGAAGTATGGGGCAGAGAAATGGGAATGATCTATTCAGGATTCTGAAATTGAAAAATTCTTCTCTAAAAATGGGAGGAAAATCATCTCTAATGTGGGCAAAACCAATGAACACTCTCCTTTGTGGCCATTTAATGTTCAGTAACATCCATACATCTTTTTCTGGAATACAAAGAGAAGAGGGGGTCCAAATTGGTTAAGGTAATTTTCCATAATCAAAACAATTTTTAAAAATTCTAGTAGAGTTGAAAAGTCATCATTTATGATATCTCAGTGAGAGGCTAACATAACAATCTGGGTAGCTATGGCGCTATTTTATGTGATCACTACAACACCCCCATGAGGTAGTTAATAGAAGTTTTTGAGGAAGCAAAGAAGATAACCTTGATGGGGAAGGAACAGTGAACTGGGGTTTGGTATCAGCTAGAGCAATGCTTCTCTGTTTTCAGATGCATCTGAATCACTTGAGGGTTTTGCTAAAAGTCAGATTCTGATTCAGTAGGTCTGGGATGGGGCCTGAGAGTCTGCATTTCTACCAGTCTCCCAAGTGATGTCCCTACAGCTAGTCCACAGATCATACTTTAGGTAGCAAGGATCTAGAGCAGTGGTTCTCAAATTAAAGTGTATTTTGTGGGGCATTAAATGGTTCTGAGACCAATGCCAATGTGTGTGTATGTGCGTGGGCAGGGGGTGGTGCACAGATACCAGCAAACAATTCTCAAACACTAGCAGGATGTTCAAGAATTCAACTCAGTTCTGATGCTTACCTACCCAGATATAACATCAGATTCCACGAATTGAGGGCTCAGTCCTACAGGACTGCCCCCTCGAACCTACTTCAGACACCAGTCATAAGCCCTGGTTATTACCTGGGCTTCTGAACAACCACCTACAGATTGGAGGTTCCAATGACCCCCTGCTGGGATTTGGACTTCAGTTGCCATTCTCAAGTCCAGGTTGTTACCTATACTTCTGACCAACTGAGTATAAATCAGAAATTCCCATGAACCCCTTCCCCATTGGGTTTGATTAATTTGCTAGAGCAGCTACAGAATACAGGAAACCCATTTACTCACTAGGCAACTGGTTTGTTATAAAAGAATATAATTTAGGAACAGGCAAATGAAAGAGATACATAGGGAAAAGGACACTGAGCTTCCATGCCCTCTCCAGGCACACCACTCTCCCCTAGTCTCTTCGGTTCACCATCCTGGGAGCTCCCTGAACCCCACTCTTTTGGGTTTTTATGGAGACTTTATGACATAGGCATGATTGATGAAATCATTGGGCATTGGCTATTGATTCAACTTCTAGCCCCTGTCGCCTCCCCAGAGGTCAGGGGATAGGCAACTGAAAGTTACAACCCTCTAATCACAGTGTTTGCTCCATTGGTAACCAGCCCACAACCTTAGTTGCTTTCTAAAGGTCACCATATTAACATAACAAAAGACACTTTGTATCACTCTCAACAGTTAGGAAATTAGGAGAGTATTGGGAGCTCTGAGCCAGGAACTGTGGAAAAAGACCATATATGAGAATATATTTTGACCATCAGGATAACCAAATATATATTTCTTATAAATCACAATATTGCAGCATTTAGTTTATTTCATTTTTATGTTATAAATAATGCTGTCATTCACATCCTTTAACATAAATCTTTGTCTACAATGCTGAATCTTTCTTTAAAAGGCTAAGTTGCAAGGGTTTCATATACTTGTCACATTGCTGTCCAGAAAACACTGTACTAAGATCTCATTTCACCTCATTTTTGCTAACACTGAGTAATTGTATTTAGTAAAAACGAGGTAAAATGGGAACACATAGTGGACAGGATGTAAGTTAGTACAGTGTTTCCTGGAGGACAATGTGGCAAGTGCATGAAACCCTTGAAACTTCCCAAGGCTTTGAAATATACATACTATTTAAAAGACTATTACTCAGATGGGCAGTTCTCACTTGGAGTCTTATGTCATAGCAATAAGGTGACAGCTGAGACTGGATGTGTGCTATGACCTCCCTGCTCACATATTTAGAACGTCAGCTGGGATAACTAGACCTTCTGGGGGCTGGCTGCACATCTCTCTATCCCAAACATGCTCTTCATGTGGCTAGCTCAGGCTTCCTCACAGGATGGTGGTCTCAGGGTAGCTGGACTTCTTACGTGGCTGCTGACTTCCACCACAGCAAGCTAGAATCTAAGAGACTCAAGCAGAAACTGCAAGACTACTTATCACTTAGTCTTGGAAGCCATTCAGTATCATCCCAACTGCATGCTGTTGGTCAAAAGCAAGTCATAAAGACAACTTAGATTCAAGGGGAAGAGACTGCACGAGGGCACAAATACTGGGAGATGTGAAGGGCTGTGGGGAGGGGACTTTTTTCTTTTTTCTTTCGCTGTACGCGGGCCTCTCACTGTTGTGGTCTCTCCTGTTGCGGAGCACAGGCTCCGGACATGGAGGCCCAGTGGCCATGGCTCATGGGCCCAGCTGCTCCGCGGCATGTGGGATCTTCCCGGACCGGGGCACGAACCCGTGTCCCCTGCATCGGCAGGCGGACTCTCAACCATTGCGCCACCAGGGAAGCCCGGGACTTTTTAAATTGGCATTTCTTTCAGAAAACATTTTCAAATGTTTGTTGGCTGTTTATAAACCATGACCTTAATTCTCAAGTTGCTATGAATGCTTCTTATTTACTGCAGGAAGAACCTGAAGAAGGAAGGGCCAGTATTTACAAGTCAGTGGTCATCAACACTTCTAAGGAGATGATGTGCTTCAGTGACTATCCCATCCCAGATCACTATCCTAACTTCATGCACAACTCCCAGGTCCTGGAGTATTTCAGGATGTATGCCAAAGAATTTGACCTTCTAAAGTACATTCGATTTAAGGTAGGGAATTTCGTGGGTATCTCTGTGTTCTGAGTTGTTTGTCAAGTAAATGAATAACTGGTCTTATTTCCCAGTGCTTAGATTGGTTTGATATGCTCATGTATCTATCCTATCCAGACAGATTCTACTCTATGTCTTCTCTATGTCTGAAAATATACATGGAAAGGTCCCTCTTCTATGTATTTTGACTGCAGATCCAGGAAGCCCCCTTCATTTCATTGCCTTCATTCTATATCATTTGATTACAATAAAACAATGAGGGGAACTGACAGGTATGGGAACTTTAAAACCTTCTGTTTTCACAACTTGCTGCTTAGCCCTTTTATACTCTGAAGTACTTTCCAGTGCATTATTTATGTGACCACAACAACCCAGTGAAGTAGGTTTTGAAAACTTATGAGGGAACAAATAAGTTAAGTCTGGCGTAGAGCGAGGAACACTGAATTGGGAAGCAAAACCTTGAGTTCTAGTCTTTGCTCTACCACTAACCAACTTGTGACTTCAGACAAGTAAGTTCCTCAACGCTGATGTGTCTTCAGTTTATTTGTAAAACAAGATGACTGTACTAGATCACTTCACTGGTTCCTTCCTGCTGTAAAGTCTTCTGTGATACTCCTATCATTCTAAACCATGACCATAAAAGAATCAATACTTCTGACAGCTGGCAAAAAGCCCAAATCTTCTACCTTCTGAGCATTCTACTAAATCATGACTCTTTCTCTTTAACAACAAAATTAAAATGGCAATATCCAGTGACGACTTCCAAAGTCAATCATTTACAGCCTAGTGGTCCTTCACTTCTTTAAACACTTATTGAGGAGATTTTTTACCATACTAAACAGTGAAGACACAAAAACAAAAAAAATTAGTGAATTCACAGTCTAGTTATAGAGATAGAAAAATGAAGAGAAATTTCATTGTAAATATAATTATTAAAAATGAAGAGTTAGTGATAAATGCCACAGAAATCTATACATTGCAGCTCAGAGGAGGGTTGCTTAACCCATCAGGGCATCAGGCACCAGGAAGGTTTTCTTAGAGGAGATAATCCCAAGCTAAATGTTGAAGGGTGAGTATCTCCAAATGAAGAAAGAATAAAAGGATGATCCAGGCAGAAGCACTGGATAAAAGTAAGAACATGATACTTATAGAAGATAAGTAATAGTATAGAAGAACAATAAATAGTATAGAAGAACTGTATAAAAGTAAGAACATGACCGAGAAGAACAATAAATAGTATAGGATGGCTCGGGTATACAAGAGTGGTATCTATATTAGTCAACATCTTGGGATGAAATAAAGCTTATCCTGATTCTGCATATTCTTCTGAAAGGTGATGGGGTAACTTGTATTAACGCTATTTAGGAGGTAGAGATACCAGTAATTGGGGGGACTACAGGAAAATTACAAGGCTCTATATTTAGTTTTACAATAATTTTAGTTTTTTAAGGATAAAAGTTGATCTGCATTAGATTGAATGAGGGAATTTTTCTTTTTTAATTTTTATTGGAGTATAGTTGATTTATAATGTTGTGTTAGTTTCTGCTGTACAGCAAAGTGAGTCAGTTATTCATATAAATATATCCACTCGTTTTTAGATTCTCTTCTCATATAGGTCATTACAGAGTACTGAGAAGAGTTCCCTGTGCTATACAGTAGGTATTTATCAGTTACCTATTTTATATATAGTACTGTATATATGTCAATCCCAGTCTACCAGTTAATCCCTCCCCCACACCTTTCCCCCCTGGTAACCATAAGTTTGTTTTCTACATCTGTGAGTCTATTTCTGTTTTTTAAATAAGTTCATTTGTGCCATTTTTTTTAGATTCCACATATAAGCGATATCAAATGATATTTGTCTTTCTCTGACTTACTTCACTCAGTATGACAATCTCTAGGTCCATCCATGTTGCTGCAAATGACATTATTTCATTCTTTTTTATGGCTGAGTAATATTCCATTGTATATATTTACCACATCTTCTTTAACCTGAATGAGGGCTTTTTTAGCAATCGAGGAAATAAACAGAAATATTGAGTTTCTAAGGAAGAAAAGAAAGCTTAAAGAACGAGTTTAATTACAGTCTTTGGCCTGGATTTTCATTCTGAGAGGAAAAAAGCACTCTGTGTATAGTTTAGTGTATATAAGAACATATATACTCCAATTAGAATGGAAGTAGGTATTTACAGATGATGAAAAGAGGGGGTGAGGGATGGGCAAAATAGGTGAAGGGGATTAAGAGACAGAAGCTACCAGTTATAAAATAAATCAGTCACAGGGCTGTAATATGCAGCACAAGGAATATAATCAAAAGACTGTAATATCATAATAACTTTGTATGTTGCATAATCTATATAATTATCAAGTTACTATGTTGTACATCAGAAACTGATATAATATTATAAGTCAACTACACTTCAATTAAAAAAAAAATAAAGAGGGTGAAGAGACAAAAAAGAATGGAGGTTTTCTGAAGCAGTTTGGATTTGTGAGTCCACAGGTCTAAAACACTAACAGATCCTGAGTTCAGCAGACTACTTATAATAAGGAAATCACAAGGTTCCACTCTGAGGTGATGGGAAAAGAAAACAGGCAAAAATATTCAGAAAGGCAAGAATGCACCTGAGTAAAAGGAGAACATACAGAGAATATATGCATAAACTCTACACACTGCAGAAAAAATGAATGATTTAACAAATGATATCAGATAAACCATCACCCAGTAATAATTTTCCCTTCTCTTGCAGGAATTGAGAAGTTCAAAGGACAGTACTTCCATAGTCGAGATTATAAGAATCCAGAGAGTTTCACTGGAAAGAGAGTCATTATAATTGGCATTGGGAATTCTGGAAGCGATCTGGCTGTGGAAGTTAGCCACACAGCCAAGCAGGTTTGAATTAGTAAATTATTTACTTTGCTTCACCAAGGAAGCTGCAGGTGGACCCAGCAGAGCGTGTGGATACCTGCACACAGCCCATCAGTGCCAATGGCAAATGCAGGGCTTGGTTTCACTGCCTCAGTTGGCAACATTTTGACTGATGATGTGATGGAGCCAAGGTTACAAGTTAGATTCCCATCATTCACTTGGCCTCACACTAAGGAATTTGGTCATGACCACAAACTGTGCTCATAATCTCACTCAGCTGTCTCTTCAGAGTGTGCCTCTGGCTTTTAAGAAGACCAGGTGATTGCTGGGAGAGCTTGTTAGAATGCAGCATTCAGAGTGTGGATCAACTGTTGGCCAGCAGAAGTGCTATGCTCTTATCTGAAGGAAAATGTACTCAGTCATGGAAAGCTTTTAACTCATAGGATGTTTGGGGAATTTTCCTCTTCATTCTTCTTCACTCCCCAAATGGAAAAAGGAAGCAGCCTAATCCTCCTAAAGACAACATGGGTATCAGTATGAAAAGCATCCACATTGTAGCACATGCAAGCAGCTCTCCCCAGCCTTTGCATACAATTAGGTAACACAGAATAACATTTACTCTAAAGGAATTTCTATGTCCTTGACGTTTTTTGGCTTCCTAGTTTGTTTTTTGTATCATAGCTTTTTTAAAAAAATAAATTTATTTATTTTAGTATTTATTTATTTATTTATTTTGGCTGTGTTGGGTCTTTGTTGCTGCGCACGGGCTTTCTCTCTAGTTGTAGTGAGCGGGGGCTACTCTTCGTTGCAGTGTGCAGGCTTCTCATTTCGGTGTCTTCTCTTGTTGCGGAGCACGGGCTCTAGCCGCATGGGCTTCAGTAGTTGTGGCACGTGGGCTCAGTAGTTTTGGCCCACGGGCTTGGTTGCTCCGTGGCATGTGGGATATTCCTGGACTAGGGCTCGAACCCGTGTCCCCTACACTGGCAGGCAGATTCTTAAACACTGGGCCACCAGGGAAGCCCTGTATCATAACTTTTGAACTGGGAAAAAAGTATCTTCATTATAAATTCCTAGAAACAGACATCATTAATATATTTTGTTATGCATGTCTTTATTGAATCATAATTTTGTTGGCAATAGGTAAATGCCTGGTTGTTCTTCAGTAACTTTAATTAAGCTGTGCTTCTCCACAAATTGTTTTTAAATTATTTTTAAAAATAGAAGTTTAATGCCACAACTTTGTTAAATGAACTTTACCCACAAACTCCATTCAATAACACTTCCCAGGTCTATCCCCATCTATCCCCACAAAACTGATTTCATACATTACTCCATGAATTAATTCAGCAAGCATTTATTAGGAAATAGGTATGTAAACAATAAAAGGTATGGGTGCTATGATAAAAGAATGTACCAGGTATGTGGTGGGGACCGAAGGCATGAGCTTTCTTTAACACCATTGGCTTGTTAAATGGTCAGTTATAGAGGAGCTGGGCCTTACAAGCATTGAGGAATTGTAAATTGCCAAAGTACAAGGCAGCAAGAGCAGGTGGAGGTAAGGTGGTTGTGTCTGAGAAAGATTTGTGACCTATGTATTTTTGTCACTACTTTACACATAGAGAACTTTTTAACTGAAACTCTGAGCATTTACATTACTCATAACCTATATTTAAAAAGTTATATAGACTGCATATAAAACCATTTGATTTCTAAGACCACACAGGCTCTTTCAATTGTGACATGTAAAAGTGCTTATTTATGATAGCGGTTATGGTCACCATCAGTGAGAATATATGTATGAAGTACATAATTAGCCCTCTATAGACAGGTCACCGTTTAACATGAAATGTTAGACAAAACACCATAAAACAATGTACTTATA
This sequence comes from Neophocaena asiaeorientalis asiaeorientalis, assembly GCF_003031525.2. Lineage (NCBI taxonomy): Eukaryota > Metazoa > Chordata > Mammalia > Artiodactyla > Phocoenidae > Neophocaena > Neophocaena asiaeorientalis. The sequence goes on from NW_020175191.1 coordinate 8,149,303, forward strand.
TAGCTTACAACCTGGAAAACTATCTCCAGAGAGTTTTAAAATATAGAGAAAGTGATGCTTTTGCCAGGTAGTTGAATACCAAACTTTTATCAGCTCTGAATGTGGACTTTAGCCAGCAGATAACAGAAAAACGGACCAGCTCCCTTTGTGCTACTTGCAATCTTCAGTATTTCCCTTAAATAATCGATGAAACATTACTTAAGCACAGGCTTTGGTGTCAGACTTAGGTCGGAAATTCAGCTCTACCACTTAGTGCTATATGATCTCAGGCAAGTTATTTATCCTCTCCATTCTTCTCACCCATAAAAAGGACATAACAATACCTACCTCAAGAGGTTGTTGTATTAATTCAATAAAAATATAGATAAAGGACCTAGTACAGTGACTTATAGGTTACAATTCTCAATAAAAGGAAGTGATGCTGATGATAGGTTGGGGACTAAAGGATGTATATGCTCTACCTCCCGCCTTGGAGAAAACACATTTGGAAAGATAAAAAATAAGAATACATAATGTTAAATATCAATATAAATACGTTTTTTGTAATAATGTAAACAATGTGAAAGGCAAAATAAAGACTGAAAGTTTTGGATTAATGATGTCCAGTTGCTTTCAGCTTTACTGTTCCACGATTTTAAATGAGTTGGACAGGTGACAAGTGCTAGAGAAGTTCAGAAGATGGAGAGAAAATTATCAGCCAGAACAGTCAGTGGTATCTTCATGGAGGAGGGAGACTTGATCTGGATCTGAAAAATGAATAGGCTTTGGAGAATTAAGCTTTTCAGGGAGGCGTAATGACATTAAACAGAAATGCACTGGTAGTTCAGAGCAAGACATAGTCTTGGTCAGTGACTACACCAATATAATTGTAAGCTTAGTGTTTGACAAGAAAATGGCAGGAAATTTAAAAATAAATATATTACCAGGGAATAAAAAGCCAGACTAATGAGTCTGAACTCATCTTGAAGAAACTGGGTTCCCATTCCTTCAGAGAAATGAGTCAGAGAATGGCAAAAACAAACATTTTTTCCCCCATGCCTCAGGTTTTCCTCAGCACAAGAAGAGGGGCTTGGATCTTCAATCGTGTCGGAGACTATGGATATCCTTTTGATGTGTTGTTGACTTCTCGATTTCAATATTTTATGAAGAAGATTTGTGGTCAATCAATAGCAAATACATTTTTGGAAAAAAAGATGAACCAAAGGTTTGATCATGAAATGTTTGGCCTGAAGCCTAAACACAGGTATGTTCCCAGGCTGGGAGGTGGGCAGTAACAGCCAAGGCAAAGAATAAGGACTGTTCACATAGGCTAATAGTAGGGTTACCTCTATGTTTACATTAAGCAAGTCCACAGAATCTGAGATTAGATTTCTACCTTTCCCCCACAGAAGTCCAAGATCTACTGGTCTGTAATTTTCAGGCTGTAATTCTCCTTGGCATTAACCATTTTTATCATTCCCCGAGGTACCAGTTCTTTTTACGTGATGCCCAATAGCAACAACAAAATGGTAGTAGCGGGCAGGGCATCATTCATTCATTCATCCAACAAACTGAGCATTTGTTATGAGCCAAGCATTATACTGGCATGAGAATACCGAGAGTAAAGACCTAATAGTAATACTAATAGTAATAATAACACCCTACCTATTTGAGGACTTAATATAAGACAAGCACAGTGCTAAATGAGTTACGCGCATTATCTCATTTAATCCTCACAACAGCCCTATAGGTTGGTACTATTTTGATCTCCATTTTGCAGATATAAAAACTGACACTTAGAGAACCTAATTTGCCCAAGATCACACAAGTAATAAATGACAAACTGGAGGAATGGATGTTTCCTTTAATACTCTAAGAAGAAGACAGACAATAGAATATGATAAAGAAATGCATGGAGTCCTATGAGAGTATGAAGGATAGAAGTCCTCACACAGCCTACAAGGTAGACTGTGATAGCATTTCCAAAGGCTGATTTTAAATGCTGTTTTCCCTTCTGACTTTTATTTTATTTTTCATAAATTTATTTATTTATTTTTGGCTGCATTGGGTCTTTGTTGCTGCACGTGGGCTTTCTCTACCTGTGGTGAACAGGTGCTACTCTTTGGTATGGTACTTGGGCTTCTCGCGGTGGCTTCTCTTGCTGCAGAGCATGGGTTCTAGGTGCTCAGGCTTCAGTAGTTGTGGCATGCAGGTTCAGCAGTTGTGGCTCACGGGCTCCAGAGCGCAGGCTCAGTAGTTGTGGTGCACGTGCTTAGTTGCTCTGCAGCATATGGGATCTTCCCGGACCTGTGTCCCCTGTATTGGCAGGTGGATTCTTAACCACTGCGCCAACAGGGAGTCCAATGTTTAGGTTTACTTGCTATAGAATAGTAAGTACGATAAGCACTCATATATCCTTCACTTAGATTCGCCTATTATTCGCAGTTTACTATATTTGCTTTCTCTCTCTCCCTCTCTCTGGAGATAGATAGATCCATACATATATGGCATCTATATATACATACATATATTCATACATTTTTTTTTCTGAACCATTCGAGAGTAAGCTGCAGTCAGTAAGACATTTTACCCTACATTCTTTAGCATATATTGCCTAAGAAAAAGGGCATTCTTCTACATAAACATAATTATCACACTTAGTAAAGTTAACATTGATAAAAATACCATTACCTAATATATTGCATATTCAAATTTCCCAAACTGTTTCAATAATATTGTAGCTTTTTAAAATTTTTAGCCATGCCATGTGGCTTAAAGTGCAGAATCCTAACCATTGGGCTGCCAGGGAATTTCCTGTAGCTTTTTTATTTTTAAATCCAAGATCCTGTCAGGTATTACACCATTGCATTTAGTTGTCATATTTCTTTAATCTCTCAGTCTGAAATAAATCTCTTTTTTTGACATGGATTTTTTTTAAAGAATTGAAGCCATTTGTTTTGCAGAAAGTCTCTAAATTTGGACTTTCATAGTAGTTCTTCCTCTATTATATTTAGGTTAAACAATTTTGGTGTGAATACTCATATGTTATGTTGTGCCTTCTTGGTGGATCACATCAAGAGCTGTATGATAGCAGCTTATTGCATATTAATGATGTAAAATTCGATCACTTGGATTAGGTGGTATCTACTAGGTTTCTTTACTGTAAAGATATTTTTCCTTTGAAATTAATCAGTGGGGGTGATATTTTGAGACTGTGCCTGCCAACAACATTTCAGGAATTTATTTCACCCAATTATGGAAACTGTAGCATCCATAACTTTGGTGATCACAAAATATATTGAGGTTATATGGAATAATAGAAGAGAGTCAAACAAATAGGGTAAGGAAGTAGCATTCTAATTATAAATACAAGGTCTTGGAATAGCAAAAAATACATTATGCTCTGAGAACTGCACATAGTTTGGTTTCGCTGGACTACAGGCAAAGATGAAGAGTGACTGAGTACATCTCCTGGTTCACTGGGCAGATATATGAAAATATTTGTATGCTCTGCTAAATAAAAAGTTTAGAATGAAGACAGCCCAGAGCCACTGAAAGATTCTAAGCAGGTGAGTCACATAATAATAAATACATTGTGGAACAATCACTCCAAAAATGATGTAGAAGATAGATTGAAAGGGGATGGAGCAGGAAGCCCTAGAGACAGCTGTAATGGCCCAGGTGAAACACCATAAGTAAAACTATTCTGGGGGTGTTAAGAGGAGAAAGTGTGGCCTTGGTGACCAGATGTAAGACTCACAGTTATGTGGCTTGGGCCACAAAATGTGGATGGTGGTACTGTTAGTGAACAGGAGTAAGTCTGGAGAGAAAGATGAAATGATGAGGTTGGAATGAGAACAGAATCTGTACCTAAAGGTTTGCATCAAAGAATTACTAAATGCAGCAAACCAGTAATACTGTATAAACATATCTTGTTCCTAAGGAGAGGCCAGCTCTGTCTGAACATCATGGGCTGAGGATTCCCAGAGTTGTTAACACAGGATCCAAGGATTCGCACTGCTTTTAGAAAGGTCCAAGATTCTGCACCTTATCCTATGTTATTTCGAGGAAACACTACTTACCATGCCTAGAGTATCTCAAGGGAATTCATAAAAAAGCATTTGATATAAATCCTAAAATCCTAGGCTGTGTGACCTTAAGCAAGCCACTTAACTTCTTTAGGCCTCAGTTTCCTCCTCTATAGGACCTGGATAATGAAAACTGTCCTGCCTCCTTCGTTGGGTTTGCGTGAGACTCAAATACGTTAATGTATGTAAAAACAGTTTATAACTGTAAGTCACTATACACATGCAATTTATTATACCTTTTGGAAAATGATGGTCCAAGCCTGGCTCTTGGGCCTTTGAAGAGGAAGAGACTCAACAGAATGCTGATAGTCCAGTTCTGCAGATTTCTTGATATATGGATAGAAGCTACTAGACTGTGGACTTATCATATCACTGAGAGCATTATTAGTCCTTGAGAAACCATGCACGTACTCTTCAAATAAAACAATCCTTCCCTCACTTCTCCAACAGCTTCTCTTTCAATGCCATCCAGGCTCAAACTTTTTTTCTTTTTTTCCGGTACGCGGGCCTCTCACTGTTGTGGCCTCTCCCGTTGCAGAGCACAGGCTCTGGACACGCAGGCCCAGCGGCCATGGCTCACGGGCCCAGCCGCTCCGCGGCATGTGGGATCTTCCCAGACTGGGCCACAAACCCGTGTGCCCTGCATCGGCAGGCGGACTCTCAACCACTGCGCCATCAGGGAAGCCCCAGGGTCCAACTTGTACTCTGAGATCCTTACCTTTATCAAGCTGGTATACATTAGACCTTTCCCAAACTTCATGAATAAAGGGACACTATTGGCAAATTGATTAACCACCTCAATCAAAATAGAATTTTATTTACATGGCAATGATCTCTCTCTCTCATGATCTCTCTCATTTTTCCTTCTTTATCATCTTTCACAGAGCTCTGAGTCAGCAACCAACCATAAATGATGATCTGCCAAACTGTATAATTTCTGGCTTGGTGAAGGTGAAAACAAATGTGAAGGAATTCACAGAGACAGCGGCCATATTTGAGGATGGCTCCAGAGAGGATGACATTGATGCTGTTATCTTTGCTACAGGCTATAGCTTTGCCTTTCCTTTTGTTGAAGATTCTGTCAAAGTAGTCAAAAACAAGATATCCCTGTATAAAAAGGTCTTCCCTCCTAACCTAGAAAAGCCAACTCTTGCAATCATAGGCTTGATCCAGCCCTTGGGTGCCATTATGCCCATTTCAGAGCTCCAAGGACGCTGGGTCACTCAAGTATTTAAAGGTAAGTGACCATGCAAGATGACTACCAAATTACTTAGTGGTTTGTTTAATTATGTTTATGTTCTTGCTTATAAATAGCTGAGACAGCATGTATGATTGTAACAGTGCCTGGCACAAAATTAGTGCTCAAAAATTAATTTTTGAGGGAATATAAAGTAGTAACTTACAATCATGGACATATAGCAGAATCTCCTAGGAAGTTTCCCCAAAAGAGACATGTTTTTCCTGATGGTGTTTATTTAATAAGTCTGTGTGGGACTGACATAAGATTGCTGAGAAAATGTTCCCCAGGTGATTCCAATATGCACTCCAGATTAAAATCCACTCATCTAGATTTTAGACAACTGATACATATTTGTGAAGCAAAAGAATTTAATCTTCTTTCATTATACTTAGAGAAAGTCACATATAGAAGTGCTGTGATTTCATTTCAGACAAAAATTAAGAGCTGGTTAAAGACTAGTCCAGAATGAAGAAGATTCAGCCACTCAAAGTCTTACTTTCTGCTCTTTATGTTCCCTCTTTCAGAAAGTTTTGGCTAGGAAAACACGAGAAAAAACTTTGGGGTTTGGGATAGCAGGCTCAATATGAATCAGCAGAATGATGTGGCTTCCAAAAGACTTAACTATATTTGGCATCATTAAAAACTATAATGTGCTGGAATTTACAACTGTTCTTCCCTGAACTGGTGAGACCACACCCACAGACATTTTAAAAGTGAAACTGGAGTACATTAAAAGGGGAGAGACAAGAGTGGTTAAGGGGTTTGAAAATGTGCCATTTGAAGTACAACTAAAGGAGCTGGAGAGGTTTGGCCTGGAGAGGATAAGATTTAGGGGAGATATGAAAGTTCCCCTCAGATACCTGAAGAGATGCCCCATGGCAGAAGGTTTTATATATTTGCTTAGTAACACTTCAAAGCGTTGAACCAGAACCAAGGAGTGAAATTTTGAGGGTTTGCACAATATTAGCTTAACATTAAAAATAAACTTTGGTCAGGCCAATAGGAAGTAGATTCAAGCCTCAGAATAGGGAGAAATCAAATGACTTTTAAGGTTCCTTCTAACAAAGAAGTTCTTTGTACCATTACTAATGTTTAATTAAAACTATTCAAAGTTCTTATTGAGGGACTTCCCTGGTGGTCCAGTGGCTAAGACTCCACATCCCCAATGCAGGGGGCCTGGGTTTGATCCCTGGTCAGGGAACTAGATCCCACATGCCGCAACTAAAGATCCAGCATGCTGCAAAGAGGATCCTGCGTGCCACATCTAAGACCTGGCACAGCCAAGTAAATAAATAAATATGTTTTAAAAGAGTTATTATTGAAATTACAGATTCTTCTTCCCTCGTGAAGATCCTCATGGTAGCAGAGAAAAAAGAAGCAATGATGTTAGAGTTGATAGATAAAAATTTTTTCCAAATTTCCCCAAAGTTCTTTCATTTCTTTTTTTTTTTTTAATTTTTTGGCTGTGCCCTGGGGCATGTGGGAGTCATAGTTCCCCAACTAGGGATCGAACCCATGCCCCCTGCAGTGGAAGCATGGAGTCTTAACCACTGGACTGCCAGAGAAGTCCCAAAGTTCTTTCATTTCTTAATTCCTTTTAATTCTATCCAGTAGATCATGTACTCCTTGAGCACTGGACCAGCAATCCAATGCAAGTAACCCGTTAAGTTGGCTTAATTCCAGTCATATAAAGTGAATCTTTTAACTGGGTCAATTATGTAAGAGGAAAAAGTTGCATTAAAATAGGCCACAGCATCTTGTATACTTTGAACAACTGAGACTCTTTTCCAGGACCAAGTGAACCATTGAGAGGATTAGGGAAAATGAGTATTTGGAAGATTCTGCATTATGGCTATGGGATTAGGGGATCTTAGGGGAAATGCACAAAAAGCCCAGTTTCCTCTGCTAGCAAATCTTAGTGCTAATCCCTCTAGCTTTCTTCTAACACTTGGAAGGAAGGAATCATCAGAGAATCCCTATAACTTTATCAAGTTTCCAAAAGGAACCCTGAGGTTTTTGTTCTACTCTCTGCTTACCAAATCCTTGCTTTCTCATCTCTGAATTCTGCTTTCACTGTGCCAATTTTAAGACCTTAGAATCAGCTAGTTTCTCCCATTCTTTCAAACCTGCCCAACTCTGCCTGTCTTCTTCCCTGGCCTGTCCTTTACCACCAAGCCACATTTCCCTTCTTCCTTTGTTCTCTAGAATTACTATTCTCTTGTCAATAAAATATTCCACGCTTTTATAGAACACTGAACCCACTTGCTTACCTTGACAGAAATCTAGTATTCTTTTGTCTCATTTGTAGCCCTCTCAAGAGCCCTTGCAAGTGTTCCACTTTCATTTAGTAACTTTCTTCCCTTGAAAACCATATGAAATGATACCAATTCTCTGGATCACAAGGAAGCATTATGTCATAGCATGGCATTCAAGTTCCTCCACAAATTGGATACAGGCTGCTTTCTCAGGCCCATCTTTTGCAGCTCTTTACCATCCATCCTACAATCTTCTAGATGCACTGAATGACTTACCCACTATGCAGCAAACACAGCAGGTACTCTTGTACCTTATGTCTTTGCTTCTGTTGCTCTCTCTGCCTGGTATGCCTCCCCTTTACTCGTTATTTGTGTGGAAAAAGCCTGTTTATTTCCTCCCTCTCTGTAGTATATTGAAAGCTCTTTAAATAAAAGAATCATGTTTACTTGCCTTTGTCTTCCAAGTCTAGACCAGTGCCTAGCACATGGGAGGTAGCTAATACATCTCTATTCAGTGACTGCAAGTTTAGTTTTGGACGTTTTCTAAACTCTATAGTAGAAAGTTCTTATCTGAGGATCTCAGCTTATGAACTATCTTCTCAATTTCCAGTCATGGTAAAAGGCTGGACTGGACTGAAAGAGCAGAATGGCAGCCACACCTCCTTTCTCTTGTAACATAGTCTTTACATTTAAAGTGCAGGGACTAGTGAGGACTACATAAATACAATCTGACTTAGGCCTGAGAGCCGACTGAAAGACTTAGTTCCACAGAGTTACAATTCAGGCTCACCCCGTTTGAACCTTGTCTTTGAACCCTTAGGAAATCTCTGAACTTCAGTTCCACACTGTTCTTCAACAACATTCGTCAGCTAACATTTACTGGCCTCTTAGTGTATGCCAGACCCTCTGCTAGGTGCTGGAGATGCAAATATGACCAAACAGAAAATTCCTATCTTTACGGAACTCAGAGTCAAGCAAGGGAGACAAGTAAACAGACATTTAATGTGTTCATTCATTCAGCAGGTATTTACTATATCCTAAACAAGTGTCCAATAACAATGTAGAGGAGCTGGCTATGGGAGCAGAAAGGAATAAATACCCAATTCTCCCTACAACTGCAAATACACTGTAAAAAAGAAGAGTTTACTAAAAGGACAAGACCATCTTGACCATCTTGACCAGAGAAGAAAACAATTAGTAATATTTATGCAAAGTTAGAGAAAATGACAAAATAAACCAAGTCCTGAGAACTACAAGGAGTTCAGAATTCTGGAGAATAAAGTATTACAGGAATTAAAGAAAATGAAGCTGGAGATATTTATAGAGGCAAAACCAAGAAAATTCCTTAGGTGCCATGCAAGAAGTTTACATTCAATGTAGGCAATAGAGAACAATTGAAGGATTAACTGGCAGAGGCAGAGTCAAATCAGATTTGCAATTCAGAAGATGTGTTAGAGGGAAATGAAATGGGAAATAGGTCAGTTGCGAGCCTGTGACAAAAGTCCAAGAAAGGCGTAATGAGGGCTTTAAACTAAGGTAAAGGAATACAAGGAGACAAATTTGAATGAAATTTCATTGGTGAATTTGAAAAGATTTGGATGGAATGTATGTTGGAGATGAAAGCGAGAAAAAGAATCTGCTCAGGGCTGTGGCCATTGATGTAAACTGGTAATATAAGAGGAGGAGCAAGATAGGAAGGAGGGAAATACATATGGTAAAAATGACATGTGCCTGAATGAGGAAACACTGCAACAACAGTATCAATGAATTAAGAACTGCACCACCAGATACAGTACACATCTTTATATATTCCTATCTATTTACCTATCTAATTTATAGTGATTTTTTCTTTGGTTGGGTTTTTGTTTTGTTTTGTTTTTTGGATGAATTGGCTGTGTCACAGGCAAGAAATGACCTCCTCCTCCATAATGTTTCTACTTAAGAGAAGTAAAAATTACGGTGGTTCTACAAGAAATAATTTGGAAATCAACTCTCAAACTGTGTTTCATGAGCATCTTAAGACCTGTGATTAACTTCAAATGAAGCATTTCAGTGATTCCTCATTGACTTATGAACATACGTAATAATTCCCAAGGCTAAAATGAAAAGAACACATGGCAAAACACAAAAGGTTATTTCTTGAGTGTTGAATTTGTCTCATGTTTTAAGAGGGACACACCAGGATAGTTACTAGAGTGTGCCCAGAGAAGGGTAACCAATGTGGCAGAAAATGTGAAACCTGTTATATGGGGAACTGTTAAGGCTTTAAGGATGATAATGAGAAGACTTAAAGAAGTTATGACGGTTGTTCTCAAATGGTTCAAACGCTGTCATTTGTTAATACTAGACTCCTTGGCCCTAGAAGGCAGAGCTAAGTCCACTGGTGCCAGTTGCATGGAGCCAGGTTCTGGGGTCAATGAAAAGAATAATGTTCCAGCAAGTAGAGCAGCCAAACAATTAAATCATCTCCTCAGGTGATGAGATCCCCATCACCAGAGATATTTAAGGAGGAATGAGATAACCCCTTGAGAGTATTTGTAGAGAGAAGGATTGTATTAGGTAAGATATATTCCCATTCTAAAATTACACATTCCAGAATTTTGTGGAATAACACTTTAGAGTTGGGTGTGGCTAAAGTTTTCTACATAGCATAGTGCCTGTAAATCCAGGCATAAAGCTAATCATTTAAATTGAGAGTTGTCTATGTCAACTTAAATACTATTCTACCTTTGTCTAGCCATGTCCTTGGTGTTAAATTCCTGCTACTGGAACTGTTCATTGGTGCTTAAATTTATCTGTTAAGATTGGGTATTATGAGTTGCCCTTGACCTTACCCCTCACTCTCAGTAAATAAAAATTTTAGAAGGTAAGGCTTATCTTCCATGGAACTGTAGGCATACAACAGGACTGAGAGTTTACTTTTACTTCCTTCTCCCTGTGGTATAAAGCCTCTTTGTTATTAAGAGTACAAGTATAGGTGTGTTTCCCATATTCCCCCCGCCCTTTTACTTTGTACCTCATTTTCCGTATACTTTTAAGGCCATTTATCATTTCCTCATGTCCATATTTCATTTCCCAATTGAAAGACTATGTTAGGGAGGAGGCAGGTATTGGTTGGAAAGCAGATTAGGAGAAATATCTTCCAAAGACAAAGCAGAAAAGAGTAAACTACTGAGGTTAATATGATTATATTCTGGTGGTGGTAGGGTAAGGTGATCAAGCGAAGGTGTAACCTCCTTGGTACAGACAACTAGCCTGTATTCCTTTGAATTCTCCATCAAATGGTAATTGTTAATAGGGTTGGTGTTCATACTGAGGTAATTTTAATTTTACACTTAAAATTTTGATTTTTCTCTTTAGGGATAAAGACATTGCCCTCACAAAATGAAATGATAAAAGAAATAGCTAAGGCTCGAGAGGATATGGCCAAAAGGTAAGAATTCTCCTAGGAAGATAGGTGGTTATTTTTTCCCACTTCTTTCTTAATAAGAGCAATGTTGTACTGTATTTATTGTCCTCGTGTCTGTTTAAGGATTTAGAGTATATTTTGAAGGAAAAGGAAATCATAGTTTGTGACAATAGAATAGAGAAATACCACCAAGGGGTTTGAATATGGATGGGAAAGGAGAGAAAAGCTTAAGAAAAGTCTATGTTTAGGGCCTAAAAGAAAAGTCAAGTAGGAAAAAGCACATGGAGAGAAAACCAGGCATATTATTTTGGCAAGGATTACTTGAAGGGCTATTAGAGCTGCCAGAGAAAGGAAAGGCAGTGATGAATTTATGAGAGGTAGATATAGTTAAATTACAAATCTGCAGAGGCCACTTTGCTGGCTGTCATGTGACAACATACTCAGGTCACAGTGGCTTTTGGTATGAGTAATCTATAGGATCTGGGAAGGTGGTACCACCAGCCAGTATTTTAGTGCTTGGGTGGACACATTTAGCAATCTGAATTTCAGAACTTGTGCTTATTCACTTGGTGATCTTTATTTGAACAAAGTTGATGTTGATGATGTTCCTAAATTTTTGTGGAAAAGTCAGAGGCACAATCATCCCATGCCCAAAGACATGGTTTTCTTCAATTGATTATACCAGCATAACTCTCCCTTCTGCAAGGAGGAGAAAGAACTTTTTTATTTAACCCTGATACCCTTTCTAGGTGCTTTCCTATTTTCCTCCTTCCTTTCACTGCCAAACTTCTACAATATATAATCTACATTATATATATTGACTTGTAATTCTTTCCTCTTTGTTCTCAGCTTATCTATTTCTTCCACATCCTTCAAGGACTTATCATAGCTCGATTTTAACTACCCTCTTCTACATTTCTATTTAGGAGTCTAATACCACATGATTTACCAAAAGTCTTACATTCTTCTCTGTTTCATGTGTATCTATCTTATCTAGTCCAGTGGACTATAAGGCCCTTAAGGATAGAGACAGTGTCTTTCTTCACTATTTTCTACAGCTCCTAGCTCAATATTGAGCCAAGAGCAGATAGGAAGCATTGATTAATTGATGGAGTGACTGAATTGTTAATAAGCATGGCTTCTGTCTTCTCTGCTTCAGGTATGTGGACAGTCAACGCCATACCATTCAGGGAGACTATATAGATACCATGGATGAGCTTGCTGATAGTCCTTAGTAGAGTTCCTGACATGTGGTAGGTGCTTTCTTTTTTTTTTTGACATGTTTATTGGAGTATAAATGCTTTACAATATTGTGTTAATTTCTGCTGTACGACAAAGTGAGTCAGCTATATGTATACATATATCCCCATATCCCCTCCCTCTTCAGCTTCCCTCCCACCCTCCCTATCCCATTCCTCTAGGTCATCACAAAGCATTGAGCTGATCCCCCTGTGCTATGCAGCAGCTTCCCACTAGCCATCCATTTTACATTTGGTAGTGTATATACGTCAATGCTACTCTCTCACTTCATCCCAGCTTCCTCTTCCCTGCTGTGTCCTCAAGTCCATTCTCTAAGTCTGCATCTTTATTCCTGCCCTGCCCCTAGGTTCATCTGTACCGCTTTTTTAAATCGCATATATATGCATTAGCATACAGTATTTGTTTTTCTCTTTCTGACTTACTTCACTCTGTATGACAGATTCTAGGTCCATGCACCTCAGTACAAATAACTCAATTTCATTCCCTTTTATGGCTGAGTAATATTCCAATATATATACATGTACCACATCTTCTTTATCCATTCATCTGTTAATGGACACTTAGGTTGGTTCCATGTCCTGGCTATTGCAAATAGTGCTGCAATGAACATTGTGGTACATGACTCTTTTTGAATTACGGTTTTCTCAGGGTATATGTCCAGTAGTGGGATTGCTGGGTCATATGGTAGCTCTATCTGTAGTTTTTTTAAGGAACCTCCATACTGTTCTCAATAGTGGATCTATCAATTTACATTCCCACCAACAGTGCAAGAGGGTTCCCTTTTCTCCACACCCTCTCCAGCATTTATTGTTAATAGATTTTTTGCTGATGGCCATTCTGACCAGTGTGAGGTGATACCTCATTTTGGTTTTGATTTGCATTTCTCTAATTATTAGTAACATTGAGCATATTTTCATGTATTTGTTAGCTATCTGTATGTCTTCTTTGGAGAAATATCTATCTGGGTCTTCTGCCCATTTTTGGATTCGGTTGTTTGTTTTTATGATATTGAGCTGCATGAGCTGATTGTATATTTTGGAGATTAATCCTTTGTCAGTTGCTTCGTTTGCAAATATTTTCTCCCATTCTGAGGTTGTCTTTTCATCTTGTTTACGGTTTTCTTTGCTGTGCAAAAGCTTTTAAGTTTCATTAGGTCCCATTTGTTTATTTTTGTTTTTATTTCCCTTATTCTAGGAGGTGGGTCAAAAAGGATCTTGCTGTGATTTATGTCAGAGTGTTCTCCCTATGTTTTCCTCTATGCATTTTATAGTGTCTGGCCTTACATTTAGGTCTTTAATTCATTTTCAGTTTATTTTTGTATCTGGAGTTAGGGTGTGTTCTAATTTCATTCTTTTACATGTAGCTGTCCAGTTTTCCCAGCACCCCTTATTGAAGAGGCTGTGTTTTCTCCATTGTATATTCTTGTCTCCTTTATCAAAGACAAGGTGACCCTATGTGCATGGGTCTATCTCTGGGCTTTCTATCCTGTTCTATTGATCTATATTTCTGTTTTGGTGCCAGTACCATACTATCTTGATTACTGTAGCTTTGTAGTATAGTCTGAAGTCAGGGAGCCTGATTCCTCCAGGTCCGTTTTTCTTTCTCAAGATTGCTTTGGCTATTTGGGTTATTTTGTGTTTCCATACAAAATTGTGGAATTTTTTGTTCTAGTTCTATGAAAAATGCCACTGGTAATTTGATAAGGATTGCATTGAATCTGTAGATTGCTTTGGGTAGTATAGTCATTTTCACAATATTGATTCTTCCAATCCAGGAGCATGGTATACCTCTCCATCTGTTTATGTTATCTTTGATTTCTTTCATCAGTGTTTTATAGTTTTCTGAGTACAGGACTTTTGCCTCCTGAGGTAGGTTTATTCCTGGTATTTTATTTTTTTTGCTGCGATGGTAAATCAGATTGTTTCCTCAATTTCTCTTTCTGATCTTTTGTTGTTAGTGTATAGGAGTGTAAGAGATTTCTGTGCATTAATTTTGTATCCTGCAACCTTACCAAATTCATTGATTAGCTCTTGTAGTTTTCAGGTGACATCCTTAGAATTTTCTATATATAGTATCATGTCATCAGCAAACAGTCACAGTTTTACTTCTTTTCCAATTTGTATGCCTTTTATTTCTTTTTCTTCTCTGATTGCTGTGGCTAGGACTCCCAATACTATGTTGAATAATAGTGGCAAGAGTGGACTTCCTTGTCTTGTTCCTGATCTTAGAGGAAATGCTTTCAGTTTTTCACCATTGAGAATGATGTCTTCTGTGGGTTTGTCATATATGGCCTTTATTATGTTGAGGTAGGTTCCCTCCATGCCCACTTTCTGGAGTTTTTATCATAAATGGGTGTTGAATTCTGCCAAAAGCTTTTTCTGCGTTTATTGAGATAATCATATGGTTTTTATTCCTTAATTTGTTAATATGGTGTATCACATTGATTGTTTTGTGTATATTGAAGAATCCTTACATCCCTGGGATAAATCCCACTTGATCATGGTGTATGATTCTTTTAATGTGCTGTTGGATTCTGTTTGTTAATATTTTGTTGAGGATTTTTGCATCTATGTTCATCAGTGATATTGGTCTCTAATTTTCTTTTTTTGTGATATGTTTGTTTGGTTTTGGTATCAGGGTGATGGCGGCCCTCATAGAATAATTTGGGAGTGTTCCTCCCTCCACAATTTTTTGGAAGAGTTTGAAAAGGATAGGTGTTAACTCTTCTCTAAGTGTTTTAGAGAATTCGCCTGTGAAGCCATCTGTTCCTAGACTTTTGTTTGTTGGAATATTTTTAATTACAGTTTCAATTTCATAACCTGTATTTTGTCTGTTTATGTTTTCTTATTCTTCCTGGTTCAATCTTGGGAAGTTGTACTTTTCCAGGAATTTGTCCATTTCTTCCAGGTTGTCCATTTTATTGGCATAGAGTTGCTTGTAGTAGTCTCTTATAATCTTTTATATTTCTGTGGTGTCAGTTGTAATCTCTCCCTTTTCATTTCTAATTTTATTGATTTGAGTCCTCTCCCTTTTTTTCTTGATAAGTCTGGCTAAAGGTTTAACAGTTTTGTTTATCTTCTCAAAGAACCAGTTTTTAGTTTTATTGATCTTTGCTATTGTTTTCTTTGTTTCTATTTCATTTATTTTTGCTCTGATCTTATGATTTCTTTCCTTCTGCTAATTTTGGGTTTTCTTTGTTCTTTTTCTAGTTGCTTTAGGTGTAAGGTTAGATTGTTTATTTGAGATTTTTCTTGTTTCTTGAGGTGAGCTTGAATTGCTATGAACTTCCCTCTTACAACTGCTTAAGCTGTGTCCCATAGGTTTTGGATCATTGTGTTTTCGTTGTCATTTGTTTCTAAGTATTTTTTTATTTCTTCTTTGATTTCTTCATTGATCTCTTGGTTATTTAGCAGCACACTGTTTAGCCTCCATGTATTTGTGTTTTACTGTTCTTTTTCCTGTAATTGATTTCTAATCTCATAGCATTGTGGTCAGAAAACATGCTTGATATGATCTCAATTTTCTTAAATTTTCCAAGGCTTGATTAGTGATCTATTCTGGAGATCATTCCATGTGCACCTCAGAAGAAAGTGTATTTTTCCACTTTCAGGTGGAATGTCCTAAAAATATCAATTAGGTCTCTTTGGTCTATTGTGTCTTTTAAAACTTGTGTTTCCTTATTTATTTTCTCTCTGGATGATCTGCCTATTGGTGTAAGTGGGTGTTAAAATCCCCCACTACTATTGTGTTACTGTTGATTTCCCTTTATGGCTGTTAATATTTGCCTTATGTATTGAGGTACTCCTATGTTGGGTGCATAAATATTTATAGTTGTTACATTTTTTTCTTGGATTGATCCCTTGATCATGATGTAGTATCCTTCCTTATCTCTTGTAACAGTCTTTATTTTAAAACTATTTTATCTTATATAAGTATTGCTACTCCAGCTTTCTTTTGATTTCCATTGGCATGCAATATATTTTTCCATCCCCTCACTTTCAGTCTATATGTGTCCCTAGATCTGAAGTGGGTTTCTTGTAGACAGCATATATAAGGGTCTTGTTTTTGTATCCATTCAGCCAGTCTGTCTTTTGGTTGGAGCACTTAATCTATTTACATCCAGGGTTATTATCAATACGTATGTTCCTATTACCATTTTCTTAATTGATTTGGGTTTGTTTTTGTGGGTCTTTTTCTTCTCCAGTGTCTCCGCTTAGAGAAGTTCCTTTAGCATTTTGTTGTAAAGGTGGTTTGATGGTGCTGAATTCCCTTAGCTTTTGCTTGTCTGTAAAGCTTTTGATTTCTCTGTCATATCTGAATGAGATCCTTGCCAGGTAGACTAATCTTGGTTGTCAGTTTTTCTCTTTCATCACTTTAAATATGTCCTACCACTCCCTTTTGGCTTGCAGAGTTTCTGCTGAAAGATCATCTGTTAATCTTATGGGGATTCCTTTGTATGTTATTTGTTGATTTTCCCATGTTGCTTTTAATATTTTTTCTTTGTATTTAATTTTTAATAGTTTGATTAATATGTGTGTCCGCGTGTTTCTTTTTGGGTTCATCCTGTACGGGACTCTCTGCACTTCCTGGACTTGATTGACTATTTCCTTTCCTCTGTTATGGAAGTTTTTGACTATAATCTATTCAAATATTTTCTCACATTATTTTTCTCTTCTTCTTCTGGGACCCCTCTAATTCAAATGTTGGTGTGTTTAATATGGTCCCAGAGGTCTCTGAGACTGTTGTCAGTTCTTTTCATTCTTTTTTCTGCTCCCTGCTGTTATTTCCACCATTTTATCTTCCAGCTCACTTATCCGTTCTTCTGCCTCAGTTATTCTGCTATTGATTCCTTCTAGAGTATTTTTAATTTCAGTTATTGTATTGTTCATCACTGTTTGTTTGCTCTATAGTTCTTCTAGATCCTTGTTAAATGTTTCTTGTATTTTCTCCATTATGTTTCTGAGATTTTGGATCATCTTAACTATCATTGCTCTGAACTCTTTTTCAGGTAGGTTGCCTATTTCATCTTCATTTATTTGGTCTTGTAGGTTTTTACCTTGCTACTTTGTCTGCAACATATCTTTTGTTGTATTTTTTTTTTATGGGTGGGGTGTATTCCAGTCTCACTGGTTGTTTGGCCTGCAGCATCCAGCATTGGAGTTTGCAGGCAGTTGGATAGAGCTGGGTCTTGGTGCCAAGATGAGGACCTTTGGAAGGTCTCACTCTGATTAATATTCCCTGGGGTCTGAGGATCCTTGTTAGTCCAGTGGTTTGGATTCAGAGCTCCCACCACAGGAGCTCAGGCCCAACCTCCAGCCTGGGAACCAAGATCCCGCAAAACATGTGGCATGGTTAAAAAAAAAAAAAAGAGAGAGAAAAGAAGGAACAGTAGAGTAACAATGAATAAAAAACAAAATAAAATTAGAAAGATAAAAAATGTATTAGGAAAAATAAAAATATAATTGAAACAACTGCAACAAGGTAAAACAAAACCACAACAGAAAAAAGAAAGAAAATAAAGGGGGGGAACAAGCCAAAAGGAGCAGAACAATAACAAAGTATAAACAATAAAATAAAATAAGAAAAATAAAAGATTTATTAGAAAAAATAAAAATATAAATGAATCAACAACAAGGTAAAACAGAACTCCAATCTAACAGAGGAAAAAGAAAAAGAAAAAAAAAGCCTTGGCTATGGGGGTCAGAGTTTAGGCAGGGGTGTAACTTAGGCAGTGGTGGGGGTGACTTTTGAGCATGGGGCAGGGCCTAGTCAGGGTTACGTTCAAGCGTGGGGCGGAGCCCTGCTTAGGACGTGCCCATGAAATGGGAGAGGTAGCACCTCCAAAGGAGGGCCCTTGGAATGTGGAGTTCTGGAGTTCGGAGGTACAGCCGTGGGTGAGGGTGTGTGGATGGGGTTTAGGCCCAGCGTGGTTGGAGGGGCTCTCAGAGGGGCTCTCCAAGTGTAGAGGTAGGGCCCTGTGTGGGGTGTAGGGGCGGGGCTCGGGCTCTGTGCGGCAGGAGGGAGGCTCCGAGGGAAGAGAATTAGGCCAGGGAGCTCCCCGGTACCCAAGTGCACAGGGAAAACACTGGCCAGGTTCCCTTCCATTCCTCCACACCCCCCCTCCCTGGGTCTCCCCCAGGCTCTCCCCCATCCCCACTTGACCCCTAACCGTGGGTGGGTCCCACTGGGTATAGGACTCCTCCCCTCCCCCAGCCACCCCTTAGGGGTGCCGGTTCTGTAGGTCTGGCCTTTACTTTTCCTCCCCTTTCCCTCCCTCCCACTCCCTCAGGACCCACATGGCTGGAGGGGGCCTCAGTGTGCAGAGGATCTCAGCAGGCTCCCGGGAGCCCAAGTGGGCAGGGGAAACCTGGGCACGCTTCCTTTTGCTCCTCTGCCCTCCCAATGACCAATTTTCCCCTGCAGGAGTGGGATCCCTTCCCTTCCCCCAGCCGCCCCTCAGGAGTGCCAGTCCCGTCCCGCCTCCACTTCTCCTCCCCCCTCACAGGCCACATGCCCCACATCCTACCCGGTGGCTGGGGGTTCCTCCCATCCCCTTAGGTGTCCATGGTCCCCCACCAGTACCTGGTAGGTGCCTTAGTTGTGCAGAGACGCGAATTCTGCGTCCTCCTAGTCTGTCATCTTGACTCTTCCCTTGTGGTAGGTGCTTAATAAATGTTTGCTGTCATTTATCAAATAATATGGTGGGGAGCATAAGCCAATATCTACATAAGAAATGGGTGACTCCATGTAACTGTGCTTCTGACAGTATTTGGTTTTTTACTGGAAGTTTAATCTTTTATTTGTTTTTAATATTGTAACTAAATGTATTTTTCCTGAGAGATAAGGGAAATAATGGATTTATAACAGTTGTATATATCTAGGATAAGATATACAGATACTTAAACACTTTGTTTCATTAGCTGTTCACTAGGGTGTCTGATACCTTGTCATTTTCACTCTTTTCCTCTAAGCAAAACATCTCTATTTTCTCAATGAAGAAACTACCTTCAAATTTCTAGGCTCATGGATCATTCTAAAATCTACCAGCTGCCAACATGTTCAACTTAGCTGGAAAACTTGGGATTTTAAATGAGCTGTCCAGTCTTTTTTGATCTCTTAGTTCCCATATTAGGCTACAAGACTTTATCTTAGAACTGTGATAAGTAGTCATCAACTGCTGGTGTGGCCTACAAATGCGATTGGATTTTCTCCTCCCAACTCCTACTTTCTCCCCTCCTCACCCTCCCACACAGAGAGTCTAAGTAATAAGTATTCAAAGAAGTCAGTTATGTAATAAATTAGGATTGATAACAACTACATATAGGGGTATTCTGCTTATAATAGTTCTTCTTATGTCACACACTGTAGTTATGAAAAACAAAGCAAATGAAATGAAAACCAGGGCCTCCAGTTTATGTCCAAGTGCTGCTGTTGATTCTGTTTTCCCATCCCTAGAAGTTTTGCTCTCTTCTTGTCTGTCAGAGTAGTTAACTAAATGTTAGATGTCTGGCACACCTAATTTCATGAAGAAAGGAACTGGATGTACCAGCCAACTGTGTTCATAAATAAGCTGTGGTGTAATACATTTGGGATTGCTACCTATTGCTTAACCAAAAAATAAATTTGAACAACTGGAAGAACAACATTAGAAATCATTATCTTTCCCAATGTACAATAAATAAGAGAACCAGAAATGTGAGAACTACAACTTCCTCCTAATCATGTAACTATGTGTACAATTCCCTGCTATTTCACCTAATTTCACCTGTGGAAATGCTTTTTGAGAATTAGAAGGTCTTTTTTCTTCCATAATCCTTGCGATACTGGGGATTTATCCTCTATTGAAATGGACCTAGTATCTTTTAATCTGCAGACTCTTCCAATTCAAAGGTAAATTGAAAGCTGCTTCTTTTTCATTTCCTTCTTTTAACAAATAAATTTGCCTCTTTCAGCATTTAAGTCGTTGAATTAGTCCTTTGATAATGTAATTCCTAGTTATCAGCAAAAAGTACCCCAGTTTCCTCTTTAAAAAAAAAACATGTAATTCTAAATTCACTGATGCTCTCATTTTACTTATAATATGAAAGGTTACCAAAAAAAAAAAAAAATCATTGGTTAAATTCTAATCCAAGCTAAAAGTAGGATGTGAATAGGAAAGTGAAATCAAAAGAATTCAAGATACAAAGCCCTAGCTACTGGTGAATATGTATTAATATTCATCAATTTACCATATCTTGCTTTTGTAATTATATTAAAAGGTTGTATCATTTTCCCAATTTTATTATACAGAAAAATGCTTTCTTGTAGTGCCAGAAAGTAAGGAAGGGCTCAAAAAGCAAACTGATGGTGGGGTATGTCACAGGGACACAGGAACCAACAGAAAGTGGTCCCAATGGCCAAAGCTGGAACAATTTGAACAGCAATATAAATAGCCTAGCATTGGATTATAATATAAAGTATAAAAAATACCCATCAGTCCATAATGGTATAAATAAGTGATTGAATAATAAGTGGGGTAGAATAGAGAAAAATCCCATATGGAAGAATTTCAAACAATTTACCTGAATACTCTGCCCTCCAGGAGTTGGAGCATAACTCCCCATTCCTTAAGTGTAGGCTGCATAGAGTGACTTCCTTCCAAAGAGCAGTAAAGGGAGAAAAATAACTTTACAGTGGAGAAATCTGACAAACACTACCTCAGCTGGGTGATCAAAATTAACATCAATAGTAAAGTCATGTGGATAGTATGTACTCTTGATATGATGTGATGAGAAGGGTACTTTGCTTCTGTGGTCTTCCTCCCTAAAACCATGACCCAGTCTAACCATGAGGAAAAAATCTGACAAACCTAGATTCAGGAATATCTTACAAAATACCTGACCATCTCAAAACTGAAGCTCATCAAAAAAAAAGGAAGGTCTGAGAAATTGTCATAATACAGAGGAGCCTAAGGAGACCTGATGTCTAAATGTAATGTATTTTGGATGGGATCTTGGAACATAGAAAGACATTAAGTAAAAATGGAAGAAATATTAATAAAGTATGGATTATGGTTAATAACAAGGTACTGATTGGTTTATTGGTTGTGACAAATGTAGCACTGTAACGTAAGATGTTACCAATAAAATAAATTGTGTGTGGGATACACAGGAACTCTGTACTAACTTCCCAAGTTTTTCTTAAATCTAAAACTATTCTAAAATTTAAAAAATTTTTTTTTAAAAAAGAAATTTATTCTTTTGGTTCAGGATTTGACCCAGAGTCATAGTCTGGTGGAATTTTCTCAGAGGAGGAAGAATATTGGATAGTACCATTCATTTAAATTGCTATCTTTTCCCTTGATTACTCTACAAATTACGTTCTTCTAATAAAGCATACTATTACGTACTATAGCAATTTTGTTCCTTTGTTGAGTAAGTATAGACTACAGTTGTAGAGAGGAGAAAATAGTAATATGACGTCAAAAGACACATTTTCTTGAAATACTTAGGTAAGTTGTTTCTTATAGCTGAGCACATTAAGCCAATAGTCTCCACTAGCAAAAAAAAAAAAAACTTGTATATTAATAACAAGTACATTCATAAATGAGATACTTTTACTCAATACTGGATCTGTGCATGGTTACTTTTGTCAGTAGTAATATAATGTATAATACTATACAAACATCCTCCAGGCTGTCTACTTGGAATTTCCCAAAGTGCTGTTTTTCCATGCTTCTACACACATTCTCATGCTGTACCCTCCTCTTGTTACATTTTCCACTTGCCCAACCTATTTCACCTTCAAGATTCACATAATCTGTTACCTATTTCAGAAATCTCCAGGATGAAATAGGTGACCTATCTTTATGCTTCACACTGCACCTGGTATATTGCTCAATTATATTTGGTGACAATCATTGTCACACTATAGAATATCAATTGTTTCTCTCACCTAGTTCCTCCTTGAAACAGTAAACTCTTTTGATGAAGATACTTTGTAATTTGTATGTTCCTAGTGCCTAATATAGTACCTGAAACACAGTAAGACCTCAGTAAATTAATGATTAATTACATGAATAAGTTAAACATGGGAGATAAAAGTATGGATGAGTTTTTAAAGGAGTAAATAAAATAGTGAATAATACTTCACTATTTTATTAAAAAGTGATTAAGAAGATTATGGGGTGCTTAACATTTTGAAATGTCTGTGGGGCAAGCATGTTCTTCCAGAAAATAATCTGGGATAGATCATTGCTCTGAGTTAGTATGCCATCTCTAATATTGTTTGGTTTGAAACACAAGTGACATGTCCTATCCATATCTTATTTCCTCAATCAAACACAGGATTTTAAAAGGCAATATCTTAGCGCGGGAACAAAGGTGGGGTGCGTGTCTTCCTCGATCCTCCTTGCTGCCTTGGTCCTCACTGCTGTTTCTCCCTGCTTTCTCAAATTCCCCAGCTTCTTTAAAGCACCCACTACCTCTCCTGTTTGAAATTATTTACGGACCTCCTGTTTACTCCTCTTCATTCAGTGAAGATTTTAGCACCAAGTTTTCCCCCTCTCTATATATATAACTACTCCTGTACTTAATTTTTCCAGCAGTTTTGTAAATCTCAATTTTTTATTGATATGTAATTGACATATAACATTATATTAGTTTCAGGTGTACAATATAATGATTTCTATATATATTATGAAATGATCACCACAGTAAATCTAGTTTACATCTATGGCCACAAATAGTTAACAAATTTTTTTCTTATGATGAGAACTTTAAAGATCTACTCTCTTAGCAACTTTCAAATATACAGTACAGTATTGTTAACTGTAGTCACCATGCTGTACATTATATCCCCAGGACTTGTTTATCTTATAACTGGAAGTATTTACCTTTTGACCCCCTTCACCCATTTTGCCCACCCCCCGCCTCTGCCGACCACCAATCTGTTCTGTGCATCTATGAATTCAGGTACTTTGTTCTGTTTTTTAGATTCCACATAGAAGTGAGATCATACAATATTTCTCTTTCTCTGTCTTACTTATTTCACTTAGCATAATGACTTCAAGGTCCATCCATGTTGCTGCAAAGGCAGGATTTCCTTCATTTCTTTGCTGAATAATATACCATTTGGTATATACACCACATATTCTTTATCTATTTCTCCACTGATAGACACTTCGGTTGTTTCCATGTTTTGGCTATTGTGAATAATGCTGCCATGAACATGGATGTGCAGCATTATTCTGTAGTTCACATCTGTGTAGGTAATACTTTCACCAATCCAATGTACTAGTTAGGATTAGATTCCACTGCATATAATAGAAAAACCCAAAGTAACAATGGATTAAACAAGGTTTAAGTTTATTTCCCTCTCATATGAAAAACTCTAGAGGAAGATAGTCCTGAAGTGGTATAACAGTTCCACAGCATCTCTTTCTGCTCCACTATCAGCATATGGCTTCTACCTTATGGTCCAAGATGGCTGCTGGAGCTCCAGCCAATATATGGACATTCTACACAGAAGGAAAAAGAAATATAGAAGAAGGCCACAACCCTTTTAAGGAAAATTACGAGAAGTCCCATATAACATTTCCACTTATATCTCATTGGAAGTATTTAGTCACATATATCTAGCTACCAGGGAGCCTAGGAAATGTGTCTTTATACAGAGAGGCAGTGTGTCCAGGTAAAATCAAGGCTCTTGTTATTAAGGAGGACGGGAGAATAAGTATGAGTGTTGAGGTAGGCCTTTATCACCTGGCCTCTCACTTCAGTAACCTTCTCATTCCAATGATTTTATAATCTACCTATGTCATTACCACCAAAATCTCGATTTCAAGCAACCCACTCTCCAAAACCGTCTCTTATCTTTTCAGCACATTCACTCCATTACTCTAACTCCACAGTTTTTTTGTTATTTTTTTTCTTTTTTGCGGTATGCGGGCCTCTCACTGTTGTGGCCTCTCCCATTGCGGCGCACAGGCTCCGGAGGCGCAGGCTCAGCGGCCATGGCTCACAGACCAAGCCACTCTGCGGCATGTTGGATCTTCCCAGACCGGGGCACGAACCCGTGTCCCCTGCATCAGCAGGTGGACTCTCAACCACTGTGCCACCAGGGAAGCCCCTCCACAGTTTTTTGACTCCACTTCATGCCCTCCATCAACCTGCTCTATCTTCAGTTCCTAGCCCACCTGGTCTATAAGCCATGGGCCAACATTATAATCATACCCTACCATGCACTCTCAATTCCTTCGCCCTTTCCTCCGTACTTGCTTGGCTAAACATTACCTTTGGTTATGTGCCTACACTAAAACACTTAAATATGGCAAGAGAAAAATATCACTGTGCTCATTTGACATCTTAAATTCATGACCACTAAACCTTGCTTCTTTTTTCTCTAAGAAAGTAGAAGTAGTCAGAAGACTTTCACATCTTTCCACTCTGTGCCCAAGGTCTGTAATGAGGGCTAGTCACACAGGCACCCTCTGTCAGCACATATCAAATTCCAGACTCCCAGAAGGAGAGCAGGTGTTCAGTATAAACCACACGGTAACACAGTGTAGGCACAGGGTAGGCACAGCAAACTCTTATCAGTTAGGGTGGTAAGAACCCTCCCCAAATCCAAATTCCCAGACACCAGCCATCAGCCAAAGATGCAAGGTGGCCTTCTGAAGGATAAGCAATCTCAGGCCTGGAGTTATGCTCCACCTCCTTTACAAGGCAATATATACATAAATGTGGAATTTTTCTGTATAGGAGATTTGTTGCCCATATTCTGGTTGGTTTTAATTCTTTATTTTTGGAGATATGGGAAGCACTATTATGGTTCCAAGAGTCAGCTAACTCTTTCCTCACACTGCCTTTTATTAGGGATCTCCAATACTGGTCTCCAGACTGTTGCCTGCCCCAGTGTTTTTCAAAATTTGGTTCTTGATCCAGAAACACCAGCATCATCTGGAACTTGATAGAAATTCTCAGACCCCATCCCAGACTTACTGAATCAGAAGTTCCGGTCACCAGTCATGTATGTTTTAGTAAGCCCTCCAAGTAATTCTGATGCATAGTAAAGTTTGAGAAACATTGATTTAGCCAGAAGGTGAGGAAGACCCATACCTGCTCTTTCAGTCAGCCCTCAAACTGATCCTGAGGTCTCCACTATCTGCCGGAACCTACAGATGTGGACTTATGAAAACTGAGTTGGGATGAGACTGGTGTGGAGCTGGGGTGTATTCAAACTAGGATCTTCCCTTCCTTGAGAATTTTATTTTTATTTTTTTAAAATATTTCTTTATTTGGTTGCACTGGGTCTTAGTTGCAGCAGGCATTCTCCTTATTTGCAGCCTGCAAACTCTTAGTTGTGGCATGTATGTGGGATCCAGCTGCCTGACCAGGGATTGAACCTGGGCCCCCTGCATTGGGAGTGCGGAGTCGTAACCACTGCACCACCAGGGAAGTCCTGAGGACTTTAAATAAATTTATTTTAAACTCTCTTCAGAGAATTCTTTTTCTCTATTTCTTTGGGTGCAAATTCTCTCATTTGAAGAGTCTTCTGATTAAAGATCATGGCATTGGACTTCCTCATGTGTTTTACTATTTGCTACTAGCCCTTACTGGCAAAGGTAAGGGCATAATTTCAGAGATTGTAAACTTGACCCATGAACCAAAATTTGCCCATAGGTCTTTTGTTGACAGGACTGTGTTTGTTTTCCTTCTTAATTAAATGCTTTTTGACTGTCATGCCTTACCATCAAATTAGTCACATGTAATTTCACTCTTTCTGTTCTCCACCCAGCAGTAGTATAGTGTTTATGCAGTCCACCTAGCTAATCCCCAAAGCCTTTTGAGTTTTCCAATTCTGGAATTTAACCTTCATGACATATTTCCACAGAAGTAACAGGACATCTCAATAATAAAATCATGAAGCCAAATATTTCTCATGACTCAGCCTACATTGAGATAAATTTAGACAATGTGATCTTGTTACCAGAGGCTACAATCCCAAGAACCCCCTTCTGCTGTGGTTGACAAGAGCCCAAAGCCATCTCATACCCTAACCCCACAAAGCTGGGTCTTAGGTTTGAAAAATGAGCACACCTGTTATAGATATGTATTCCTGAGACACTGTTATAACATTGATACAAGGAAGGTCTCCCAACTCCATCCTCCCAAACTACTCAGAATTGTCATGCACAATTAATACTCATAATCAGAGTTTTAACAATAAGAGAGTGCTTCTGGAAGGCCTATGATACACAATAATTTATAATGAGGATAAAATAGCTACCCTATAATGGTGTTGTTAAAATTAAATGAAATAGTTTTTTACAAGGAACAAAACACAAATTTGAATGTCCAGGATATTGTGAAGGAACAAAAAAGTTAAATTGGGAATGAGCCTGGTGATCACCTAAGTATCTACATCTTACCAGTGGAGACACAAGAAATCAGGAATTATCTCTCATTGTTGAGGTCCCATTGTAACCTCATTTGCTCGGGGAATCCACAGGCAAATGTTCCATAGTGTTTTTCTCATATGTGTGGTCATAGATACGGATTCTGAAGCTAAATAGAAAACACACACTCACACATAGAGTGTGGGATGTCTACTCAATGGTGGGGTCATGGGGCTGTGGATAGCCAGTTTTGGTAGATGGTATTACTGTTCCCAACTATTCACTTTGTCCCCTGTAAGATGATTGTACATCCATGCCCTTAACTAATATGACTTCAGTGCCTCCCAATAGGCCGGGTCCATATGATTTGCTTTGGTCAGTGGAATGCAAGTGGATGTGATGTACTCAATGTGAGCTAAAGCTTTAACTGTGCTTGCTTAGATTGTCCCTACCCTTTGCCAAGAGAGCTACAGAAACCAAACAGGGGCTGTGCTGGTTAAACTCTTTGCTAATCTTTTCATGTCAGTACAATAAATTCACCTCATTCAAAATAAATTTTAAAAAATATACATATATATATACATATATGTATATACCTATATATATATATATACACATATATAGGTCTATAGTATGGTGTCCTGTAATAGAGTCCTTCCCCATCTTGATGAACATTTATGAAGTTATTTCAAATTTTTCACTATTAATGCCACCTGATAACTTGAACTCATTGTGCCAGGCCATGTGCTGAGCACTTTACATGTATATTATTTTCTCTGTTCCTTACAACAATGACACAGGGTAGGTAATATTCTATTCCTCATTTTACAGATGAGAAAATTGAGTCACAAAAATATTAAGTTGCCTGAGGTCAGAATAGTAGTTAGTGGTAGAGTCCACATAGTCCGGCTCCAGCACCTAAGCTATACCCCAAACAATGCTACAATAAACATCTTTGTTTATACACATGTGTAACTATTTCTGTAGGAAATCCTGAAAGGGAATTGGTAGTAAAAGGAACTCACAGTTTTGATAAACTTGTTCCACATGAAAGCTTAATCAATTTATCTTCCACCCACAGTAGATGAGCATGCCCACTTCCATCACTTTTCCAATTCTGAATATGACCAATCTTTTTGTTTCATTTTGTTTCCAATCTGATGAGAAAAACAGATATCACATTACCTAAAATTTCTTTGGTTACATGTCTGACTAAAGATCATTTTATAAACTAATTGGCCATTTTTAGGTCCTTCTTTTTTGAATGGCCTGTTCATATCCTTTCTTATTTTTCTATTGTCTTGTATTTTTAAAATAGTTGTGTGAAGCTCTTCACATATTTTGAATTTTAATCTTTTGTTGAATTCCTTTTTTAGTATTATTTATATTCAGAAGTTTTGAATTTACATGTGTAAAACTTTTCCTTCTCTGTTCTTGTATTTGTCTCTTACTTATAAATGTCTTCCTTTTCTCACAGATTATACAAATATTTTCTTATATTTTCTCCTAGTAGTTCTCTAGTTTTGTTTTTTATATCCATCTCTGGAATTTGATGCAGTACAAAGGCAGAACATAACTTTAACTTTTTCCCCAAATAGATAATAGACATCATTTATTGATAATTCATCCTTTCTTATAATGATTTGAAACAGCATCTTAATTGCACACTGAATTATTTTATATAAATGAGGCTATCATTTTACACAATACCACACTGTTTCAATCAACATAATGTTTGTTTTTAAATTTTTCTTTTCAATTTTTGTCTTCCTTTTAATTTTTTGACACATTTTCTTTTTCAGTATTCAATATAAAATTGAGAATCAACTTATCAAGGTCTATAAAAAATTCAACTGAAATTTTGATTGGATTGCCAATTAATGTTGGGAGACTGGCAAACAATAATTTGTACAATACTAAGATTCCCTATCTGGGAACAAGATATTTATCCAATTCATGTTTTATGTCTTTTAGTCAGTTTTTATTGTTTTCTTCAAATAGGTCTTATATACTACTGTTTTGTTTATTCTTAGGAACTGTTTAGCTTTTCCTGCTATTGTTAATGGGATCTTTTATTCTATTACTTTTTTAAATTGGTATATGGGAAAAACATCAATTTGCATGTGTTGATCTTATATTCTGCCCCTTCTTTGAACTCTGTTTTTAGTACAAATAGTTATTCTGTTGATTCTTCTAGATTTTTAAAATTTCCAACTGTAAAAATGTTACTGCATGTTACTGTGACCTTTAGTATATGGTTTAAAAGGTAAAATAAATGTGTTTTCAGAGTGAGAATGAGTCGGTTATGCATAACAGAACCGTGGAAAACCATTAAAAGATACTGGCATATATGGGGTCAGAGAGGATAAATACCAACCATCTTATTTTTGGCACTACCAGCCATAAAATTGTAGGCTATGCATACTTCCAGTTTTCCCCAAGACGATGAGTCCAACTTCTAA
Organism: Neophocaena asiaeorientalis asiaeorientalis; assembly: GCF_003031525.2. Lineage (NCBI taxonomy): Eukaryota > Metazoa > Chordata > Mammalia > Artiodactyla > Phocoenidae > Neophocaena > Neophocaena asiaeorientalis. The sequence continues at coordinate 8,178,373 of NW_020175191.1, forward strand.
TATATCTCAACTTATTTATCTATTAATTATTTTAAAGTTTACATACAGCAAATTCACTCTTTTTTTTGGTTTACTGTTTTATGAGTTTTAATAATGCACAGATTCCTATAACTACCACCACAAGCAGGGTAAAGAACAATTTTAATACTCCTTAATCAGTCTCTCAACCCACCCCTAACTCCTAGAAACCATTGATCTCTTCACCATCACTTTAGTTTTATATTTTCCAGAATGTCACATAAATGAAAATATATGGTATGTACCTTTTTGAGACTGGCTTCTTTCACTTAGCATAATGCATTTCAGATTCATCCATGTTGTTTGTGTAGTAATAGTTTACTCCTTTTTACTGAGGAGTAGCACTCCATTGTATGAATACACCACAGTTGTTTATCCATCTGTTGAAGGACCATTTTGGGTTGTCTTCAGTTTTTGACAGTTATGAATAGTACTGCTATGAACATTTGTGTACAAGTTTTTGTGTGGACATGTGTTTTCATTTCTCTAGGCTAAATACATAGAAAGTAGAATTGCTGGGTCACATTGTAGGAATGTGTTTAACTTTATTAGAAACTATCAAAATATTTTCCTGAATGATCATTACATTTGCATTCTCACAATCTATGTAGGAGAGTTCCAGTTGCTTTAGATCCTTACCAGCACTGGGTATTGTCATTATTTTTAATTTTAACCATTATAATAGGTGTCCAAGAGTTTCCCATTTGGTTTTCATTTTCATTTCCATAATGACTAATGGGTTCGTCATGTGTTTTTTGCCATCCATATGTCTCCTGAAGTGAAGTGTCTGTTCAGATCTTTTGCCCCCTTTTTTTAAATTGTATTTTTTTCATGTTTTAAGAGTTCTTTATATATTCTAGGTAAACATGATGTATGTCATGTATGATTAGTAAACTTTGTCAGATGTATGATTAGTAAACTTTTCTCCCAGTCCATGGCTTGTCTTTTCATTCTCTTAATGTCTTTTGAGGAGAAAAGTTTGAAGTTTTAACAAAGTCTGATTTATCAATTTGTTCTATGGATTATGCTTTTGGTTTTGTATCCAAGAAATCTTTGCCTTACACAAGGTCATGAAGATTTTCTCCTATATTTTCTTCTAAGAGTTTTATAGTTTTACATCTCACACTTCGGTTTATTATCTATTTTGAATTCATTTTCTATACAGTGTGAGATGTAGGTCAAGTTTCACTTTTTTTTTTTTTTTTTGCATATGGATGTCTAATTTTTCCAGGAGTATTTGTGCAAAAGACTGTCCTTTCTCCATTGAATTGCCTCTGTACCTTCATTAAAAATCAATAGACTGAATTTATGAAGGTCTATTTCTGGAGTCTGTTCCACTGATCTATGTGTCTATCCTTTCACCAATACCACCGTCTTCTTTACTGTCACTTTATGATATATCTTAATGTCTTAATGTGTAATGTGAGTCTTCGAACTGGTTCTTGCCCTTCAAAATTGTTTTCTCTACTTTAGCTTCTTCACATTTCCATATGAATTTTAGAATCATCTTTTCTATATTTGCAAAAAATTCTGCTGGGATTTTAATTGGGATTGCATTAAATCTTTATATCAACTTAGGGAGAATTGACATCTTAACTATATTGAATTTTTCCATCAATGAAAAGGGTATATCTCACCATTCATTTAAGTCTTCTCTGATTTCTTTCATCAACATTTTTTGATTTTAAAAATAAAGATCCTGCATATCCTATTATAATTATACCTAGTGTTTCATTTATGATGAGCTATTGGTACTGCTTTTAACTTTTGGATTCCAATTGTTTATTACAAGTATACGGAAATGGAAGTTGATTTTTGTATGTTGACCTTTTTTATACTGTGACCGTGCTAATCACTTGTAAGTTCTAGTAGCTTCTGTGTAGATTCCAGTTTCTGGATTCTCTATGGTGTCCTATTAATCCATTTGACTATTTTTTTTATTACTTAAAAATTTTTTATTTATTTACTTGGCTGCACACAGTCTTAGTTGCAGCACACAGAATCTTCGTTGAGGCATGTGGGATCTAGTTCCCTGACAAGGGATCTAACCCAGGCCCCCTGCATTGGGAGCACAGAGTCGTAACTGCTAGACCACCAGGAAAGTCCCCATTTGATTATTCTTATACCAACACAACACAATTGTAGCTTAGTACAGTTAGTCTTCCATCTTGTTTTTTTTAATGAAGAGAATTATTGAAAAAAATGTTTTTTAAGATTCCATTTTTTTTAGACTTTATTTTTTTAGAGCAGTTTTAGCTTCACAGCTAAATTGAGAGGTACAGAGATTTCCCATGTACTCCCAGCCCCTACACGTGCATAGCCTACCAAATCATCAACATCCCCCACCAGAGTGGTACATCTGTTACAATCAAAGAACCTACACTGAAACATCATTATCACCCAAAGTCCATAGTTTACATTAGGGCTCACTCTTGGTGTTGTATATTCTATGGGCTTGAACAAATATAATGACATGAATCCACCATTAAAGTATGATACAGAGTATTTTCACTGCCCTAAAAATCCTCTATGTTTCACCTATTCATCCCTCCCTCCCCTCAAACCCCTGGCAACCACTGATCATTTTACTATCTTCATAGTTTTGCATTTCCCAGAATGTTATATAGCTGGAATCATATATATGTCGCTGTATTAGTCAGGGTTCCCCAGAGAAATGGAACTAATAGGATATATAGATATATTAAGAGAATTATTATGAGGGATTAGTTCACTGATTACAGAATCTGAGAAATCCCATGACCTGCCATCTGCAAGATGGAGCACAGGAAGGCCAGTGGCATAGTTCCAATGCAAAATTTGAAAGCCTGAGAACAAGGGAAGCCAATGGCTTAAGTCATAGTCCAGTCCAAAAGCCCAAGAACCAGGAGCAACCATGTGTGAGGGCAAGAGAAGATGGATGTCCCAGCTCAAGTAGAGACCAAATTTGCCCTTCCTTCACCTTTTTGTTCTATTCAGGACCTCAATGGATTGGATAATGCCCACCCACATTGGTGAAGGTGATCTTCTTTACTCAGTCTGCCAATTCAAATGCTAAATCTCATCTAGCAACACCCTCACAGACACACTCAACTATCTGGGCATACCTTACTCCAGTCAAGTTGACACATAAAATTAACCATCACAGTAGCCTTTTCATTTTAGTTTCTATCACTTAGTAAGCTGCATTTGAGTTTCCTCCATACCTTTTCATGGCTTGGTAGCTGATTTCTTCTTAACACTGAATAATACTTTGCTGTCCAGATGTACCATTCGCCTACTGAAAGACATCCAAGTAGCTTCCAAGTTCTGGAAATTACAAATAAAACTGCTGTAAATGTCTGTGTCCACAAAAGACTCCAAAGACCCAAAACAACTTTGAGAAAAAAGAACAGAGCTGGAGGCATTATGTATCCTGATTTCAAACTACATTAAAAACCTATAGTAATCAAAACAGTATGATATTAGCATAAAAACAGACACATAGACCAAAGGAAGAGGGTCGAGAGCTAGAAATAAACCCATACATATACAGTTAACTAATCTTTGACATGGGTGCCAAGAACATAAAATGGGAAAAGGATAGTATCTTCAACAAATGGTGTTGGGAAAACTAGATATCCACATTGCAAAAGAATGAAATTAGACCCATATCTTATACCACTCACAGAACTAACTTGAAATGGATTCAAGACTGAAATGTAAGACCTGAAACCATAAAACTCTTAGAAGAGAAAACATAGGGAAAACTCCTTGACATTGGTATTGGCAATGATGTTTTTTAGATGATTCAAAAGCACAAGCAACAAAAGCAAAAATAAACAAGAGGGACTACATCCAACCCAAAAGCTTCTGTATAGAAAAGGAAACAATCAAGAAAATGAAAAGACAACCTATAGAATGGGAGAAAATATTTGCATCATATATCTGATAAGGGGTTAATATCTAAAATATATGAGAAACTCAGGCAGCTCACTAGCAAGAAAACAAATAATCTGATTTTAAAAATGGGCAAAGGACCCGAATAGACATCTTTCCAAAGAAAATATACAAATGGCCAACAGGTACATAAAAAGGTGCTCAACATCAATAATCATCAGGGAAATGCAAATCCAAACCACAATGAGATATCACCTCACACCTGTTAGAATGGCTATTATCAAAAGAAATATATGTAAGAAATAACAAATGTTGGCAACGATGTTGAAAAGGGGAAACTCTTGTACATTGTTGGTGGGAATGTAAATGTGTACTGCTATTGTGGAAAACAGTATGAAGGTTCCTCAAGAAATTAAAAATAGAACTGTGATAAGATCCAGAGATCCCACTTCTGAGTATGTATCTGATGGAAGCAAAATCAGTATCTGGAAGAGATATGTGCACTTCCATATTCATTACAGCATTATTCACGATAGTCAAGATATGAAAATAGCCTAAATGTCTGCCAACAGATGCATGGATAAAGAAACTGCATTATACATACATACAATAGAATATTACTCAACCATAAAAAGGAAATCCTGTCATTTGTGACAACATAGATGAACCTAGAAGCCATTATGCAAGGTGAAATAAATCAGAAGGGAAAAACAAATACTGTATGCTATCACATACAGTATGATGTGGAATTATTTTATGTGGAATCTGGAAAAAAAAAACCTGAGCTCATGTAAACAGTAGAATGGTGGTTACCAGGGGCTAGAAGGTAGGGGAAATGAAAAGATGTTGGTCAAAGGGTATAAACTTTCAGTTATAAGATGAATAAGTTCTGAGGATCTAATGTACAGCATGGTAACTATAGTTAATAAAGCTGTATTGGATACTTGAAATTTGCTAAGGAAGTAAATGTTAAGCATTCTCACCACACACACACAAAAGGTAACTAACTGTGTTAGGTGATGGATCTGTTAATTAACTTGATTGTGATAATCATTTCACAATGTATAAATGTAGCAAATCATCGTGGTGTACACTTTAAATATATATAATTTTACTTGTCAATTATACCTCAGTTAAGCTGTGGTAGGGGTATGGAAATCTGAGTGCAAGTTTATGTATGCACATAAGTTTTCAACTCCTTTGGGTAAATACCAAGACTCACGATTGCTGGAGGGTTGGATGCATGGTAACAGTATGTATAGTTTGTAAGAAACCTCCAAAGTGTCTGTACCATTTTGCATTCCCACCAGCAATGAAAGAGTATCTGTTGCACCATAGCCTTGTCAGCATTTGGTGTCATCAGTGTTCTTGGTTTCTGGCCATTCTCATAGGTGTGTAGCGTTACCTCATTGTCACTTTAATTTGCATTTGCCTGATGACATATGATGTGGAACATCTTTTCATATGCTTATTTGCCATCTGTGTATCTTCTTTGGTGAGCTTTGTTCTTTTTCAGGTGTCTTGGCTAAGATTTTAAAATCAGCTACACACATATAGACACACACAAACACAGACACACACACACAGTTCTACACATTGAGATTTTGATTGGCATTGCATTGAATCTGAAGACTAAATTGCAGTGACCTGACATACTTGTAATATTGATTCATAACTCATAAACATGGTATCTCACTCCATTAATTTAGGTCTCTTTAATTTCTTCCAATATTTTTTTTCCCACTTTCTGCATAGAGGACTTGTATATCTTTGGTTAGGTTTATTCCCAGGAATTTGATATCTTGATATGGTATAAATGGTAGAAATTTAAAATTTAAAAATGTTCACTTCATACTCTTTTTAAAAGACTATTTGCTGTTTAAAACAATAATACTGTCAATGTATTATGGGGTTCATAACATGTTGAAGTAACATATACGACAATGATAACAAAATTCAGGAAAGATAAATAAAATTATATGGTTGTAAGGCTCCTACGTTGTTTGTGAAGCAATTAAGTACTAATTCAAGCTAGTAATAAATTAAATATGTATATTGTAATCATTAGGGTAACTACTAAATCTATCAGAACTATATGTAAAAAGACAACAAAAGAGGAAAAATGAAGAACTAAAACATACTTGACTAACCTGAAAGAAAGGTGGAGAAGAGGAACAAAGAGACAAGTAACAGATGGAACAACCTAAAAACACAAGTATGATATACTTAAAGCTAACCATATCAGTAATCACAAAAAATTTAAAGGGGCTAATGACTCCTTAAAAGAAAATGATTGTCAGACTTTATTTTAAAAGAGAACCAACAATATCCTGACTACAATAGATACACCTTAAACATAATTGATATAAATATAAGATAAATGTAGCAAATCATCGTGGTGTACACTTTAAATATATATAATTTTACTTGTCAATTATACCTCAGTTAAGCTGTGGTAGGGGTATGGAAATCTGAGTGCAAGTTTATGTATGCACATAAGTTTTCAACTCCTTTGGGTAAATACCAAGACTCACGATTGCTGGAGGGTTGGATGCATGGTAACAGTATGTATAGTTTGTAAGAAACCTCCAAAGTGTCTGTACCATTTTGCATTCCCACCAGCAATGAAAGAGTATCTGTTGCACCATAGCCTTGTCAGCATTTGGTGTCATCAGTGTTCTTGGTTTCTGGCCATTCTCATAGGTGTGTAGCGTTACCTCATTGTCACTTTAATTTGCATTTGCCTGATGACATATGATGTGGAACATCTTTTCATATGCTTATTTGCCATCTGTGTATCTTCTTTGGTGAGCTTTGTTCTTTTTCAGGTGTCTTGGCTAAGATTTTAAAATCAGCTACACACATATAGACACACACAAACACAGACACACACACACAGTTCTACACATTGAGATTTTGATTGGCATTGCATTGAATCTGAAGACTAAATTGCAGTGACCTGACATACTTGTAATATTGATTCATAACTCATAAACATGGTATCTCACTCCATTAATTTAGGTCTCTTTAATTTTTTCCAATATTTTTTCCCACTTTCTGCATAGAGGACTTGTATATTTTTGTTAGGTTTATTCCCAGGAGTTTAATACTTTGATATGGTGTAAATGGTATTTTTTAAATTTTCACTTCATATTCTTTTTAAAACACTATTTGCTGTCTAAAACAATAATACTGTCAATGTATTATGGGGTGCATAACATGTTAAGGTAACATATATGACAATGATAACAAAATTCATAAAAGATAAATAAAATTATACTGTTGTAAGGCTCTTACGTTGTTTGTGGAGCTATTGAGTGCTAATTCAAGACAGATACTAATAAATTAAAGATGTATATTGTAATCATTAGAGTAATTAGTAAATATATAGGAAATATATGTAAAAAGACAATAAAAGAGGAAAAATGGAGAACTAAAACATGCTTGAATAAGCTAAAGAAAGCTGGAAAGGAGGAACAAAGAAACAAGTAACAGATGGTAAAAATTAAAAAACAAATATGGTATACTTAAAGCTAACCATATCAGTAATCACAATAAATTTAACTGACTAATCACTCTTTAAAAGAAAAAGATTGTCAGACTATTTTTTTTAAAAAGACTCAACAATATCTTGCCTACAAGAGACACACTTAAATATAATTGATTTAAATATAAGCAATTGGAAATAAAACATGGGAAATGATAGTCTGTGAAAACAGTAACCATATGAAAACTAATGTGGCTATATTATTAATGGTCAAAGTATATGTTAAGGAAGAAGTAACAGAGAAAAAAAGGAAATTAATAATAATTAGAAGATTAATTCCATAGAAGAAATACATAATCCTAAATGTGTATGCACCTAATAATATAATAACGTCAAAATTTATGAAGTAAACAATTGACAGAACTGTATGGGAAAGACCAATCTAGAATCAGAGTTAGAGATTTTAACATACCTCCTCAGTAATCAATAGAACAGGCAGACAAAATATTAGTAAGGATATAGAACATTTGAGCAACAATACCAAGCAACTTAATTCACACTTATAGAAAACTATACTCAAGAACTGTAGGTTACACCATCTTTTCAAATGCATATGGAACATTCAACAAAATATATGCTGAACCATAAAACTAGTAATCAATTTCAAAGGATTACAATTATACAAAATATGTTCTTTAACCACAGAAAAATTAAACTGGAAATCAACAGCAATAAGATCTTTCATGGAACCAACACTTGGGTTCACTCACCTGCGAGCAGTAAAGCCAATCTACTGACACCAGGTTGTGGTGAAGGAAAGTGCAGCATTTATTTTAAGGCACCATATAATGAACATGGGACAACTAGTGCTCAAAAAGCCTGAACTCCCCAATGGGTTTCAGCAAGACATTTTTAAAGGCAAGATGAGGGAGGGGCATCCCAGGGTATGTGATGAGCTCCTGCAGAATTCTCTCGTTGATGGTGAGGTAACAGGTTGATGTCACAGAGGTTAACATTATCAGTCCTTAGGCTCCAGTAAGTCTGCAGGCTAGTGCTCATGGTCATCAAGTACTGAATTTCTTCCATTTGGTGGGGGATTTAGCATCTGTAAAACAACTCAGGAACTGTGCTTTGGATACTATCATCTAAGTACTTCAGAGGAGCTAAAGCAGAGGTTATGGGGGAGGGGTCTGTCAGGGGAAGGACCCATAGGGGCCTGCTTGGTTACATATCTAGAAAATCCCAAATTATCTGGAAATTAAGTAACTTATTTCTAAATAATCCTTCATCAAAGACAAAATTACAATAGAAATTAAAAATGTTTTAAAAGTAACAGTAATGAAAATACAGCATATCAAAATTTGTGAAATGCAGCTATAGTAGCTCTTAGATGGAAATTTGATGAATTAAGTATCTACATCAACAAGCTACAAAAAAGAGAAGGTAGAAAGAAATAAAATCAGAAATTAATGAAATAGAAAACAGATATAAAACAGAGAAAGTCAGGACTTCCCTGGTGGTCCAGCAGTTAATACTCAGTGGTCCCAATGCAGGGGGCCTGGGTTTGATCCTTGGTCAGGGAACTAGATCCCGTGTGCTGCAACTAAGACCTGGTGCAGCCAAATAAATAAATAAATAATTTTTAAAAAACAAAAAACAGAGAAAGTCAATGAAGCCAAAAGACGGTTCTTTATAAAGATTAATAAAATTGACAGAATTGTTCAAGGAAAAGAGTGAGAGAGAAAACAGATATACCTAATATCAAGAATGACAGAGGCAACATCACCATAGATGCTACACATGTTAAAAAAATAAAATGAGGATTCATAAATAACTTTATGTCAATAAAAACACAACTTACAGAAATTTTGAATAATCCTGTATCTTTTAATGAAATTAAATCCATAATTTATAACATTCCAACAACAAAAGCACCAGATCCAGATGGCTACCCTGGTAAATGCTACCAAACTATTAGAGGAAAATATTAACAATTGTACACAAAATCTTTCAGAGAGGCCAGCATAACCTTGATACCAAAATCCATCAAGGGCATTACAAGAAAAAAAAATTACAGAATAATATCCCTTAAAAATACAGATGGAAAAAAAAATTCCTAATGAAACACTAACAATCAAATACAGTATTATGTAAGAACCATACACATCATGGTCTTGGGAGTTTATTCCAAAAAGACATAGCTGCCTTAACACTTAAAAAGTCATACAATATAATTTTAACAATGTGATCATCTTAAAAGATACAGAAACAACATTTTATAAAATTCAAAACCCATACTAAAAACTATTTCATAATAAAAACTATTAGTTGGCTAAGAACAGAGAGAAATTTCCTCAATTTGATAAGATTATTTACCTAAAACATACAAATAATATCACACTTGATGGTGAAATAGTGAATGCTTCACCCTAACAAGACAAAGGTATCTGTTATCACCACTTCTATTCAACATTGTATTGGAGTTCCTGTCAGTACAATAAGAAGAGGAAAAAAAATTTTTTAATTGCAAAGAAAATAGAACAATCTTTATCCATAAATGACACGATTGTATACATAGAATATCCAAGGAACCTATAAACTACTAGAAGTAATAGGTGAATTAAGCAAGGCCATGTGATACAAAGTCAATACACAAATATCAGCTGTATTTCTTTATACTTGCAGCAAACAATTGAAATATGAAAATGTAAAAATAATACCATTTGCAATTGGATTTAAAAAATAATAAAGTACACAGGACTAAATAAAATGCATAGGGTTCTACAGTGAAAATTGTAAGACAGGAGAAATCGAAGAAGACCTAATGAAAGAAGAAAAAGCCTATTTCACAGAGGAAGATTTAACTGTTACAATGTCACTTCTTTCCAGTTGGTCTATACATTCAATGCAATCCTAATCAAAATCCCAGCAGGCTTTTTTTTGTAGAAATTGATAGGCTAATTTAAAAATTTAAATGTAATTGCAAAGAAACCTAGACTCATCAAAATCATCTTTAAAATAAGCATAAAGATGGAGGATTTATACTACCAATTTTCAAATTTTACTCTCAAGGTAAGTAATTAATACACTATGGTATAGGCATAAGGATAAACAAATCGATCAGTGGAACAGAATACAGTCCAGATATAAGCTCACACATATATTGTTACTTGACCAATGAAAAAGACACCAATGCAATTCTAGGGGAAAAGAAAGGTCTTAGAATAAATGGTGTTGGAAGAACACAGCATTCAAATAGAAAAAAAAAAAACCTTGACTCTTACACTCATACCATTCACAAAAAAATAATTTTAAATGGATTGCAGATCTACATGTGGAATCTAAAATATAAATCTTCTAGCTGGAAACACAGGAGACTATATGAGCTCGGAGTAGGCAACGATTTCTTAAATAAGAGCAAAAGGTATTAACCATAAAGGAAAAAATGATAAAGTAGATTTCATCCAAATTTAAAACTTCTGCTCATCAAAAAACACCATTAAGAAAGTGATCAGTTAAGTCACACACTGGGAGAAAATATTTGAAATACATATATTTGCAAAGGATTTGTAACCAGACTGTACAAGAACTCTTACAACTTAATAATAAAACCACTCAGCTTTTAAAAATCAGGCAAAACATTTTCACAAACACTTTGCGAAGCAGATGTACAAATGGCCAAGAAATTAAATAGAAAGAGGTTCAACATCATTAGTCATCAGGGAAATTCAAGTTAAAAACACCGTGAGATAATACCACACACCTACAAGAATGGCTAACAGTACCAAGTGTTGAGAGGCTATGGAGCTACAGGAATTTATATATATAACTGGTGATTTTATAAAATGGCACAACCTCTGGCAGTTTCAACTAAAGTTAAACATATACCTACCCTATGACCCAGCAATTCTACTCTTAGGCACAAAAGAAAAATGAGAGCAGATGTCCAGAAAAAGACTTGTTCAAGAATAAAACATCTTCTTCATAACACAAAAAAGTGGAAATAACCCAAATGTTCATCAATAGGAGAATGGATAAACAAATTATATATTCATATAATTAAAAAGAGCAGCCTACTGATCATGTAACTACTTGGATAAATCTTAAAAATACTATATTGTATAGTGATTCCAAGCATAGAGTACGTACTATATAATTCTATTTATATGAAGTTTGAGAACAAATAAAATCATCAAATGTTAACTAGATTTATTGTGGTGGTCATCTCACAATATATGAACAGCATATTCATATATACAAGCGTTATACACCTGAAACTAATATGTTACATGTCAATTATATCTCAGTAATAAAAAACAAAAACAAAGGAATTTATGGTGATAGAAATAAAAACAATGCTTACCTCTGGAGGTGGATATTGGCTGGGAAAGTGCACAAGAAAACCCTCTGTATGACACCTCTGCTCCACATCCATCATTGCAGTCATCCTACCTCTGAACCATACCTAGAATCATCTCCTTCTCATGATCTCCCCTGTCCTCACCCTAGGACAAGTCTCAACTGTCTCTGATGTGCAGGCCACAAGAAGGACCCTGTGCCTGAAGACTGAATGGGAGGACAAGAGCCCCCAGAGACTCATCAGATATGAGTGCTGTTCTTAATGTGAATGAGCCATTACCACAAAACTTCCATTCCTACTGATCCAGAATTTTAACTGATTTTCTTTTGTGCTTCAATTGGTTTTTACATTTCCAGTGCATTAACCATGGAAAATGACATTTTTCCTATGGGAAAATGTATTCTGATTTTCAGTAATTGATTAAACTTTTTAGAACCCAGTCATTTCTTCATTGGAGATTTTCCTCTTGTTTTTTATGGTGTTTTTAAGTATCTTTAAATATTTTTAATGGGTTTATATTCTGTATTTCCAATCATCTTTGAAATTCACGAAGGGCAGGGTCTTCCATTGCTTGTTTTTGTACCTTAGAGCAGGGGTCCCCAACCCCTGGGCCAGGGACTGATACTGGTCCGTGGCCTGTTAGGAACCGGGCTGCACAGCAGGAGGTGAGCAGTGGGTGAGCGAATGAAGCTTCATCTGTATTTACAGCCACTCCCCATTGCTCACATTACCACCTGAGCTCTGCCTCCTGTCAGATCAGTGGCAGCATTAGGTTCTCATAGGAGTGTGAACCCTACTGTGAACTACACGTGTGGGGGATGTAGGCTGCGTGCTCCTTATGAGAATCTACTGCCTGATGATCTGAGGTGGAGCTGGGGTGGTGATGCTAGCACTGGGGAGCGGCTGCAAATACAGATTATCATTAGCAGAGAGGTTTGACTGCACAGAGACCATAATACATCAACTGCTTGCACACTCATATCAAAACCCTATCAGTGAGGGACAAATGACAATTAAGCTGCATCTGGAGGCAGGCTTTATAGTGGCAAGTGAGTTGATGTACTTCAATTGTACAGCTGCATCTGGTGGCAGGCTTCAAGTCAGAATCCGACACATTTTAGTCCACATGTGGCCCACACATTATTTTATTTACCACTTCCATTTGCGCCTCTTTCCTGCACTGCACACTTGTCTCAGTCACAGTTTTGGTAAGCCACAGCTAACCCTAGCCAAAATGAGTAAAAACAAACATTGCTGGAGAGCATCTTTGAAAGGGGGAAAGACCAATGATGAGACAGCAGAATACTCTAAGACTGCCAACAAAAAGAAAGCTGCATTTAAAAGAAAATACCGAGTCCTACTTAAACTATGGTTTCATTGCAACAGGTGATTCACATTCTCCAAGCCCGCTTTGTATAATTATGTGGTGACTGGCTATCCAACGAAACCATGAAACCTTCAAAACTGCTTCACCACATGGAGACCAAGCGCCCTGCATTAAAAGACAAGCCTTTAGAGTTTTTCAAAAGAAAAAAAACCATGAACACGAAGAACAGAAGCAATTATTGAAGGCCACCACTTCAACAAAAGTGTCTGCACTAAGAACATCATTCTTAGTGGCTAACTGCATTGCTAAAGCTAAGAAGCCCTTTACTGTTGGTGAAGAGTTGATCCTGCCTGCTGCTAAAGACATTTGTTGTAAATCTTTGGGATAGGCTGCAGTTCAAAAGATGGCACAGGGAGGCTTCTGGGAAGATGGTGGAAGAGTAAGATGCGGAGATCACCTGCCTCCCCACAGATACACCAGAAATACGTCTACACGTGGAACAACTACAGAACACCTACTGAACGCTGGCAGAAAACCTCAGACCTCCCAAAAGGCAAGAAAGTCCCCACGTACCTGGATAGGGCAAAAAAGAATAAACAGAGACAAAAGGATAGGGACGGGACCTGCACCAGTGGGAGGGAGCTGTGAAGGAGGAAAGGTTTCCACACACTAGGAAGCCCTTTCGAGGGCGAAGACTGCGGGTGGCGGAGGAGGGGAGCTTCGGATCCGCGGAGGAGAGCACAGCAACAGGGGTGTGGAGGGCAAAGCGGAGAGATTCCCGCACAGAGGATCAGTGCCGACCAGCACTCACCAGGCCGAGAGGCTTGTCTACTCACCCGTCAGGGCGGGCGGGGTTAGGAGCTGAGGCTCCGGCTTAGATGGGAGAACAGGGAGAGGACTAGGGTTGGCAGCGTGAACACAGCCTGCAGGGGGTTAGTGCACCACAGCTAGCCGGGAGGGAGTCCGGGGAAAAGTCTGGACCTGCCGAAGAGGCAAGAGACTTTTTCTTCCCTCTTTGTTTCCTGGTGCGCAAGGAGAGGGGATTAAGAGCGCTGCTTAAAGGAGCTCCAGAGACGGGAACGAGCCGCAGCTAAAAGTGCGGACCCCAGAGATGGACATGGGACGCTAAGGCTGCTGCTGCCACCACCAAGAAGCCTGCAAGCACAGGCCACTATCCACACCCCCTTCCAGGGAGCCTGTGCAGCCCGCCACTGCCGGGGTCCAGGGATCCAGGGACAACTCCCCAGGAAGAACGCACGGCACGCCTCAGGCTGGTGCAACATCATGCCTGACTCTGCCGCCTTAGGCTAGCCCCACACTGCGTGCCCCTCCGCCCCCTCCCTCCCCCCAGCCCTGGCTGCATCCAGGAGTCAGTGCTGTGCCTCTGAGGTGGGAGAGCCAACTTCAGGACATTGGTCCACAAGAGACCTCCCAGCTCCACGTAACATCAAATGGTGAAAATCTCTCAGAGATATCCATCTCAACACCAGCACCCAGCTTCACTCACCAACCAGCAAGCTACAGTGTTGGACATCCTATGCCAAACAACTAGCAAGACAGGAACACAACCCCACCCATTAGCAGAGAGGCTGCCTAAAATCATAGTAAGGCCACAGACACCCAAAAACACACCACCAGACTTGGACCTGATCACCAGAAACACAAGATCCAGCCTCATACACCAGAACATAGGCACTAGTCCCCTCCACCAAGAAGCCTACACAACCCACTGAACCAACCTTAGCCACTGGGGACAGACACCAAAAACAACGGGAACTACAAACCTGCAGCCTGCAAAAAGGAGACCCCAAGCACAGTAAGATAAGCAAAATAAGAAGACAGAAGAACACACAGCAGATGAAGGAGCAAGATAAAAACCCACCAGACCTAACAAATGAAGAGGAAATAGGCAGTCTACCTGAAAAAGAATTCAGAATAATGATAGTAAAGATGATCCAAAATCTTGGAAATAGAATAGACAAAATGCAAGAAACATTTAACAACAGACTTTAAAATAAGGACTATTCCAAGGGACAAAGAAGGACACCATGTAATGATCAAGGGATCGATCCAAGAAGAAGATATAACAATTGTACATATTTATGCACCCAACATAGGAGCACCTCAATACATAAGGCAACTACTAACAGCCATAAAAGGGGAAATCGACAGTAACACATTCATAGTAGGGAAATTTAACACCCCACTTTCACCAATGGACAGATCATCCAAAATGAAAATAAATAAGGAAACACAAGCTTTAAATGATACATTAAACAAGATGGACTTAACTGATATTTATAAGACATTACATGCAAAAACAACAGACTACACATTTTTCTCATGGAACATTCTCCAGGATAGATCATATCTTGGGTCAAAAATCAAGCCTTGGTAAATTTAAGAAAATTGAAATTGTATCAAGTTTCTTTTTCAACCACAACGCTATAACACTAGATATCAATTACAAGAAAAGATCTGTAAAAAATACAAACACATGGAGGCTAAACAATACACTACTTAATAACGAAGTGATCACTGAAGAAATAAAAGAGGAAATAAAATAATACCTAGAAAAAACTGACAACGGAGACATGACGACCCAAAACCTATGGGATGCAGCAAAAGCAGTTCTAAGAGGGAAGTTTATAGCAATACAATCCTACCTTACGAAACAGGAAACATCTCGAATAAACAACCTAACCTTGCACCTAAAGCAATTAGAGAAAGAAGAACAAAAAAACCCCAAAGTTAGCAGAAAGAAAGAAATCATAAAAATCAGATCAGAAATAAATGAAAAAGAAATGAAGGAAACGATAGCAAAGATCAATAAAACTAAAAGCTGGTTCTTTTTTTGTTTTGCGGTACGCAGCCCTCTCACTGTTGTGGCCTCTCCTGTTGCGGAGCACAGGCTCCAGACGCGCAGGCTCAGCGGCCATGGCTCACGGGCCCAGCCGCTCCGTGGCATGTGGGATCTTCCCGGACCGGGGCACGAACCCATGTCGCCTGCATCGGCAGACGGACTCTCAACCACTGCGCCACCAGGGAAGCCCAAAGCTGGTTCTTTGAGATAAACAAAATTGATAAACCATTAGCCAGACTCATCAAGAAAAAAAGGGAGAAGACTCAAATCAATAGAATTAGAAATGAAAAAGAAGTAATAAATGACACTGCAGAAATACAAAAGATCATGAGAGATTACTACAAGCAACTCTATGCCAATAAAATGGACAACCTGGAAGAAATGGACAAATTCTTAGAAAGGCACAACCTGCCAAGACTGTATCAGGAAGAAATATAAAATATGAACAGACAGATCACAAGTACTGAAAATGAAACTGTGATTAAAAATATTCCAAC
The DNA here is from genome assembly GCF_003031525.2 of Neophocaena asiaeorientalis asiaeorientalis. NCBI lineage: Eukaryota > Metazoa > Chordata > Mammalia > Artiodactyla > Phocoenidae > Neophocaena > Neophocaena asiaeorientalis. The sequence continues at coordinate 8,194,801 of NW_020175191.1, forward strand.
AAACAAAAGCCCAGGACCAGATGGCTTCACAGGCGAATTCTATCAAACATTTAGAGAAGAGCTAACACCTATCCTTCTCAAACTCTTCCAAAATATAGCAGAGGGAGGAACATGCCCAAACTCATTCTACTAGAACACCATCACCTTGATACCAGAACCAGACAAGGATGTCACAAAGAAAGAAAACTACAGGCCAATATCACTGATGAACATAGATGCAAAAATCCTCAACAAAATACTAGCAAACAGAATCCAACAGCACATTAAAAGGATCATACACCATGATCAAGTGGGGTTTATTCCAGGAATGCAAGGATTCTTCAATACACGCAAATCAATGTGATAAACCATATTAACAAATTGAAGGAGAAAACCCATATGATCATCTCAATAGCTGCAGAGAAAGCTTTCGACAAAATTCAACACCCATTTATGATAAAAACCCTGCAGAAAGTAGGCATAGAGGGAACTTTCCTCAACATAATAAAGGCCATATATGACAAACCCACAGCCAACATCATCCTCAATGGTGAAAAACTGAAAGCATTTCCACTAAGATCAGGAACAAGACAAGGTTGCCCACTCTCACCACTCTTATTCAACATAGTTTTGGAAGTTTTAGCCACAGCAATCAGAGAAGAAAAGGAAATAAAAGGAATCCAAATCGGAAAAGAAGAAGTAAAGCTGTCAAATGACACTGCAGAAATACAAAAGATCATGAGAGATTACTACAAGCAACTCTATGCCAATAAAATGGACAACCTGGAAGAAATGGACAAATTCTTAGAAAGGCACAACCTGCCAAGACTGTATCAGGAAGAAATATAAAATATGAACAGACAGATCACAAGTACTGAAAATGAAACTGTGATTAAAAATATTCCAACAAACAAAAGCCCAGGACCAGATGGCTTCACAGGCGAATTCTATCAAACATTTAGAGAAGAGCTAACACCTATCCTTCTCAAACTCTTCCAAAATATAGCAGAGGGAGGAACATGCCCAAACTCATTCTACTAGAACACCATCACCTTGATACCAGAACCAGACAAGGATGTCACAAAGAAAGAAAACTACAGGCCAATATCACTGATGAACAATCGGTGCTTTGTGATCACCTAGAGGGGTGGGATAGGGAGGGTGGGAGGAAGGGAGACGCAAGAGGGAAGTGATATGGGAACATATGTATATGTGTAACTGATTCACTTTGTTATAAAGGAGAAACTAACACACCATTGTAAAGCAATATACTCCAATAAACATTTAAAAAAACAAAAGAAAATGTGGCACATGTTCCTCTTTCGGCTAGCACCATAACTAGATGAATTGATGAAATAGCAGAGGATATTGAGGCGCAATTTTTAGAGAGGACAAATGAGTCACATGGTACACAATCCAGGTTGACGAGTCTACCAATGTTGACAAGATTACCCTGTTTGTTTTGTGCAGTATATTTTTCAGGAGGATGGGCATGAGGATAAGTTATGTGCACTTTTGTTGCCAACCAACACCACAGCTACAGAACTAGTCAAGTCTTTGAATGATTACATATCAGGAAAACTGAATTGGTCATTTTGTCTCAGAATATGCATGGACAGAGCGGCTGCCGTGACTGGACTGCTTTCTGGTTTCACTACTTGGGTCAAAGAGGTTGCTTCTGAATGTGAGTCTACGCACTGTGTCATCCATAGAGAAATGCTGACTAGCCGAAAAACGTCGCCTGAATTTAACGTTTTGCAGGATGTGATTAAAATTATCAACCCCATTAAGTACATGCCCTTAACTCACATCTGTTGGCACAGCTCTGTGAGGAGATGGACACAGAGCACACACGTCTTCTCTGATACACAGAAGTGAGATGGCTTTCTAAAGGTAGATCACTGGCCAGGGCTTCTGAGTTACAAGCGTCGCTCCAGAGATTTCTTTTAGAAAAACAGTCACCATTGGCAGCACATTTCAGTGACACAGAATGGGTTGCAAAACTTGCTTCCTTGTGTGACATATTCACCCTGCTCAACGAACTCAATCTGTCACTTCAGGGGAGAATGACAACTATGTTCAAGTTGGCAGATAAAGTGGCTGCATTCAAAGCCAAACTGGAATTATGGGAGTGATGAGTGAGCATTGGGATTTTTGACATGTTTCAAACATTAGCAGAGATTTTGAAAGACACTGAGCCAGAGCCTTCTTTCTCCCAGCTGGTGCATGATCACCTATCTCAGCTTTCAAAAGAGTTTAAGCATTACTTCCCAACCACAAAAGACCCCTGAACTGGGAAGGAGTGGACACGATCCATTTGTGAATAAGCCAGGTGAATCAACATTGTCCGTGCTAGAAGAGGACCAACTGCTTGAGACTGCAAATGACGGTGGCCTTAAAAATATGTTAGAGACAGGGCTTCCCTGGTGGCGCAGTGGTTGAGGGTCCACCTGCCGATGCAGGGGACACGGGTTCGTGCCCCGGTCCGGGAAGATCCCAAATGTTGCGGAGCGGATGGGCCCATGAGCCGTGGCCGCTGAGCCTGCGCGTCCGGAGCCTGTGCTCCGCAACGGGAGAGGCCACAACAGTGAGAGGCCCGCGTACCGCAAAAAAAAAAAGAAAAAAAAATATATGTTAGAGACAACTTCAAATCTCCGTATGTTCTTGGATTAAAGTCAAGGCGGAATGTCCTGAGATTGCCACAAAAGCACTGAAAAGCCTGCTTCCATTTCCAACATCCTATCTTTGTGAAGCAGGGTTTTCTGTAGTGACAGCAACCAAAACGAGATTACAGAGTAGACTGGACATAAGCAACCCACTTCGGGTGTCACTGTCTCCCATCACCCCCAGATGGGACCATCTAGTTGCAGGAAAACAAGCTCAGGGCTCCCACTGATTCTGCATTATGGTGAGTTGTATAATTATTTCATTATATATTACAATGTAATAATAATAGAAATAAAGGGCACAATAAACGTAATGCTCTCAAATCATCCCGAAATCATCCTCCCTGCCAACCACCCCCACCCGAGTCCGTGGAAAAATTGTCTTCCAGGAAACCAGTCCCTGGTGCCAAAAAGGTTGGGGACGCTGCCTTAGAGCAACAGCAAGGCATGCAGCACTGAATGCACAGGAGGCACAAATGAAATGGAGCAGGGCCCTATGGTCCTCCCCCCAGCACCATGTCCTCTGACTGCCTTTTGTTTGTAGAAAAAATTAGTCAAAGTTGAGCCTGTATATACTCACTTGCAAATTTGCAGTTAGAGAATATTTGAGTCAATGTTTAAAATTTTTTACAAGTAATTTCACAACAACACAAAACATTTTGCCAAGTTTAAAAGTAATTAATTACAAAACGTAAAGTAGTAGAGCATTAAAATAAAATTACATTTTAAAAAATTAAGTTTTAAAAGTAATTCTTGTATTGTTCTGAAATTGTAAAACTGATTCAGTAGAGACAGATTAATATTCAGTTTATAAAAGTACTCAAGAGTTTTCCTATAACTAGGTATCTCTAGTACATTCAAAATTATCCAATTTACAAATTAATTTATAAGTTAAACTTCCAATAGGTAAAATGGTTGCATTAAAACACTTTTCAGAATTTTATTTTTAAAAGTACTATTATAGTATAATTCACATTTATAACTGAAAACTTTTATGAAGATATCAGTCTTTAAAAAGTTACAGGCCCAGGGGCTTCCCTGGTGGCGCAGTGGTTGAGAGTCTGCCTGCCGATGCAGGGGACACGGGTTCGTGCCCCAGTCTGGGAAGATCCCACATGACGCGGAGCGGCTGGGCCCGTGAGCCATGGCTGCTGAGCCTGAGTGTCCAGAGCCTGTGCTCCGCAACAGGAGAGGCCACAGCAGTGAGAGGTCCACGTACCGCAAAAAAAAAAAAAAGAGTTACAGGCCCAAAGAATATTGATACTAATATTAATTAGGGTTGTCTAAACAGCAAAATTAAAAATTCAATAGCATAAACAAAATAGCAATTTACTTATCTCTCATGTAACAGTCCAAGATTAATAGATCCAGATTAGAAGATCCAGTCATTTAGGGCCCCAATCTGATAGTGGACCTACTTCAATACATAGTTCCCAAACATCTCTCTGTTATCATTATTCTAGGCTACAGGAAACAAGAGTGGACAGAAGTCCAGGGAAAACCATTGCCTTTTAAATGGGTTAGACAGAACTTAGTGAGAACTTAATCATATGGCCACGTGCAGCTGCAAGGGAAACTGGGAAATACTGTTGCTATTTGGGCAGCCCCATCCCAGCTACAGTCCTATAATGCTGTAATAGGAGGAAAACAGATTTTAATGAAGAGTTAGCATTGTCTGACACCCCTCTAGCCACAAGAATTCTGTGTTCATCCTTCTCCTGATATGCTCATCCCCACCCCAAGGGAGACAACTCCAAATTCCATCCAGGTGCTACATCCAGCTCAAATTCTGGGATCTCTGGGTGACTTGCAATCATCTCCCTCAGACTCAGATTGGCTTTTTGTGGTCCAGCAACTCATTAACTCAAAGGAAGTCACTAACTTCTCCAACACCCAATAAACCATGGTCTAATAGAAACAGGATGATTATATGAGAACTTCTTGTTCTTTAGTATTCAGTGGCCCTTCTGCTGCCATAGATCTTGGGGAGGGATAAGACAAGAGATTAATATTTTTGAAATCTGAAGGGAGATGAGTTTAGGCAACTGGAAAAAAAAAAACCCTGTTTTTTCTTTCTAAGAGAAAGTAGCATTAGACAGAAGAAAAGATATTTGGTGACAAAAGACATTCTATTTCATGGTATTTGATGGTGAGGACACTAGTTAAATAAGGGATTTCTGGAGAAAAGTGAGAAGAGAATCCAGAACAAAAGTAAATAGTAGCTTTTTTTTTAAAAAGAAAAATACGAACTTTTTCATTAGTTTGTCTTAAGATGACTATTGAGAGATTAATGACATTTTGATAATAAGAACCATATCAAAAAGACAGAACCACATCAAAAAAAACCACTTTAATTACTGAGAAATATATATAACTCCATCCTTAAGCTTCTTTCCCTTTATTCTCCCATTAGGGTATGTTGATGTCCTGTATTCCCCACTGTGTGCATGTGTGTGTGTGTTCATATAATTCAGACCACATTTTGAGCAGGAGTCTTACTGATGGAGCCAAATGATTTCCAGAACCAAAGATCTATTTTTATTTTTATAATTTTTTTTTTTTTTGCGGTACACTGGCCTCTCACTGTTGTGGCCTCTCCCGTTGCGGAGCACAGGCTCCGGACGCGCAGGCCCAGCGGCCATGGCTCACGGACCCAGCCGCTCCGCGGCATCTGGGATCTTCCCGGACCGGGGCACAAACCCGTGTCCCCTGCATCGGCAGGCGGACTCTCAACAACTGCGCCACCAGGGAAGCCCCCAAAGATCTATTTTTAAACATATTTTAAAGTAGTTGAAATAAGGAAAGCTATGCTCAGCTAAAAGCAGTTCAGCTACAGTGTAAACTGTAAAGGCAGGAGTTAAGCAAAGGATAAGGATGCAACAGAGAGATGAGAAATGGACAAAGGACTTGTGGATAAATAAGATGTAAATATATCCTCATAAAGGAGCAGTATATATAGTGTTTGAAGCCAAGGCCTGAAGCCAGACTGTCAGGTGTACCTCCCTGTCTTTTCACTTACTTGCAGAAGATGCGTTTGATAGTACTTTCTGCATGGGATTGCTGAGAGGAATTCCTGTGTCCCTTCCTATTCTGCCTTTCGCACCATTAACCATTGGTCTGGGAAGGATACTTCTGGGGTGAAGTCAGTAAGTCAAACCCAGGGCTGGGGACTTCCCTGGTGGCACAGTGGTTAAGAATCTGCCTGCCAATGCAGGGGACATGGGTTCAAGCCCTGGTCCAGGAGGATCCCACATGCCGCAGAGCAACTAAGCCCATGCACCACAACTACTGAGCCTGTGCTCTAGAACCCATGAGCCACAACTACTGAGCCCACGTGTCCCAACTACTGAAGCTTGCGTGCCTAGAGCCCATGCTCCGCCACAAAGAGAAGCCACCACAATGAGAAGACCACACCACAACGAAGAGTAGCCCCTGCTCACCACAACTAGAGAAAGCCCTCACACAGCAACAAAGACCCAATGCAGCCAAAAAGAAATTATTTAATTAATTAATTAAAAAAAAAACCCCAGGGCTGGCATTATTGGCAATAAATCATCTTCAGCAAAGTTGACTCAGGCATTAGTAAAAGTGAAACTGATAGGTGGTGTTTTGGTGGGCTCCAAGGAGCTCCAGTCCCTTACGTCTCAACGCAGAAAGAATTCAGTGAGAGGTAAAGTGATCGATAAGAAGTGATTTATTAGAATACGATGCTTGTAAAGCTTATAAGCGGGCAGGCCAGAGGGGGCCATGCCCTGAGAATTTAGTAGGCTACAGTTTTATAATCAAAGGAAAAGTAGGGAGGGGGAAAAGACCACCTTGTTCCTCATTCTTTAGTAGACATCACGCTTGCATCATCAGCTCCTCCTCCAGGCTGGGCAGGGGAATTTTCTTGTCCCTATATGATCAAGCTATGACTGTCGTGGCACTATGGAAAAATTATTTCAGGTCTCAGTACAATGACATTTTGAAATGTCATCTTTCCATAAATTATTGTTTTTTAAGTGTGCAGAGAGCATGTCCTAGGGGTCATTAACTTACTGAGCTCACTGGGCAGGATGTGGGTCTCATACCACCACTGTTTTATTGTTTTGGGACATGTTTTGTCTTATGCTTCTGCTGCATGGATTTTGTTGCTAAACAGGCCTGCTTGGTTTTGTGGTTAAGCAAACCTGCTTTCTTGAATGATCATTAACTTACAGGGGTCACCCATACTTTTTTCTTTACTTACAATCCCCTAGTGGGGTTAACTATTTAATTAACTAATTTGTCCCTTTACTCTGTCCCTAACATAAGGGGCACAAAGATGCATAGCATCAGGCACAACGCGTACCTCTCCCAGAACTCCTTACACCTGTCAAAACAGATTCCTGGGTTAAATGAGCCCTGATTCTGACCCAATGTGTGAAATCTTATATCCATTACATTGGTCTTTCATGCATGATTTTGTATCTGAAGAATTTGTTACATTTCTAAAGTGGATATTTTGTGTTTGTAATCACACAGGTAGCTTTGTGAGGAAAGCGCTTTTTACAGTATTTTTATTTTTTTGAAATTATCTGTTTGTGTTTCAGCCTTCTCTACTAAACTATAAGCTCCTCTAAGTAGGAAACTTAATCCCCTCACTCCCCACTGTACCCCAGCACCCAGCTCAGTGCATGGGTATTTTAAAGTAAATTTCTTCCCGTAGCACGGAACCAAAGATTCGATTTGTGGGGTTGGGGGTTGGCTTGGAGATGTGGACGAGGGGCCGGGATGTGTTCTGACAGATCTCCTGAAAGACAGATGTTCTCCGCTTAAGCTTTTGGAGCAAGACTTGCTTCGGGGTTGTTGGTGACAGTTTCCCTTCACCAGTAGGAGTCTGTCACTATAAGACAACACCAGGAAGTTAAAAGTGAATGGGAAGGGCGGGTGATGGAGATTCCGGCCCCTAGGGTCTCCCCTGAGAGTAGCTGAGAGTGTGGGCGACTGCAGGTGAAAAACAGAGAGGTCGTAGGGTTAATTATTTCTGCCCAGAGCAGGTTTGGCCCACATTTTCTCCCCTCTGTGGGGTAATGGGTGCTGCGGAGTGGGCGGTGTGTTGGCTGAAAGGAGGTGGAGCTGAACAGCCCCTCCACATTGGCTATTGCTGCTGTTTGTACTTTGTTGCTTTATATTTCTTTGCAAAGAATGGAGGGACATCCCTGGTGGTACAGTGGTTAAAAATCCGTCTGCCAGTGCAGGGGACACAGGTTCAATCCCGGGAAGATCCCACATGCCGAAGAGCACCAGAGCCCGTGCGCCACAACTATTGAGCCTGCGCTCTAGAGCCTGAGAGCAACAACTACTGAAACCCATGTGGCTAGAGGCTTCAGTTTACTTTCACGTAGTAAAGTTCTAAAGTGTATATGTGATATAATGTAAAATGAGGCATATTTAATACATTTTTATATAAAATATAAAATTAATAAATAATATTTAATACATTTTTATATAAATATAAAATTAAGTAATAAACACCCTTAGATGAATAGGTGCTTTTAATTCTTAAATATATCAACCCTCCCCACCACCATCAAAAACACAACTGAATGGATACAAAAATACTTAAAAGAGTAACTGTAGAGCAGTGGCTGTCAGCTTTAGCTGCAACACTGAACAATCACCTGGGGAACTTTAACAAACTTTAACACATACTGATATCAGTCCATCCAGATTCTGATTTCATTGGCCTGGGTGCCAATAAAGGTCTCCACTAGTTATTTCTAATGCGCAGCCAACATGGAAACCTTTGCCCTTCAGCTTTTACCCCAGCTTTCCCAGGAGATAAATGAGGATGACATTGCATCTTTAAAACAAAATCGATAACAGTTCATTGAACAAACATTTCTGAAGCTCAAACTGTGTTAGATGGTGTGGAGATACAGAGTTATATAACCTCCTGCCACTGCCCTCAGGCACTCTGCAGTTTAGCTAAGGATGTGTGGAGAAAAGACTTCTGAGGTGGATGGGATAAACTCTGGTGCCCTGAGCTTTCCGGGGCCACCACACGACCTCTTACCAGCAGATACACATTCTTGTCTACACATTAGACAAGAAGCAATTAAAACAGGGTCTCTGGAAGTAGGGACCAGGCATTAGTATTTTAGAGTTCCCCAGGCAAGTCCAGTGTGAAGACAATGCTGAGAACAGTCCTAAAACAGCTCTGTCCCTCAGGATTCTGAGAGTTTGTCAAAGGAACAGAAGCTCCACACTGTTCTCACTCCTGCCACTGACGGGGAGTCATTTTTCTCCTTTCTTCTGCCCTTACTATTGCCTCCAATCCCTTCAGTTCCAATTACACTACCCTACATCCCTGGTTCTCTTTTCTCATATGAACTTCCTACTCAATGAGAATAATGTGCTTAGGCAGGAAATACAATCAAGGTACATCTCTAGAGGGCAGATTATTCACTGATGGTAGGAAATACTAAAGCGCAGGAGCAGAAGCTTCTTTTTCCACTCACTGACCCAGTACTGCTCTGCCCTCACTCTCTTTTATATAGCAGTGAGTTGACAGTGATGAACCCTACATAGGGTACAATCAGGTGTTTAGAAGGGCTTGAAGGTTTTTGTTGACACACAATAACACTTTGTTGTCTTAGTTACTTGAAAAAGAGTACAAATATATGATTATTGTCACAGAGGTAAGATCTGTGATTCATTTAACTCAGTGACCCCAACACACCTGCTGTGGAAACCATGGTTCTACTCCTTGTATTAAACTTTGAACCCTTGGAAAACAGGGACAGACTTGTAATTTTTAGCATTAATATAGTGTTTTTATTATAAAGGGACTTCAGAAATAGCTACTGACTGAATGAATGAAGTCAAATTTAATAGTTAGGAATGTGTCTACCCCTGCCCCCTCACATCTTGGTTTCAAAGGACCCTACCACTCATTAATGTAATTTAAAAAAATAACTGCTATGTACACACAACACGTTTAAATAAATTTGAATTTTAGAACTGTGTTAGATTTACAGAATTACTAGGAAGATAGTACAGAGTTCCCATATACCCCATGCCCAGATTTTTTTTGAATTTTATTTTATTTACTTTTTATACAGCAGTTTCTTATTGGTTATCCATTTTATACATATTAGTGTATATATGTAAGACCTAATCTCTCAGTTCATCACACCACCACCACCCCACCCCACCCGTCACTTTTCCCCCTTGGTGTCCATACGTTTGTTCTCTACATCTGTGTCTCTGTTTCTGCCCTGCAAACCGGTTCATCTGTACCATTTTTCTAGGTTCCACATATAGGCGTTAATATACGATATTTGTTTTTCTCTTTCTGACTTACTTCACTCTGTATGACAGTCTCTAGATCCATCCAAATCTCTACAAATGACCCAATTCTTTCCTTTTTATGGCTAATATTCCACTGTATATATGTACCACATCTTCTTTATCCATTCGTCTGTCAGTGGGCAATTAGGTTGCTTCCATGACCTGGCTATTGCAAATAGTGCTGCAATAAACATTGGGGTGCATGTGGGTTTTTTGGGTTTTTTTTTTTTGCGGTATGCGGGCCTCTCATTGTTGTAGCCTCTCCCATTGCGGAGCACAGGCTCTGGACGTGCAGGCTCAGCGGCCATGGCTCACAGGCCCAGCCACTCCACTGCATGTGGGATCTTCCCGGACCGGGGCATGAACCTGTGTTCCCTGCACCGGCAGGCGGACTCTCAACCACTGCACCACCAGGGAAGCCCAACATGTGTCTTTTTGAATTATGGTTTTCTTTGGATATATGCCCAGTAGTGGGATTGCTGGGTCATATGGTAGTTCTATTAGTTTTTAAGGAACCTCCATACTGTTCTCCATAATGGCTGTATCAATTTACATTCCCACCAGCAGTACAAGAGGGTTCCCTTTTCTCCACACCCTCTCCAGCATTTATTGTTTGTAAATTTTCTGATGATGCCCATTCTAATGGGTGTGAGGTGATACCTCATTGTAGTTTTGATTTGCATTTCTCTAATAATTCATGATGTTGAGCATCTTTTCATGGGCCTCTTGCCGATCTGTATGTCTTCTTTGGAGAAATGTCTATTTAGGTCTTCTGCCCATTTTTGGATTGGGTTCGTTTTTTAAATATTGAGCTGCATGAGCTGTTTATATATTTTGGAGATTAATCCTTTGTTCGCTAATTTGTTTGTAAATGTTTTCTCCCATTCTGAAGGTTGTCTTTTCGTCTTGTCTGTAGTTTCCTTTGCTTTCCAAAAGCTTTTAAGTTTCATTAGGTCCCATTTGTTCATTTTTGTTTTTATTTCCATTACTCTAGGAGGTGGATCAAAAAAGAGCTTGCTGTGATTTTTGTCAAAGAGTGTTCTTCCTATGTTTTCCTCTAAGAGTTCTATCGGGTCCAGTCTTACATTTAGGTCTCCAGTACATTCTGAGGTTATTTTTCTGTATGGTGTTAGGGAGTGTTCTAATTTCATTCTTTTACATGTAGCTGTCCAGTTTTCTCAGCACTGCTTATTGAAGAGACTGTCTTTTCTCCATTGTATATCCTTGCCTCCTTTGTCATAGATTAGTTGACCATAGGTGCATGGGTTTATCTCTAGGCTTTCTATCTTGTTTCATGATCTATATATGTTTTTGTGCCAGTTCCATATTGATTAGATTACTGTAGCTTTATAGTATAGTCTGGAGTCAGGGAGTCTGATTCCTCCAGCACCGTTTTTTTCCCTCAAGACTGCTTTGGCTATTTGGGGTCTTTTGTGTCTCCATACAAATTTTAAGATTTTTTTCTTCTAGTTCTGTAAAAAATGCCATTGGTGATTTGATAGGGATTGCATTGAATTTGTAGATTGCTTTGTGTAGTATAGTCATTTTCACAATATTGATTCTTCCAATCCAAGAACACGGTATATCTCTCCATCTGTTTGTACCATCGTTAATTTCTTTCATCAGTGTCTAATAGTTATCTGCATACAGGTCTTTTCTCTCCCTAGGTAGGTTTATTCCTAGGTATTTTATTCTTTTTGTTGCAGTGGTAAATGGGAGTGTTTCCTTAATTTCTTCTTCATATTTTTCATCATTAGTGTATAGGAATGCAAGAGATTTCTGTGCATTAATTTTGTACCCTGCTACTTTACCAAATTCATTGATTAGCTCTAGTATGTTTCTGGTGGCATCTTTAGGATTCTCTATGTATAGTATCATGTCATCTGCAAACAGTGACAGTTTTACTTCTTTTCCAATTTTACTCCTTTTATTTCTTTTTCTTCTGATTATCATGGCCAGGTCTTCCAAAAGTATGTTGAATAATAGTGGCAAGAGTGGACAACCTTACCTTTTTCCTGATCTTAGAGGAAATGCTTTCAGTTTTTCACCATTGAGAATGATGTTTCCTGTGGGTTTGTTGCATATGACCTTTATTATTTTGAAGTAGGTTCCCTCTATTCCCACTTTCTGGAGAATTTTTATCATAAATGTGTTTTGAATTTTGTCAAAAGCTTTTTCTGCATCTATTGAGATGATCATATGGTTTTTATTCTTCAATTTGTTAATATGGTGTATCACATTGATTTGCATATATTGAAGAATCCTTGGATCCCTGGGATAAATCCCACTTGATCATGGTGTATGATCCTTTTAATGTGTTGTTGGATTCTGTTTGCTAGTATTTTGTTGAGCATTTTTGCATCTATATTCATCAGTGATATTGGTCTGTAATTTTCTTTTTTTGTAGTATCTTTGTCTGGTTTTGGTGTCAGGGTGATGGTGGCCTCATAGAATAAGTTTGGGAGTGTGCCTTCCTGTGCAATTTTTTGTAAGAGTTTGAGAAGGATGGATGTTAGCTCTTCTCTAAATGTTTGATAGAATTCAGCTGTGAAGCCGTCTGGTCCTGTACTCTTGTTTGTTGGAAGATTTTTAATCACAGTTTCAATTTCCTTACTGTGATTGGTCTGTTCATATTTTCTATTTCTTCCTGGTTCAGTCTTGGAAGGTTATACCTTTCCAAGAATTCGTCCATTTCTTCCAGGTTGTCCATTTTATTATCAGAGTTGCATGTAGTAGTCTCTTAGGATGCTTTGTATTTCTAAAGTGTCTGCTTCTCTTTTTTCGTTTCTAATTTTATTGATTTGAGTCCTCTCCCTTTTTTTCTTGATGAGTCTGGCTAAAGGTTTATCAGTTTGTTTATCTTCTCAAAGAACCAGGTTTTAGTTTTATTGACCTTTGGTATTTTCTTTCTTTCTGTTTCATTTATTTCTCCTCTAATCTTTATGATTTCATTCCTTCTACTAACTTTGGGTTTTGTTTGTTCTTCTTTCTCTAATTCCTTTAGGTGTAAGGTTAGATTGTGTATTTGAGATTTTTCTTGTTTCTTGAGGTAGGCTTGTATTGCTATAACTTCCCTCTTAGAACTGCTTTTGCTGCATCCCATAGGTTTTCGATTGTCGTGTTTTCGTTATTTGTCTCTAGGTATTTTTTGATTTCCTCTTTGATTTCTTCAGTGATCTCTTGGTTATTTAGTAACATTTTGTTTACCGTCCATGTGTTTGTGTTTTTTACGTGTTTTTCCCGGTAATTGATTTCTAATCTCATAATGTTGTGGTCAGAAAAGATGCTTGATATGATTTCAATTTTCTTAAATTTACTGAGCCTTGATTTGTGACCCACGATGTGATATACCCTGGAGAATGTTCCATGTGCACTCGAGAAGAAAGTGCAATCTGCTGCTTTTGGATGGAATGTCCTATAAATTTCAATTAAATCTATCTGGTCTATTGTGTCATTTAAACCTTGTATTTCCTCATTAATTTTGTTTGGATGATCTGTCCATTGGTGTAAGTGAGGTGTTAAAGTCCCCCACTGTTATTGTGTTACTGTCGATTTCCTCTTTTATAACTGTTAGCAGTTGCCTTATGTATTGAGGTGCTCCTATTTTGGGTGAATATATATTTATAATTGTTATAATTTCTTCTTGGATAGATCCCTTGATCATTATGTAGTGCCTTTCCTTGTCTCTTGTAACATTCTTTATTTTATAGTCCACTTTATCTGATATAAGTATTGCTACTCCAGTTTTTTTTTTGATTTCCATTTACATGGAATATCTCTTTCCATCCCTTCACTTTCAGTATGTATGTGTCCTTAGGTCAGAAGTGGGTCTTTTGTAGGCAGCATATATATGGGTCTTGTTTTTGTATCCATTCAGTGAGCCTGTGTCTTTTGGGTGGAGCATTTAATCCATTCATGTTTAAGGTAATTATTGATATGTATGTTCCTATTATCATGTTCTTAATTGTTATGGGCTTATTTTTATAGGTCCTTTTCTTGTCTTGTGGTTCCCACTTAGAGAAGTTCCTTTCGCATTTGTTGTAGAGCTGGTTTGGTGGTGCTGAATTCTCTTAGATTTTGCTTGTCTGTAAAGCTTTTGATTTTCCATCAAATCTGAATGTGATCCTTGCCAGGCAGAGTAATCTTGGTTGTAGGTTCTTCCCTTTCATCACTTTAAATATATCATGCCACTCCCTTCTGGCTTGTAGAGTTTCTGCTGAGAAATCAGCTGTTAACCTTATGGGAGTTCCCTTGTATGTTATTTGTTGTTTTTCCCTTGTTGCTTTCAATAATTTTTCTTTGTCTTTAATTTTGTCAATTTGATTACTATGTGTCTTGGTGTGTTTCTCCTTGGGTTTTCCTGCCTGGGACTCTCTGTCCTTCCTGGACTTGGGTGGCTATTTCCTTTCCCATATTAGAGAAGTTTTCGACTATAATCTCTTCAAACCTTTTCTCGGGTCCTTTCTCTCTCTCTCCTCCTTGTGGAATCCCTATAATGCGAATGTTGTTGTGTTTAATGTGTTCCCAGAGGTCTCTTAGGCTGTCTTCATTTCTCTTCATTCTTATTTTTTATTCTGTTCCATGGCAGTGAATTCCACCATTCTGTCTTCCCGATCACTTATCCGTTCCTCTGCTTCAGTTTTTCTGCTATTGATTCCTTCTAGTGTATTTTTCATTTCAGTTATTGTATTGTTCACCTCTGTTTGTTTGTTCTTTAATTCTTCTCGGTGCTTGTTAAACATTTCTTGCATCTTGTTCATCTTTGCCTCCATTCATTTTCCGAGGTCCTGGATCATCTTCACTATCATTATTCCCAATTCTTTTTCTGGAAGGTTGCCTACCTTCACTTCATTTAGTTGTTTTTCTGGGGTTTTATCTTGTTCCTTCATCTGGCACATAGCCCTCTGCCTTTTCATCTTGTCTATCTTTCTGTGAATGTGGGTTTTGTTCCACACGCTGCAGGACTGTAGTTCTTCTTGCTTCTGCGGTCTGCCCTCTGGTGGATGAGACTATCTAAGAGGCTTGTGCAAGTTTCCTGATGGGAGGGACTGGTGGTGGATAGAGATGGGTGTTGCTCTGGTGGGCAGAGCTCAGTACAACTTTAATCTGCTTGTCTGCTGATGGATGGGGCTGTGTTCCCTCCCTGTTTGTTGTTTGGCCTGTGGCGACCCAACACTGGAGCCTACCCGGCTCTTTGGTGGGGCTAATGGCAGACTCTGGGAGGGCTCACACCAAGGAGTACTTCCAGAAATTCTGCTGCCAGTGTCCTTGTCCACACGGTGAACCACAGCCACCCCCGCCTCTGCAGGAGACACTCCACACTAGCAGGTAGGTCTGGTTCAGTCTCCTACGGGGTCACTGCTTCTCCCCCTGGATCCCACTGCACACACTACTTTGTATGTGCCCTCCAAGAATGGAGTCTCTGTTTCCCCCAGTCCTGTTGAAGTCCTGCAATCAAATCCTGCTAGCCTTCAAAGTTTGATTCTCTAGGAATTCCTCCTCCCATTGCCGACACCCAGGTTGGGAAGCCTGATGTGGGGCTCAGAACCTTCACTCCAGTGGGTGGACTTCAGTGGTATAAGTGTTCTCCAGTTTGTGAGTCACCCACCCAGCAGTTATGGGATTTGATTTTATTGTGATTGCGCCCCTCCTACCATCTCACTGCAGCTTCTCCTTTGTCTTTGGGTGTGGGGTATCTTTTTTGGTGAGTTCCAGTGTCTTCCTGTCGATGATTTTTCAGCAGTTTGTTGTGATTCCGGTGCTCTCGTAAGAGGGAGTGAGCGCAAGTCCTTCTACTCCACCATCTTGAACCATCTCCCAGATATTATTAACAGCTTACATTAGTATGATAAATTTGTCCTAATTAATGAACCAACATTGATATATTATTGTTAATTGAAGTCCATGCTTTATTCAGATTTACTTAGGTTTTTTCCTAATGGCCTTTTCCAGGTGTTCCCATCCAGGACAACACATTACACGTAGTTGTCATGTCTCCTTAGGCTCCTCTTGGATGTGACAATTTCTCAGACTTTCCTTGTTTTTGATGACATTGACAGTTTTGAGGATTACTGGTTAAGTATTTTATAGAATGCCCCTCAACTGGGATTTTTCTGACGTTTTCATCATGGTTAGACTGGGGTTATGAATTTTGGGGAGGAAGACCCTAGAGGCAAAGTGCTACTCTTATCACATCATATCAATGGTACATGCTATCAAACTGATCACATTGATTTATGTTAACCTTAACGACCTGGCAAACAGGGTTTACTGTAAAGTTGCTTTCTTTTTCTCCCTTGTCATACTATACTCTTTGTTTTGTTTTTTGTGGTACACGGGCCTCCCTCATTGCAGAGCACAGGCTCCGGACGCGCAGGCTCAGCGGCCATGGCTCAGGGGCCTAGCCACTCTGTGGCATGTGGGATCCTCCCAGACCAGGGCACGAACCCGTGTCCCCTGCATCGGCAGGTGGACTCTCAACCACTGCACCACCAGGGAATCCCATACTATACTCTTTGGAAGAAAGTTACTATGCACAGTCCACACTTGAGGACAAAGTTGGCTATTCTAGGCCTTTTTTCTTTCCACATAAATTTTAGAATCAGTTAGTCAATATCTACAAAATAGTTAGCTGGGATGTTGGTTGGGATTGCGTTGAATCTACAGATCAAGCTGGGAAGACTAACATCTTAACAATACTGAGTCTTCCAATCTATGAGCACAGCATATCTTTCCATTTATTTATATCTTTGTTTTTCTTCTTCTCTGTTTTATGGTATCTGCATATAAGTCTCATACATATTTTGTTAGATTTTTCCTAAGCACTTAATTTGGGGGGTGTTATTATAAATAGTACTGTATTTCAAAGTCCAAGTTTTCATTTCTGGTATATAGGAAAGTAAGTGACTTTTGTATATTAACCTTGTATCCTGCAACACTGCTATAATTGCTTATTAGTTTCAGGAATTTCTTTTTTTAATTCTTTGGCATTTTCTACCTAGACGGTCATATCATCTGTGAATAAAAATCATTTATTTATTCCTTACCAGGCTGTATACTTTTATTTCCATTTCTTATCTTATTACATTAGTTAGGATTTCTAGTACAGTGTTGAATAGAAGTGGTAAGACAGGATGCCCTTAACTTGTTCTCAGTGTTATAGGGACATTGTCCATTTTCTCGCTATTAGGTACGCTGTTAGCTGCAGGTATTTTGTAGATGTTCTTTATCAAATTGAAGCTATTTCCCTCTATTCCTAGTTTGCTAAAGTTTTTTATCATGAAGGTGTTATATAAACAACATTTCTACAAAAATAAAGAAAAAAATCATACCTCCTTAATAAATCAATTCGTTTTTCCTATTTTCTAGTTTTATTGATTTTAAATAAATAAAATAGGGCTTGCCTGGTGGCGCAGTGGTTGAAAGTCCGCCTGCCGATGCAGGGGACACGGGTTTGTGCCCCGGTCTGAGAAGATCCCACATGCCACTGAGCCACTGGGCCCATGAGCCACAGCCACTGAGCCTGTGCACCCGAAGCCTGTGCTCCTCAACAGGAGAGGCCACAGCGGTGAGAGGCCTGCGTACCGCAAAAATAAATAAATAAAAATTAAAAATAAATAAAATATACTTGTATAACAGGGGAGAGATTATACAGTGTGTAATTATATAAACATGGGTAGACATAGGTATACAATTGCCCCAGGCACACATAATATTATATATTTGGTGATTAGAATGTGACCTCAATTTTGTAATATTACTTTTTCCACTTAAATTTATATCATAGGCCATTTTCAATATTCATTCCTACACAGATTTCAAAATCATAGTTTTAAGTGTCTCCAAATTCAATCTCTTTAATTCACTCATTAATTCATTTCAAAGTATTTATTAACCATTCACTATACATCAGGTACTATGTTGATGACAGAGATATAAAAAATAAAACCCATTATTACTTTCGGGTACCTCACAGTCATAGAAACAAATTCAGAATATCGTGTGTTCTAAGTTGCCTTGATGGCAATATGAGCAGAAAGATTTGGCAGCTTGGAGGTTGAATGCGGCATTTAACTCTGTGGAGAGGACAAGAAATATTTCACCAAAGAAGTGAAATTTGATGTGACTCTTGAATGATAGATAGGAATTTTCCAAATGAAGATGCAGTACTGTAGTGTTACAAAAGTTTAAAGATTTGAAAGAGTCTGGAAAGTTTCAACAACAATTTAATGACTCAGAAGCTTGAAATTAATTGAGGAGAGCACTAAATGAAGATACAAAGGTGGATTGGGATAGATTGTGAAATATGGTGAATTTCAAAATAAGAAATTTGGTTTTCCAAATGGAATCAGTCAAAGCCATTAAGTAGTGGGGTGAAAGGATGAGCTGTGAATTTAGCAGGATACTTAAGGAGTGGCATGGAGACAAATTCTGCATCATATTGAGATAACATAACTTGCCTATTGGGGGGACATTTTACAATAAGTGGTTTCTTATTCATTGCTATTTTAAATAATACAAAATGAATATCTTTATGCATTTGTTTTTATATTATTTTTCAGTTTTCCTTACAACAAATTCTTGTCAATTAGATAAAAACATCTCATTTAGCTGTTTTTGAAATGAATTTTTATGTATTTCATAGTTTGTTATGCATTTTATGAAATTTACTTCCTTTTTCTATATATATCTTTCTCAATATAATTCAACATACATCTATTAAGTATCTACTAAGGGCTATTTATAATTTTATATGCTGTGGGGAAGATCATGCATACAAGTCAAGGGGCTTACAATCTAGCTGGGGAGATAAAGAATAGACTCTAAGACATTATGGAGGTCTTTGAATCTTAAGCTGAAAAATATAAACTAGAGAAAATGGGGCAGTATCCAAAATTTTAATTAGGGCAGAGATACAACCATACCCTAGAAAGACTACTTTGGTTGAAATAGATAGGTAGATTAGAAAAGACTTGTGAAAACATTATTAGTAACCAAAGGGAATGAGATCTTGACATATGGGGCAGAGATATTCGAATGATCTATTCAGGATTCTGAAACTGAAAATTTCTTCTCTAAAAATGGAAGGAAAATCATCTATAATGTGGGCAAAACCAATAGACACTCTCCTTTGTGGTCATTTAATGTTCAGTAACATCCAAATATCTTTTTCTGGAATAAAAAGAGAAGAGGGGGTCCAAGTTGGTTAAGGTAATTTTCCATAATCAAAACAATTTTTAAAACTTCTAATAGAGTTGAAAAGTCATTGTTTATGATATCTCAGTGACAGACTAATATAACAATCTGGGTAGCTATGGCGCTATTTTATGTGATCACTACAACACCCCCATGAGGTAGTTAATAGAAGTTTTTGAGGAAGCAAAGAAGATAACCTTGATGGGGAAGGAACAGTGAACTGGGGTTTAATGTCAGCTAGAGCAATAGTTCTCAGCTTTCAAATGCATCTGAATCACTTGAGGGTTTTGCTAAAAGGTAGATTCTGATGCAGTAGGTCTCGGATGGGGCCTGAGAGTCTGCATTTCTACCAGTCTCCCAAGTGATGTCCCTACAGCTAGTCCACAGATCATACTTTAGGTAGCAAGGATCTGGAGCAGTGATTCTCAAATTACAGTGTATTTTGTGGGGCATTAAATGGTTCTGAGACCAATGCCAATGTGTGTGTATGTGCGTGGGCAGGGGGTGGTGCACAGATACCAGCAAACAATTCTCAAACACTAGCAGGATGTTCAAGAATTCAACTCAGTTCTGATGCTTACCTACCCAGATATAACATCAGATTCCACGAATTGAGGGCTCAGTCCTACAGGACTGCCCCCTCGAACCTACTTCAGACACCAGTCATAAGCCCTGGTTATTACCTGGGCTTCTGACCAACCAGCTACAGATTGGAGGTTCCAACAACCCCCTTCTTGGATTTGGACTTCAGATGCCATTCTCAAGTCCAGGTTGTTACCTATACTTCTAACCAACTGACTATATAAAGCAGAAATTCCCACAACCCCTTCCTTGGGTTTGATTAATTTGCTAAAGCAGCTCACAAAACACAGGAAACCCATTTACTCACTAGATTACTGGTTGCTTATAAAAGAATATAACTCAGGAACAACCAAATGGAAGAGATGCACAGGGGAAAGCACACTGAGCTTCCATGCCCTCTCAGGCACACCACTCTCCCCTAATCTCTTCAGTTCACCATCCCGGGAGCTCACTGTACCCCACACTTTTGGATTTTTATGGAGACTTTATAAAATAGGCATGAATGATTGATTAAATCACTGGGCATTGCTATTGATTCAACTTCCAGCCCTTGTCACCTCCCCAGGGGTCAGGGGATAGGTAACTGAAAGTTACAACCCTCTTATTACAGGGTTTGCTCCATTGGTAACCAGCCCCCATCCTTAGTTGCTTTCTAAAAGTCAGCATATTAACATAACAAAGGGCACTTTTTATCACTCTCAACAGTTAGGAAATTAGGAGAGTATTGGGAGCTCTGAGCCAGGAACTGTGGAGAAAGACCAAATATATATGAGAAATATATTTTGACCATCTGGATAACCAAATATATATTTCCTATAAATCACAATATTGCAGGCATTTAACTTATTTCTTTTTTATGTTATAAATAATGCTGTCATTAACATCCTTTAACATAAATCTTTGTCTACAATGCTGAATCTTTCTTTAAAAGGTTAAGTTGCAAGGGTTTCATATTCTTGTCACATTGCTGTCCAGAAAACACCGTACTAAGATCTCATTTCACCTCATTTTTGCTAACACTGAGTAAGTCTTTTAAGTTAGTAAAAACGAGGTAAAATGGGAACACATAGTGGACAGGATGTAAGTTAGTACAGTGTTTCCTGGAGGACAATGTGGCAAGTGCATGAAACCCTTGAAACTTCCCAAGGCTTTGAAATATATATACTATTTAAAAGACTATTACGCAGATGGGCAGTTCTCACTTGGAGTCTTATGTCATGGCAACCAGGTGACAGCTGGGACTGGACGTGTGCTATGACCCCTCTGCTCACATACTTAGAACATCAGCTGGGATAATTAACCTTCTGCGGGCTGGCTGCACATCTCTCTATCCCAAACATGCTCTTCACGTGGCTAGCTCAGGATTCCTCACAGGATGATGATCTCAGAGTGGCTGGACTTCTTACGTGGCTGCTGACTTCCACCAGAGCAAGCTTTCTAAGAGACCCAGACAGAAGCTGCAAGACTACCTATCACTTAGTCTTGGAAGCCATTCAGTATCATTCCAACTGCATGCCGTTGGTCAAAAGCAAGCCATGAAGACAACTTAGATTCAAGGGGAAAGACTGTACAAGGGCACAAATACTGGGAGATGTGAAGGGTTGTGGGGAGGGGACTTTTTTTAATTGGCATTTCTTTCAGAAAACATTTTCAAATGTTTTTTGGCTGTTTATAAACCATGACCTTAATTCTCAAGTTGCTATGAATGCTTTTTATTTACTGCAGGAAGAACCTGAAGAAGGAAGGGCCAGTATTTACAAGTCAGTGGTCATCAACACTTCTAAGGAGATGATGTGCTTCAGTGACTATCCCGTCCCAGATCACTATCCTAACTTCATGCACAACTCCCAGGTCCTGGAGTATTTCAGGATGTATGCCAAAGAATTTGACCTTCTAAAGTACATTCGATTTAAGGTAGGGAATTTCGTGGGTATCTCTGTGTTCTGAGTTGTTTGTCAAGTAAATGAATAACTGGTCTTATATACCAGTGCTTAGATTGGTTTGATATGCTCATGTATCTATCCTATCCAGACAGATTCTACTCTATGTCTTCTCTATGTCTGAAAATATTCATGGAAAGGTCCCTCTTCTATGTATTTTGACTGCAGATCCAGGAAGCCCCCTTCATTTCATTGCCTTCATTCTATATCATTTGATTACAATAAAACAATGAGGGGAACTGACAGGTATGGGAACTTTAAAACCTTCTGTTTCCACAACTTGCTGCTTAGCCCTTTTATACTTTCTGAAGTACTTTCCAGTGCATTATTTATGTGACCACAACAACCCAGTGAAGTAGGTTTTGAAAACTTATGAGGGAACAAATAAGTTAAGTCTGGCGTAGAGCGAGGAACACTGAATTGGGAAGCAAAACCTTGAGTTCTAGTCTTTGCTCTACCACTAACCAACTTGTGACTTCAGACAAGTAAGTTCCTCAACGCTGATGTGTCTTCAGTTTATTTGTAAAACAAGATGACTGTACTAGATCACTTCACTGGTTCCTTCCTGCTGTAAAGTCTTCTGTGATATTCCTATCATTCTAAACCATGACTATAAAAGAATCAATACTCTGACAGCTGGAAAAAAGCCCAAATCTTCTACCTTCTGAGCATTCTACTAAATCATGACTCTTTCTCTTTAACAACAAAATTAAAATGGCAATATCCAGTGATGACTTCCAAAGTCAGTCATTTACAGCCTAGTGGTGCTTCTCTTCACTTCTTTAAATGCTTATTGAACAGGTTTGTTACCATACTAAGCACTGAAGACACAAAAACAAAAAATTAGTGATTTCAGTCTACTTAAGGAGACAGAAAAATGAAATTTAATTGTAAACATAATTATTAAAAATAAAGAGTTACAGAGTGATAAAGGCCACTGAAATCTATTCATTGCAGCTCAGAGGGGGGAAACTTAACCCATCAGGGCATGAGGCATCAGGCACCAGGGAAATTTTCTTAGAGGAGATAATACCAAGCTAAATGTTGAAGGGTGAGTATCTCCAAATGAGGAAAGAATAAAAGGATGATCCAGGCAGAAGCACCAGCCTGTGTAAAAGTAAGAACGTGATAGAGAAGAACAATAAATAGTATAGGATGGCTCGGGTATACAAGAGTGGTATCTATATTAGTCAACCAAGACATTATGGTCATAAACCCAGAAGCACATAGAACACATTCTTAATGTTTCCTTAACCTGGGTAGAGTAACCCATATTTATTATTATTTTTTAAAGCTAAAAATTGTGCCACTGACTATCCCATCTCACACCTTCTTTCTTTATAGTTACTTGTAAAATGGGCATTTATGGGAGTCAGAGAGGTTCATTTACAGAAAATATGAGCCACTGAGATGTTTCTCTACTCTGTTAGGAAAGGGAGCCCTCTAGCTCAGTCACAAGTTTAAGGCCAGACAGTGAGAATGGGACTTGAGGTAAGAAGGCATCAGAGGGTCTCAGGATGTCTCGGGGTATGGGGAGGAATAGGCATTTCGTGCACGGAGTGTCTCAGAAGCACAAGAGAAGCCCAAACTTTATTCAAGTATCACATTGCCCCAGGTATGGTCCACGAGAACTAGTAATTTGCACTTTTCTAGAAGCAGAGGAAAGTGCAACATTAGTCTGCCAACTCTGTTTTATTTAGCTTTGCCTCATGGAAGTTTTCTCACTCTGACCACAGCCCCAAACAAAAAAGTTCTGATTTGTGGAGTATGAAAATCAAATACCCCTGCATGAGGTCTGTTATGTGGTAGCAGCCCTTTGTTTACCCTCTGCAAGGAGAGTCCTGCCAGGGAAGGTGTCCACTATTTAGGCTGTGGTTATAGTGCCCTGTGGCTACCCCTTTTCTTTTCAGACCACCGTGTGCAGTGTGAAGAAGCAGCCTGATTTCTCCACTTCAGGCCAATGGGAGGTGGTCATGGAATCTGAAGGGAAAAAGGAGGTGAATGTCTTCGATGGAGTTATGGTTTGCACTGGCCATCACACCAATGCTCACTTACCCTTGGAAAGCTTCCCTGGTAAGCAGCCTACAAGGAAGGAAGACACTGGAACTATGCCTGTGACCTGATCCCTAAAAAATGGGAGGAATGTGGTCTGAGTGATTCCTACCTTGGGATGAAATAAGGCTTATCCTAATTCTGCATATTCTCCTGAAAGATGTTGGGGTAACTTGTATTAATGCTATTTAGGACGCAGAGATAACAGTAATTTGGGGGACTAGAGGAAAATTAGAAGACTCTATATTTAGTTTCACAATGATTTTCGTTTTCCTAGGGATGATAAGAGTTGATCTGCATTAGGTTGAATGAGGGCTTTTTTAGCAATTGAAGTAACAAACAGAAATATTGAGTTTCTAAGGAAGAAAATAAAGAAAGCTTAAAGAAAGAGTTTAATTACAGTCTTTGGCCTGGATTTTCATTCTGAGGGGAAAAAACTACTCTATGCATACTCTAGAGTATGTAAAAACATATATACTCTCATTGGAATGGAAGTAGGTATTTAGAGAAGATGAAAAGAGGGGGTGGGGGATGGGCAAAATAGGTGAAGGGGATTAAGAGATACAAACTACCAGTTATAAAATAAATCAGTCACAGGGTTGTAATATACAGCACAAGGAATATAGTCAAAAGACTGTAACATTGTAATAACTCTGTATGTTGCATAATCTATAAAAATATCAAGTTCCTATGTTGTACATCTGAAACTGCTATAATATTATAAGTCAACTACACTTCAATTTAAAAAAATAGAGGATGAAAAGGCAAAAGAGAATGGAGATTTTCTGAAGCAGTTTGGATTTGTGAGTCCACAGGTCCAAAATACTACCAGATCCTGAATTAAGCAGACTACTTATGAAAAGGAAATCACAAGGTTCCACTCTGAGATGATGGGAAAAGAAAACAGGCAAAAATATTCAGAAAGGCAACAGTGCACCTGAGTAAAAGGAGAACATACAGAGAATATATGCATAAACTCTACACACTGCAGAAAAAATGAATGATTTAACAAATGATATCAGATAAACCATCACCCAGGAATTATTTTCCCTTCTCTTGCAGGAATTGAGAAGTTCAAAGGACAATACTTTCATAGTCGAGATTATAATAATCCAGAGAGTTTCACCAGAGAGTTATTATAATTGGCATTGGGAATTCTGGAAGCAATCTGGCTGTGGAAATTGGCCACACAGCCAAGCAGGTTTGAATTAGTAAATTATTTACTTTGCTTCACCAAGGAAGCTGCAGGTGGACCCAACAGAGTGTATGGATACCTGCACACAGCCCATCAGTGCCAATGGCAAATGCAGGGCTTGGTTTCACTGCCTCAGTTGGCAACATTTTGACTGATGATGTGATGGAGCCAAGGTTACAAGTTAGATTCCCATCATTCACTTGGCCTCACACTAAGGAATTTGGTCATGACCACAAACTGTGCTCATAATCTCACTCAGCTGTCTCTTCAGAGTGTGCCTCTGGCTTTTAAGAAGACCAGGTGATTGCTGGGAGAGCTTGTTAGAATGCAGCATTCAGAGTGTGGATCACCTGTTGGCCAGTAGAAGTGATAATGCTCTTATCTGAAGGAAAGTGTACTCAGTCATTGAAAACTTTTCACTCCTAGGATGGTGGGGGAATTGTCTTCTTTACTCCCCAAATGGAAAAAAGAAGCAATCTAATCCTCCTAAAGACAACAATTCCACTACAGGGCATATACCGTGAGAAAACCATAGTTCAAAAAGAGTCGTGTACCACAATGTTCATTGCAGCACTATTTACAATAGCCAGGACATGGAAGCAACCTAGGTGTCTATCGACAGATGAACGGATAAAGAAGATGTGCCACATCTATACAATGGAATATTACTCACCATAAAGAGAAATGAAATTGAGTCATTTGTAGTGAGATGGATGGACCTAGGGTCTGTCATACAGAGTGAAGTAAGTCAGAAAGAGAAAAACAAATACCATATGCTAACTCATATATATGGAATCTAAAAAAAAAAAAAATGGTACTAATGAACCAAGTTGCAGGGCAGGAATAAAGATGTAGACATAGAGAATGGACTTGAGTACACCGGGTGGGAGGGGGAAGCTGGGGCGAAGTGAGAGTAACATTGACATATATACACTACCGAATGTAAAACAGATAGCTAGTGGGAAGCAGCAGCATATCACAAGGAGACCAGCTCCGTGCTTTGTGACCACCTAGAGGGATGGGATAGGGAGGATGGGAGGGAGGCTCAAGACGGAGGGGATATGGGGACATACTTATGCATATGGCTGATTCACTTTTGTGTACAACAGAAACTAACACAGTATTGTGAAGCAATTATACTCCAATAAAGATCTATTAAAAATAAATAAATAAATGAAAGTATCTTCTAAAAAAAAAATACATGTTCTCTGAACGAGGAAACAGTTCAACAAACAGTACCAATGAATTAATAAAGAATTGCACCACTGGATAACGTACACATTTTTATACATTCCTATCTATCTACCTATCTAATTTATAGTGATTTTTTGTTTGTTTGGTTGGGGTTTTTTTGATGAATTGGCTGCCTCTCACAGGCAGGAAATGGACCTCTTCCTCCATAATGTTTTTAGTTAAGAGAAGTAAAAGTTATGGTTGTACTGTGAGAAATAATTTGCAAATCAACTCTCAAAATGCGTTTCATGAACCTCTTAAGACCTGTGATTAACCTCGAATGAAGCATTTCAGTGATTTCTCATTGACTTAAGAACATACATAGTAATTCCCAAGGCTAAAATGAAAAGAACACATGGCAAAGCACAGAAGGCTATTTCTTGAGTGTTGAATTTGTCTCATGTTTTAAGAGGGACACACCAGGATAGTTACTAGAGTGTGCCCAGAGAAGGGTAACCAATGTGGCAGAAAATGTGAAACCTGTTATATGGGGAACTGTTAAGGCTTTAAGGATGATAATGAGAAGACTTAAAGAAGTTATGACGGTTGTTCTCAAATGGTTCAAACGCTGTCATTTGTTAATACTAGACTCCTTGGCCCTAGAAGGCAGAGCTAAGTCCACTGGTGCCAGTTGCATGGAGCCAGGTTCTGGGGTCAATGAAAAGAATAATGTTCCAGCAAGTAGAGCAGCCAAACAATTAAATCATCTCCTCAGGTGATGAGATCCCCATCACCAGAGATATTCAAGGAGGAATGAGATAACCACTTGAGAGTACTTGTAGAGAGGATTGTATTAGGTAAGATATATTCCCATTCTAAAATTACACATTCCAGAATTTTGTGGAGTAACACTTTAGAGTTGGGTGTGGCTAAAGTTTTCTACATGGCATAGTGCCTGTAAATCCGGGCATAAAGCTAGTCATTTAAATTGAGAGTTGTCTATGTCAACTTAAATACTATTCAACCTTTGTCTAGATATGTCCTTGGTGTTAAATTCCTGCTACTGGAACTGTTCATTGGTGCTTAAATTTATCTGTTAAGATTGGGTATTATGAGTTGCCCTTGACCTTACCCCTCACTCTCAGTAAATAAAAATTTTAGAAGGTAAGGCTTATCTTCCATGGAACTGTAGGCATACAACAGGACTGAGAGTTTACTTTTACTTCCTTCTCCCTGTGGTATAAAGCCTCTTTGTTATTAAGAGTACAAGTACAGGTGTGTTACCCATATTCCCCCCGCCCTTTTACTTTGTACCTCATTTTCCGTATACTTTTAAGGCCATTTATCATTTCCTCATGTCCATATTTCATTTCCCAATTGAAAGACTATGTTAGGGAGGAGGCAGGTATTGGTTGGAAAGCAGATTAGGAGAAATATCTTCCAAAGACAAAGCAGAAAAGAGTAAACTACTGAGGTTAATATGATTATATTCTGGTGGTGGTAGGGTAAGGTGATCAAGCGAAGGTGTAACCTCCTTGGTACAGACAACTAGCCTGTATTCCTTTGAATTCTCCATCAAATGGTAATTGTTAATAGGGTTGGTGTTCATACTGAGGTAATTTTAATTTTACACTTAAAATTTTGATTTTTCTCTTTAGGGATAAAGACATTGCCCTCACAAAATGAAATGATAAAAGAAATAGCTAAGGCTCGAGAGGATATGGCCAAAAGGTAAGAATTCTCCTAGGAAGATAGGTGGTTATTTTTTCCCACTTCTTTCTTAATAAGAGCAATGTTGTACTGTATTTATTGTCCTCGTGTCTGTTTAAGGATTTAGAGTATATTTTGAAGGAAAAGGAAATCATAGTTTGTGACAATAGAATAGAGAAATACCACCAAGGGGTTTGAATATGGATGGGAAAGGAGAGAAAAGCTTAAGAAAAGTCTATGTTTAGGGCCTAAAAGAAAAGTCAAGTAGGAAAAAGCACATGGAGAGAAAACCAGGCATATTATTTTGGCAAGGATTACTTGAAGGGCTATTAGAGCAGCCAGAGGAAGGAAGGGCAGCGATAAATTAATGAGAGGTAGATATGGTTAAGTTACAAATCTGTAGGTAGAGTTACAAATCTGCAGGTAGATTTACAAATCTGCAGAGGCCACTTTGCTGGCTGTCATGTGACAACATACTCAGGTCACATTGGCTCTTGGTATGAGTAATCTGTAGGATCTGGGAAGGTGGTACCATCAGCCAGTATTTTAGTGCTTGGGTGGACACATTTAGCAATCTGAATTTCAGAACTTGTGCTTATTCACTTGGTGATCTTTATTGAACAATGTTGATATTGATGAAGTTCCTTAATTTTTGTGGAAAAGTCAGAGGCACAATCATCCCATGCCCAAAGACATGGTTTTCTTCAATTGATTATACCAGCATAACTCTCCCTTCTGCAAGGAGGAGAAAGACATTTTTTTATTTAACCCTGATACCCTTTCTAGGTGCTCTCCTATTTTCCTCCTTCCTTTCACTGCCAAACTCCTACAATAAATATTCTACATTATATATATTGACTTGTAATACTTCCCTCTTTGTTCTCAGCTTATCTATTTCTTCCACATCCTTCAAGGACTTATCATAGCTCTATTTTAACTACACTCTTCTACATTTTTATTTAGCAGTCTAAAACCACATGATTTACCAAAAGTCTTACATTTTTCTCTGTTTCATATGCATCTATCTTATCTAGTCCAGTGGATTATAAGGCCCTTAAGGATAGAGACAGTGTCTTTCTTCTCTATTTTCTGCAGCTCCTAGCCCAATATTGAGCCAAAAGCAGATACTAAGAAAGCATTGATTGATTGATTGATTGACTGAATTCTTAATAGGCCAGGGTTTCCCTCTTCTCCGCTTCAGGTATGTGGACAGTGAACCGCATAACATTCAGGGAGACTAATTCGAAGATGTCAGTTATGTAATAAATTAGGATTGATGATAACAAAATATAGAGGGTATTCTGCTTATAACAGTTCTTCTTATGTCAGACATTGTAGTTATGAAAAACAAAGCAAATAAAATGAAAACCAGGGACTCCAGTTGACGTCCAAGTGCTGCTGTTGATTCTGTTTTCTCACTCATAGAACTTTTGCTCTGTTCTTGTCTTTCCAAGAAGTAAACTAAGTGTTAGTTGTTGGGCACACTGAATTTCATGAAGAAAGCTACTGGATGTACCGGCCAAGTGTGTTCATAAATAAGCTACGGTGTAATACAGTTTGGGATTGCTGCCTATTGCTTAACCAAAGAATAAATTTGAACATCTGAAAGAACAACATTAGAAATTTTTATCTCTCCCAAGGTACAATAAGTACAAGAACCAGAAATGTGAGAATGACAACTTCCTCTTAATCATATAACTATTTGTACAATTCCCTGCTATTTTGCCTAATTACACCTGTGGAAATGCTTTTTGGGTATTAGAAGGTCTTTTTTCTTCCATAATCCTTGTGATACTGGGGATTTATCCTCTATTAAAATGGACCTACTATCTTTTACTCTGCATTCTTGTTCAAAAGTAATTTGAAAGCCGCTTCTTTTTCATTTCCTTCTTTTAACATATAAATTTGCCTCTTTCAGCATGGAAGTTTTTTGAATGAACAGTCTTTTGATAATATAATTCCTAGTTATCACTAATAAGTACCCCAGTTTCCTCTTTAAATAAAAGGCATGTAATTCTCAGTTCACTGATGCTCTCATTTTACTTATAATATGAAAGGTTACCAAAAAAAAAAATCATTGGTTAAATTCTAAACCAAGGTAACAGGATGTGAATAGGAAAGTGAACTCTAAACAACTCAAGATACAAAGCCCTACTTACGGATGAATGTGTATTAATATTCATCAATTTACAACATCTTGCTTCTGTTAATTATATTGAGAGGTTATATCATTTTCCCAATTATATTATAGAAGAAAAAAAAATGCTTTCTTGTAGTGCCAGAAAGTAAGGAAGTGCTCAAAAAGCAAACTGATGAGGGTATGTCACAGGGACACAGGAACCAACTGAAAGTGGTTCCAAAGGCCAAAGCTGGAACAATTTGAACAACAATATAAATAACCTAGTATTGGACTATAATATAAAGTATAAAAAATACCCATGAGTCCATACTGATATAAATAAGTGATAGAATAATAAGAGGGGTAGAATAGAGAAAACTCCCATACGGAAGAATTTCAAACAACTTACATAAATATTCTGCCCTCCAGGAGTTGGAGCATAACTCTCCATTCCTTAAGTGTAGGCTGCATAGAGTGACTTCCTTCCAAGGAGAATGTGTGAAATCTCGGCTTCTGTACCCCAGTGCTGAATAGAAATGTGGAGAGAGAATTTCGGAGGAAAGAGAAACAGTAGCTTTATTTCTTTGCCAGGCAGAGGGAACACAGCAGGCTAGCGCCTCAAAAACTGTGCCCCACCCACCCCAAACCCACCTCCGGAGAGGATGGTGAGAAGTTTTATAGTAATTGTTCAAAGAGGGCGTGATCAGCTTGGGGACATTCTTCTGATGGGTTGGTGGTGAGATAAGTAGGAGTCAGCATCATCAACCTTCAGGTTCCAACTGGTGTGGGGTCTATGTGCTTGTGGGCAGCATACCATCGTTAATCCTTAACTTCTTCCACGTGGAGGGGGTTTCAAGTATCTGCAAAACAGCTCAACTATATCTTTGTGTGTATCTGTTGGATGGAAAACCAGGACCTTGCCCCAAGGCTTCACTATTGTTTCTCTTGACTGTTTCTCCCTGGTCTCACATACCCTCCCTTCCCTAATTAGCAACTGCTTGAATCTGCCCGTTGGAAGGTCAAGGAGCCTGAATGAAGGCTATTTCCTGTAATCGAAGAAATGGGGGACACAGAAAGGCTTTGTGCCCAGGAGCCCCACAGGGCCCTGCTCAGTATCAAACCCAGCTGGCAACAGCAGCCACCAAGCAACAGTGATATATTTGCACTGCACTTGGCTCAGATTACCTGAGAAAATAGAGTAGTCGTAAAATAGGAGAGAACAATCATAGGATTTAAGCTTTTCCAGGATGTCACTTAAGTCAATGAGTGTGAACTCACTTGAAGAAATCTCTCAATAAGGGGTTGATTGTTGGCAAAAATAAATGGTAGGGGGCTTCCCTGGTGGTGCAGTGGTTGGGAGTCCACCTGCCGATGCAGGGGGCACGGGTTCGTGCCCCAGTCCGGGAGGATACCGCGTGCCGCGGAGCGGCTGGGCCCGTGGGCCATGACCGCTAGGTCTGCGCGTCTGGAGCCTGTGCTCCGCAGCGGCAGAGGCCACAGCAGTGAGAGGCCCGCGTACCGCAAAAAAATAAATAAATGGTAAGTACAGAAGCTATTCCGTGTGGCAAGAGTATGAAGAGAAAGAGTATTCTCATAAATGATTGGAAATATGAATTGGTAAAGCATCTTTTCAAGGAAATAGGGCAGGCATTAGCAAAATTAGATATGTATGTACAAGTATATTTCTAAACTGAGCAATTGCCTTTACAGGAATAGCTATTAGAGAAATACACAAGCAGTGATGGAAAATAGTTGGCCCTCAGTATCCATGGGTTGGTCATCCAAAAATTCAACAAACCATGGATTAAAATATTCAGAAAAAATTTTCCAGAAAGTTCCAAAAGCAAAACTTACATTTGTCGGGCGTATTTATTTGCTTTACCAAGTCCAAGCTCGCTCTGCTCGCCTCATGACAGGCCAATAAATCAGAGACAAGGTGTCGAGGCATGGAATATGACTTTATTTGGAAAGCCCGCCAAATGAGAAAATGGCAGACTAGTGTCTCAAAATAACTATCTTATGGGGGTTTGGATGCCCATTTCTTTTATAGAATCAGAGAGGGAGAAGCTGTGAGGAAGTAAAAAGACCATCAGTCTTGCAAAACATCTGGAATGGCCAGCCTCAGGGAGGTGATGTGTTAATTTCTTCTTTCTTGCAGCCATTCACAGCTGGGTAGAGTTCCCTGAGTCAGGCCATTATGTATGATTATAATAACAAAAGCAACGAAAAGCAAAGGCTAAAGTCAAAGAAACAGATCCAACATGGAGTCAAAATTGGCTCTTCCCTGTTACATTTGCCTAGAATTTACATAGTATTAGGTGTTTAACTTAAGTAATTTAGAGATGATTTAAAGTATACAGGAAGATATGCATAGGTTACATGCAAACACTACACCATTTTATATAACGAATTTGAGCATCTGCAGTATGAACGGGGGTCCTGGAACCAATCCCCGGAGTATACCAAGATATTACTGGATTAGATATAGACACGTAGATGTCCCCTGCAGTATTTTGTGTATAAATAAACACTGGAGTCAATTTCATGTCCATCAACAGGAGAACATTTATTTATAATAATCCATTCATACCCTGAACGGGTCTGCAGTTATTTAAAAGAATAAGGCAGATGATAAAAAT
This sequence comes from Neophocaena asiaeorientalis asiaeorientalis, assembly GCF_003031525.2. Classification (NCBI taxonomy): domain Eukaryota; kingdom Metazoa; phylum Chordata; class Mammalia; order Artiodactyla; family Phocoenidae; genus Neophocaena; species Neophocaena asiaeorientalis. Next base: position 8,227,365 of record NW_020175191.1, read on the forward strand.
GCTGAGAGTGATGGACTGATAAAAGCTAACATGTATTGAGTATTTACTATGTGCTAGGCACTGGGCTTAATGCTTTACCTGCACTTCTCATTTAAAACCTAGGACAACCCACGTAGGAAGAACTCCTATTTGTCCCATTTTTAAGTGAGAAATTGAGCTACAGAAAATTCCAGAAACTTTGTTAAAGTCACTCTGATACCCAGTCAGGTTTGCACCTACAGCTTAAAAGACCAGAGTGCTCTCTTTTCTTGTTCTCTGTTATAGGGATTTCACAGCCTGACTGATTTGTTCTCATGTTGGAAAAAAACAATGTCAGATACAGAATATCAACTTCAGACAGGCTACCTCAGAATTTTGTCCAGTCATAGAGAAAAACAAGGTCACTGTGCAACCTACAAAATTTTAAACATCTTCCTCTTTTCATAAGGAAATGACTGTTACTTTCTTATTCCAATCATAGAATTGCCCATGCTAACAGTATTCAACATGGAGCAAACCCTGCTTCCTCCCATCTTCCCACAAATCACCCAACTAAAGCCCAGATCCTATAATAGGATTACACCTGACCACACCTTGAAACCACATCCCCTTAACAACAAGTTCCTCTGGGGAGTTTATTTTTAACCTATCAAAAATATTATTCCTTTTCTTGTCTGACACCTTTGTTCCTCTCAAGACTGAGGAGTATCAAAGAAAATGGGGCACTGAAATTGAGCAGGACCCTGTGGGTCTCTCCCATGTACAAAAGCCTTTCCATGTCCCCCATTTCTTGTTTGTAGGAAAAAGGTTTCAGCCTCCTCACGGAGTTCCCAAGCGCAGATTCAAATAGTTACTAATGAGAGGACTGAGGAAATGCAGAAACAAAGGAAAGGCTGTCAAGAAACAATAATGCAGCCACGGGGCAGGGTACAGTTTCCTCCTCAAAGAATATACATAACTATCTGATACAGGTCTCTTGAGGTCTTCTACAGGAACTAGGGACCCACCCGGGTCGGGAGGATGGTAAATTCACAGTGGGTGCAAGAACCTGGACCCCCGATTGGTTGGAACCAGAGGCTGATTGAGATTCCTAGAACACCACCCTGTCACCTCACCACCAACCAGTCAGAGGAAGGTCACACACTCTACAGCCACCCCCGCACCCCAAATTTTGCCTATAAAAACTCTTCCCTGAAACTGATCTCTGAGAAGCAGCAGTGAGTGGGGGGCGTGAAGCAAGATCTTAATTCCCTGCCCAGGAATTGCACCTGGGTAGCCTGGATGAAAACTAGGAATCTTAGCCACCACGCCCCCTGGCTCTTGCCCCCAGTGAAAAATGAATTTCTCATGGAGGTAAAAGTGTAGAAACAGGTACAAAGTTTATTATTCGAGACATAGCACAACAAGTGGGAGAGCACACAGAGAAACTGTTTAGTGAAGATAGAAGCAAGGCAGAGATGCCCACCCAGAGACGAAGGGTGTGGGCGTGGGCGTCCTCCCTAATGAGGAGGAGCGCAGTAAAGAGGCCGTTAAGTCATTTATATACTGCAGTTCTTCCAGGTCTTTGTTTACCTTTGGCCAATTACCTGGTTTCTTTTTCCACACCTGACCTGCCCTAGGACGCTCCCCAACACACGTGAGCAACTTTTTTTCCAAGATGGATTACAGCCCAGAGGCCTTAGCATTACATGGCTTTAGCATCACATATTATGGGGTGGTGCCCCCTCCTTTTTGACCCCCCCCAAGGTGCAATGTTTCCCTTGCCCCAAGGATGGGAAATGGATGACCACTTGATCTTTTAATAGGGTTTAGTCCCACTCTGTCCCTGCCATAAAAACATCCAGTGTCTGGTTATTTACCCTATTTCTATTGCTAGGATTTTTTGTTTTGTTTTTTTTTGTGGTACGTGGGCCTCTCACTGTTGTGGCCTCTCCCGTTGCAAAGCACAGGCTCCGGACGCGCAGGCTCAGCGGCCATGGCTCACGGGCCCAGCCGCTCCACGGCATGTGGGATCTTCCCAGACTGGGGCACGAACCCGTGTCCCCTGCATCGGCAGGCGGACTCTCAACCACTGCACCACCAGGGAAGCCCTGTTGCTGGTTTTTATATTGAGGTACAGATCTCGAAATATAGACAGGAGTCAGGTCATAAATATGTAGTCCTGGAGCCCGTTTGTCTCTTGCTTCAGTAAATGTAAACTGGGGACTGGTAATGAATGTCGGGCCTGGAGCCCATCTTCTTCTCACCCCAGGAGGTGTAAACAGGAGGGCACTTTTAAACGTGTAGCCTGGAGCCCATCTATCTCCTGCTTCACAACCTATCAGGGAGTTTGGGTCTTTTGAGCAGGAGTCCCCTTTCTCCGTGCGTGGCCCTGCAATATCCCTTCCTCCAGCATTTCCTTTTGTTTGGCCTCACCGCGCCTTCAGCACAGGACCTTGTGTCACATAACCTGGCAGGCCATGAGCCGCCCTGGGTACTTGCAGTGCGACGTGTGCGGCCGGATCCCCCGGCAAAGCCTCCAGCACCCAGCGATTCTACCCTTGGACCTGGGGTCCCAGGGAGGGGACATCCCACGAAGTCCCAGGGGCTCTTCTGAGGGTCTTCAGAGCTCCCAGGGCAGCGGGAAGAGGACACTTGGAAAGAAGAGGAAAGGAACCTTTTTTTTTTTTTCCTCGCGGGAATTTTACCTCAGGGCATTAAACTCTAGAAATGCCGGCAGAGCAGGTGGATTTGGGGGAGCCCTAAAAGCCCTTCCCTGTAGCTCACCCCGAATGGATTTCATCTCATTCCACGACAAACTAACCTGAAGAGACGGCCGAGGGCGGGCGAGTCAGGCGCCTCCTGGCGTCGCGGAGGAAGCGGGCTCGGGGCGGAGTGACGAGAGCGCCCGGCGGAAGGCCGCTCCTGGGCTCGCGGGGCTGTGCGCAGCCAGGCTCAGTGGCGGGAGCGGAAGAATCCCTGGCAGAGGGTTCCATGGTGTAATGGTGAGCACTCTGGACTCTGAATCCAGCGATCCGAGTTCAAATCTCGGTGGGACCTTTCTCTTTAGGCAGCGCCCAGCCGTCTTTTACTCGGGCTCCTCCCGAAAGCGAACTCGCGCCTCAGAGGCGCGCTGCGTGGACGCGCTTTCCCGCCCCCGCGTCCTCCTCAGTCCTGCTCTCGGACCCGACTGTCTGGGTCACGAGAAGGAGGCTCCCCGGACCCGCGACCCTTCTGCCGCCGCCCACGCCTTGAGGACCCTGGCGACTCTGCCCGTCGCTGGCCACCGGAGGCCCCGGCCCCGCCGCCCGGGGGCGCAGCGACCGAGCCGGTGGCACCCCCTTGTCGGGTCACCCTGGGTCTCGGGGGCAAAAGGCAGAGGCTGCGCCCACTGAGTCCTGCCCCGCGAGGGGGCTTCACACCGCACATCTTGTAACTGCGCGCTGGTCCCTGTGAGTAAAGGGTCGCGGTGCGGGGCTGTGACGTCGCTGAGCAGCCAGGGTGACAGGTCTTACCTTTCGGGTCGAGGGTTCCAGACCTGGATGGCAAGTACTGTATTGTATTCAGGTGCCCTATTTATTATTCCGAATATTGGATCCTATCCCAGTTTATTCCCATTTTATTCAGAATTTCTCGCTCCTAAGTCTCCGTTGGACACGGAAAGCCGCTGTTAGGCTAAGATTTGAACCTTCACTCCAGGAAACCTCGTCCTTTCGTCCCAAGCTCAGCCAGAAGGAGGAGGAAGGCCAAGGATTCCGGTGTCTGAGGAGACCAGGGATCCCTGACCCATCTCCACCCAGGCCTTTGAGATACTTGCAGATCTTAAGTCCAGGCTAGACTATAGTGAATATGCCTTGTTTGGTTTGATTTGAATTGGAAACCACGTTCATTTTTTTATCATTATAAAATTAAATTAATTTTTTAAATGTCACTTCTAGACATTGAAAGCACGATGTAACAAATGAACCTGTGTATGCCTTTTGTGGAACAAGCATATGGATAAGAACTCTCCCAAGAGGCTATAAAACACAATAATTTATATGAACCCCAGGACAGTGGCAGAATTAAAAAACTGCTTTCCTCAATTGTGTTGTTATTGGCATTGTTAGTATTTCTTTATTCTTTTGTCCATGTAATGTAGGAAAAAGCAAAGGAGACTGTATGAAATATCGTATTTCTATTAGTCCCAGTGTCCTTAAAAACAAAAATACTGGTATTAGAGAAAAGAGATGCAGATGTACGATAGACATTCAATAAAAAGCCTGTGGTTCTGAATTTGAATTGTGAATGTGGTTATATGTGAATACATGAATACATACAAATATGAGTATTTCCTAGCTCTGTCCACTGGAAAGACCTAGAAATAAACCAATTCCAATGGGTATCTTTAGGTTACACAATTTGACTTGAGAATAATGTTTTGCACAAAAAGAAGCCAGAGATTCTTAGAGAAATGACTGAGTCCAACTCAGGGGCAGAAAATATTCAAGATGAGACAGAAGCACCTTGTCATACTGATATCAGGAAAGTTCTCAAAGACTATTAGGATCTTATCAAAAGGATGAAGGAGCCAGCTTAAAGTCACTTTCACTACTGAAAGAGAGGATAATTGGAGTGTCAGTAAAGACTATATTGCCATGAATTGAAATACTTCAATGTGTTTGAAACTTTGAATTCATATTAGCACAGGGGAAAAAAAAGAGAAATAAACTAACTGGTGACCACAGAGGATGCTTGAGGAATTGCTCATTAAGCTACAGTTTTCTTTACAGAGGGTACTACTAAATAACTAAACAGTATTTAGGGGAAGTTTCTTTTTATACAAGTGTTCCAGTTAAATAATACATGATGATGGAACATCACCCTTTTGCTCCATATAATCAGTTAATGGATCTAGGCCTTGAACTCCAAGAGCTGCTAATATTATTTGAAGAAACACACAGAACTTGATGTGCCTCCTGATCAGAGAGCACACACCACTTCTGAGGTACTCTTGCCAAGATATCAGACGTGAATCTCATCAGTCTCTGTATCTGCCAGGTCCAAAATAGGGGCCACTAGACACATATGGCTGTTGAACACTTAGAATGTAGCTAGTAGGACTGAGGAACTGGATTTTAATTATATTTAATTAATAATTCATGTGAATGTAAACTTAAAAACTGAAGACATGCACAATATTTTTCTATTAAACACAGCTTTAAAACTGGTAGAATTATATTTCCTTTACTGTGTAGCATTAACTAGCTGTGTATTGAATAGGTCATATTTATATTATTGTGTGATTATACTTTTTTAGCTTGCAGTGTAGCTACTAGTAAAATTTAAATTACATGTGTGCCTTGTATTTTCTTTTTATTACAGCACTGCTCTAGATTCTACCACCAAAAAAGAAATATGGAGGACAAGAGAATTTATGAAAGTACACCCAGGTATTCAATTTAGACTGCAGGAATGCTACAGAACAAACAGCTCAGTTTCTTCAACAAATGAATGATTAAAAAAAAAAAATGACAGCAAGAGACCAAGAGAGAGCTGGAGCAAGAGAGAGAGAGGAAGGAAGGAAGGAAGGAGGGAAGGAGGGAAGGAAGGAAGGAAGGAACTGAGGGTAAACATACATGTAAATACTTAAACACATATCCTACTGATTACAATTTGTGGATTTTATTTGGCTCCCAAGAAAGGATACTAACTTAAAAACAATAACTGGGAATTTGAACACTATTTTATGATATTAAAGATTTTAAATTGATTTATGAATAATTGTAGTGCTGTGATAATACTTTCAGAAAGAGTCTTCATTTAGGGAAACATACTGGCATAATTACAGATGAAATATGATGTCTGAGATTTGCTTTAAATAATATAGGAAAAGATAAGTGGGTGGAATTGTAGTAAAACAATTTCAGCCATAAGTTGATAAATGTTGAACGTGGCTGACAAAGATGGGGATGTTCTATTATATAATTCTGTCAATTTTGTGTACTATTGAAATTCTTCATTTGAAAAAGAATGATAGGAGACCACAGATCCACCTAGGATAACAGCAGCTGAATCTATCAACACATATTTCAGAGGGCTAGAGACTTAACAGAGAGAGTCAAAGACACCACTCATAAACCTGCCCTAAACAACCAGAGGCCAGAGAACACTGTGGATTCCAACTGGTTTGTTTTCACCCAGGTCTTGGAGCCACACAGCAGTAGAGGGATCAGCAAAGACTCTGCATATAAAGGAGAGGAGAGCAAGGAGGACATACTCAGGAGGGAACCCAGGTAAAATTACTCACAGAAAGAGCATGTGGATAAACTCAGAGGATGCCTAAGACCTGGTCGTATATAGCTCTGGTGTCTGGGGAATTGACAGGAAGGGGTTTGACAGTGCAGAGAACCAGAGGGTGACAATTTTGAGGAGGCACAATTACTGGGATCAAGTGTGAGAACTAGATGAAGGTAGCATCCTTTGGAAGCTTGTGGTGAAGAGAAAGAATGAAGTAACTGGTAGGAATTAAAGCTCCTACTGGAAGAAACAGAATCCCAGAATCAGGAGATACACCAGGCCTTTCCCCAGAACCTTACATCTGCTAAAATAATTGCACAAGACAGATCTAGAACTAAGAAATCGACTAAGCCACTCAGAGCCCTAATCTGTTCCTACCTAGAACTGTTCCTACCTAGAAACTGCTGTTTCTTGTTCAAGTAAACCCAGTCATGTTAAAATGAAAATCATACAACAGACATTTATTCTAAGATGACAGGATAAAAAACATAAATAGGCAAAAATTTCAGGTCATGAAAAAATTCCCTTCAAAATCCATCACAAAACATAGGAAAAGTGTAAAATGGCATCTGTATCTGAATTGTTTGTGAACAAAGCATTTGTAGACACACACACACACACACACACACACACACACACACACACACGGGGAAAAGCCCCAAAACTTCACATAACAAATACACAACACAAAATAGAAGTAGACAAGAAAGAAGAAATGAGAAATTAGAATTGGCCGAGATTAGAAAAAATTGAAGGAAAAGAAAATTCTCTGGAAAAGAGGCTAAATGACAAAGTACATAAGGGATCATATTTGTCTGAAATTAGAAGGGACATTGAACGAAAAAATGAAAGCATCAAACAGAATAGTAATGAATAAAAGATAATGAGAAAGGATCAGAGAGAAAGTCATAGAGACCTGGGAGAAATAGACCTGGAATGGTCAACTCTAAGACCTATCCTATTAGAGCTAAAAGATTTTATTTTATTTAATTAATTAATTTATTTATTTTTAAGATTTAAAAAAAAATTTTTTTTTCTGTGAAGCTCCAGGCCTCCCTTTGCCCTCAGTGGAGAGAAAGTTACATTCTACATCTCAATAGAACATACAAAGCAAGAAGATGTTTCTTAAAAAAATCAATAAATTCATTATGGTCAAGTCATTTATATTCAGTCAAGCTGTCCATGTATCAAAGCAATAGAAAACAAGTATTAAATATGCCAAACTTAGGGAGTCCTTACTCCATCATGAGGAATCTTTAAGGATGAACTCCACTCATCAAGAGCTGACTGAGGAAACTTTGAGTTTTGTACAGCTGGTCATCATTGAATATATGTAATTGTAGATTTAAGCCAGTGTGTCATGGACCCTGCTCTGGGGGCAGCCTGGGCATACCCTCGGGCCTCTGCAGGGAGGCTGCTGGCACTCCCAGGGTGGGGCAGCCATCCTGTGCCACTAGGGGGTCTAAAGGGCCTGGTGGGCCCCTCCAGCTCCTACCCCTACCTTGCCGGTTCCCGCATTAAAAAAAAAAAAAAAGAGGTGGGGACAAGGTGGGAAAAATCGAATGTAAAGGGTATACATTTGATTGGGTTGAAATAATACTGTAAGAAGTGGTAGGTAAAGACAGAAGAAAAGAGAAAAGTAGAATAATGTCCTTGATCATCACAGTGGTAAAAGTTGAAGTTGAGAGATGTCATTTAAAACTTATATTCCAAATATTAGAAATGTGCCAACATACTAAGGGACTAAGGGGTCAAAAATTTTAGTGCACTAGCTAAAATTAGTGCATTTAGCCAGTCCTTTGTAAATACCAAACACACACACACACACACACACACACACACACGGGGAAAAGCCCCAAAACTTCACATAACAAATACACAACACAAAATAGAAGTAGACAAGAAAGAAGAAATGAGAAATTAGAATTGGCCGAGATTAGAAAAAATTGAAGGAAAAGAAAATTCTCTGGAAAAGAGGCTAAATGACAAAGTACATAAGGGATCATATTTGTCTGAAATTAGAAGGGACATTGAACGAAAAAATGAAAGCATCAAACAGAATAGTAATGAATAAAAGATAATGAGAAAGGATCAGAGAGAAAGTCATAGAGACCTGGGAGAAATAGACCTGGAATGGTCAACTCTAAGACCTATCCTATTAGAGCTAAAAGATTTTATTTTATTTAATTAATTAATTTATTTATTTTTAAGATTTAAAAAAAAATTTTTTTTTCTGTGAAGCTCCAGGCCTCCCTTTGCCCTCAGTGGAGAGAAAGTTACATTCTACATCTCAATAGAACATACAAAGCAAGAAGATGTTTCTTAAAAAAATCAATAAATTCATTATGGTCAAGTCATTTATATTCAGTCAAGCTGTCCATGTATCAAAGCAATAGAAAACAAGTATTAAATATGCCAAACTTAGGGAGTCCTTACTCCATCATGAGGAATCTTTAAGGATGAACTCCACTCATCAAGAGCTGACTGAGGAAACTTTGAGTTTTGTACAGCTGGTCATCATTGAATATATGTAATTGTAGATTTAAGCCAGTGTGTCATGGACCCTGCTCTGGGGGCAGCCTGGGCATACCCTCGGGCCTCTGCAGGGAGGCTGCTGGCACTCCCAGGGTGGGGCAGCCATCCTGTGCCACTAGGGGGTCTAAAGGGCCTGGTGGGCCCCTCCAGCTCCTACCCCTACCTTGCCGGTTCCCGCATTAAAAAAAAAAAAAAAGAGGTGGGGACAAGGTGGGAAAAATCGAATGTAAAGGGTATACATTTGATTGGGTTGAAATAATACTGTAAGAAGTGGTAGGTAAAGACAGAAGAAAAGAGAAAAGTAGAATAATGTCCTTGATCATCACAGTGGTAAAAGTTGAAGTTGAGAGATGTCATTTAAAACTTATATTCCAAATATTAGAAATGTGCCAACATACTAAGGGACTAAGGGGTCAAAAATTTTAGTGCACTAGCTAAAATTAGTGCATTTAGCCAGTCCTTTGTAAATACCAAACACACACACACACACACACACACACACACACACACACACACAGATAAAATAACACAGAAAACAAACACAGTAAATACAGCGACTACAAATGGTAAATATAACTTAAAACATGTGGGAGAGTTTAAGATATAAAGATGAATAGGAGAAACAAGAATATTTATATTAATTTATATCTATACCCACTAAAATAAATCATGATAATAATGGATTATAACACTGAATTTTAAAAACGCATGAGTCCACAGTGAAACTCAAAAAAACTTTTAATGATATGGAAGGGGTATGGATTGTCTTTCCCACAGCACAAGGCCAGGAATACAAGTTTACAGAATGATTGAATTAAAAAATGTCCAGGGTACAAACACAAGTATGATAATTGACATACATGAGGGAACAATAAGGGATGGTAAAATATTTAGAGAAAGAGCATCACGGAACAAGATATTCATAAACTCTCAAAGTACCACTAATCAAGTTACTGATTATAGACAGAAAACATGTCTTTCCAGTGAACGGATCTCATGGCCCCTGCATAATAAAGTGTCCAATGCTAAAATGACAATAGTGGTGACAGGCAAAGTAGACACTCTTAGTCTCCAAAGGGGCTGTGCTTGGAAGCACACAGCATGCAGTAAGTGGTGTTCTTGGCAAAAAGGGTTCAACTGAACCCTTGAGGAAATGATCAGACAACTGCAAAATGTAGACCCTTGAGCCAGACAACTGACCTGTCCTCTGCAAGCCAGTCAATGTCACCACCATTGAAGACAACCACAGAAAGCTGAGGAGAGGTTTTGGGTTCCAAAGGACTAAAGAAATATACTGACACAATCTTTTTAGTCCTTGGGAATCCAAAACACCTCCTTTTTGTTGTCTTATTTGTGGAGACGTTGACTGTTTGAAGAAAGACAGGCCACTTGTCTTGTTCAATGGCCTAAATTCTGCAGTCATCTGATAACTACCTCATGATGAAACTCAGGCTAAACAGTTTCAGCAAGAACACTGCATAGTTAATGCCCTCAGATCCTAGTACAGTCCATCTAGTGGCAAAGAATAACCGGGTTGACATGTTGCCTTCTTCCAGTTGCTCCTGATGCCGGTGTGTGGAGGATGAACATTGAGACGAGCAAGAGTTAAGGTCTCTCCAAACTGTGTGTCCATCAAAGCATTGGTCTCCTTATCAATTAATCACCCTTGGAGGCTGATAACTGGGATTTCTTCCATCAGATCTGTGTCTTGGAGTGTGGAGAGTAGTTGTTGGTTGTAAGGTTGATTCTCAGGAAAGGATCCCTCCAGTGTTCTATTTGGGCTTTAACTTGACTTGCTGCTGTAGATTTATTTTCATCAAATGGAAAAGGTACATTTTATAATGTGGTTTCTTCCAAATTGGCGATATCTTTTCTTAGTTCCTAAAGTAATTGGTATCTGTGAAAGACAGAGAGAGAGAGAGAGAGAGGGAGAGAGAGAGATGAAATGTGAGTTTTGTTAGGTCCTGCTGATAGCTGAGCCTGGAGGGATGGCTACATGGTGACAGAGGCCAGGGGCAGGCTGAGCTCCTGTCAACAGGAGGAGCTTAAGGGGGAGCCACAGGCTGGCTGAAGTGGAGAGTGAGGTACATGAGTTAGAAGAAATACCTCCCTAAACTTTCATCCAGCCTGTGGTGCAGAATCTAGGGACCCCTGTCCTCACCCCACCAGTGCTTGGTGATATCCCCGCTCAAAGCTGCTGCAAAGCCTTAACCGAATCCCCACCACCCAATCCTCAGCAGCCACGTACATCCCTCTTGAATCCCCTTCATCTGGACCGAATGATGACTTTCTCACATGTACCAGGATGGATGTGCTTAGCATCCCTTGTACACTTTCAGAAACAGACTGCTATGGGAGCAGAGGATCCTTGGTAGAGAAACACACCCTCTTCTATCTCTATGTCCCTGCCTTCTGAGGAGGAGGGGCAGGCTACAGGGAAAGCCCTGGAATGTGAGAGCCAACAGGAACCTCAGAATGTTTCCAAGTCCAGTTCCACCTTTTACAGATGAGGAGCTATGTTTCCAAGGGGCTAGGGACTAACTAAAACCACATGGCCTGTTATTGACAACCCTGGCCCTAGAACCCAGGCCACAGGCCCTTTCCATACATTTGGGGAAAGGGAGAGGAAAGGCTCCAATCTGGAGGTGTCAACAGTTAATGGAGGTTGTTTGGTCACCCTCCTGGACAGGAATAAGGCTTTGCAGAGAAATCCTTCTCCAAAGGGGCTGAGGAACAAATGAAAAAACTGGAAACTCAAAATGAAATTAGCAAAAAGAGAGCAGGGAGTGTAACTGTGGCCCAACCCATTTGCATCCCATGGACACCAACGTTCTAGAAAGGTAATTTCATGATGGATCCACCTTAGGGCATTTCTAGGAATATTCTCAACATGTAGAAAAACAAAACTCTGAAGTAAAAGTGAAAAAGCATTAGTTTTAGTTATACTAGATTCTCATCACTTTCTTCTCAAACTTTTCCCAAAGAAAGAGTCTCTCCTACTCTTTTATGCTAGTGCATAAAAAGCGCATGAAAAAGGATAAACATAGGAGAATGAGGCCTAAGATTCATTATGGGGTTTTTGCATAAGGAAAAAATTAAGTGGGAAAAAAAATCAATTTGTTGAATCTGCAGTTCTGAACCCGTTAGGGAAATCCATTTAGTGAATAGCGAACTGCAAGTTGCATTTTAACAGTAGAAAAGGAAACACTAAATTTCATTATTGTGGGAAGGGGAGGTACTATTTTATACTCTGGGTTTTTATGTAATTTTTTTTAACTCTATCTTGTACGATAAAAATTGTGAGAAACTTGGATCCAAACAGAGATATTATATATCTAACTTATCTACCTTTTTTCTGTTTTCTCTTCCCTGAGCTGTACAAATAGTTCTGTTGAGAGAAGAATGCAAATTCCCCTAATGGCTGATATTCAGGTTTTCTATGAAGTAGCCACACAATGGACGTTGCCATACTGGTTACTGATACCCTACCAGATCCACAGTCCTTCTAATCCCTAGATGCAAATTAGCAGAGTTTTTAAAAATACTGATACCCAAACTTCACTGCAGAACTTTAGAATCAGAATTTCAATGGACTGGGTTAAGGCATTCATGTTAGATAAAAACTCACCCAGTTTTTAATTTATAATAGCATGATTTAGAACTACTCAGTAGACCTACACTATTTCACACCATTCTTTTTCTTCTCTCCATCTACTCCAGCATGGACTTCTTTCCCACTGGCCCTAAAGATTTTTTGATCTTTCTCTGACACTCTCATATAAATAACTTGCCTTCTCAATTAGATTTGTGTGAAGCAATGATCATCTTGTATTCTTGTGTATCTCCCTGGGTCTTCATAAATCTGGCCCAAAGTTAATTCACTACCATGCTCTCCTACATTCCCTGGCCTCAGATTCCAACTCAATTCATTTCTTCTGGATTTTTACTGAACATGTAGAAGGAGTAATTTTAAGAAAGGGGAGAGGTCTGAATGCCTATGCACTTTATGCTATTATGCATATTGAAAACCTGGCCTCTGTATCTCCCTTTGGCCAATGTCCCTTTAGGGTGCCATCTACTGTCCCCCACCTACTGCCAGCTCCAGTGAGTCCCTGGAAACCCCACGCACGGTAGCACAGAACTGCCCACCTGGGGTTGAGGGGAACCTGACTGCAGGCCAGTCCAGCACTCCCACCTATGACCCAGGTAGGCAAAGAAACCAAGGAAGTGTGTGAGATCAGGCGAAGGACTATGTGATCAGTGGCCTAAATGATGCTCTTCTGATGAGGAGGACCATGGATCTGGGCTTCCCTGTGGCTAAAAGGAAAGGTCAGAGGGAATATCAGGACAGCAGCTATAGGAACTCAACAGAGTTCAGAGTGCAAACAGGAGATGGAGATGGAAGGGCCATGGCAGGGTGGCAGCCCCCATGGAAAAGAGAGGAAAGACCAGACGAGGTAGCATCAGCTGTTGAGTGAACAAACGAGGAAGAGAAAAAATAGTGGGAGACTGAGCTATAATCTTAGGTAAAGAGTATAAGGAAGAAGTACACGTAAGAGCCTCAAATGTGATTACCTCTGTACCCTAAGCTTGAAGGCCAGGGAATTGGCATGCTAGTCTCCACTTGCTGAACAGCAGTTTTCTTGTGATAATCTTCTGTTTCAGGACACTTAAGGCATTAATCTTGCTACAGACCAGACACTCATGTTTGCTGGCAGCTAAGACCTCACCTTCCAGCTTGGGAGGGTTCTTCATTCCAATGGAAGCATCCAAACCCAGCTCTGAAGATAAAACCACAGCCAACAGGATCCGTTGTTTTGCATGATCTTACTATGACTTACTCCCGCACGCAGGAGGGTCATCAAGTAAGGAAAGTGTCCAGGAACAAGAAAGGCCATCTGAAAGTCTATGGTGAGTGGAAACCAATGGAGACATTTTTGTATTTGCTTTTTGTTGATCTTCCTAACACTACCCAGTACTGGTAAGATTGCCATGGGGCAAACATGTTCCCAAATGCCAAAAGAAAAAGTCAAGAAAAATAAAACTGATAAAAAAAAAAAAAAGTTCCTAGGTAGAAAAGACTAAGGCAAGAAAATCATGCTGGACATAGGCTGTACTGATGGGAGGGAAGAGATTGTACAGATCAAGAAAAGTCAAAACTGAAGGAAAACCTCATGATAGAAAAGAACTGGGGAAGTCTGAAACTAGAAAAACTTTCAAATGTGCATCAATATATATTTCACATATATGTGTATCCATACTATGTGTAATACATATATATACTCAATCTAAATACAGCATGGAAAATATGATAAAAATGCAGCCACACAAGTGTTTGTGTGTATAATGGAACTCATTCATGAGGGTGTTGAGGTACTGAATGGACTGCTCTGTTATCCTCCTGATGAGCTGAATTTGGAAAAGAAAAACAAGAAGAATGAGAGAGAAGCTCTGGTGGGTGACAGGAGCTATTAGATATGGCGGGCAGGAATCACTGGGTGGAGGAATGTGAAAATAAAGGGCATTAAAATTATCCTTTGCTGCAAAATCTCCTGTGAAGCCTGGATTCATCTCAGGCCTCCGTGGAAAGTGAGCGGGAGACACAGTGGCTGAGCCAGTGGGGTTAGGTCTTGCCTGGGAATGTGGGAAGCCAAGGACAAGAAGAGGAGGGACTAGAGGGAAGAGAAGACAACTAAATACCACAAGACCTAATGGCTCTTGTCAGGGCTACGCATCCCCTACATTCCCTGAGCACTTTCTATGAGACTCTCCATGGTGCCACAGGGGTGCTCCGTCTTACCTCACCTCCACCTGAAGACATGGGTCTCTCCTCATTTCTCAGATGAGGTCATCGCCTAAGGGATGAGCACCAGGCAGCCCCAGGCTCCAGTGCAGATGTGGAGAGAGGTGGAGGGTAAGATGAACATGTCCCAGGAGAAATGGGTGTGAGGGTTTGGAAGCTCTTTTAAGAAAATCTGAGCAGAGGTGGATCCCAAGGAGAAGAAAACTGAGGACATGGCCATGGGGATGAGTGAAGATGATGAATTAAATGGAGTTTCATAAAATAGACAGATCAGTACACCTCATGGGTGAGGGTGGCCCTTTATTTTAAAAAGAGGGGAAAAAAGGAAAATAACCTGGATATGAAAACTAAACTGGAGGCTGAGTTGTGTGGCCAGGGTTTACATTGCTACAGAATGTTACTAATACACTGTTACTGAGAGCACCTAGGAGGGGAAAATTGACTTGAGGGTGGATGTTGAAAGGAGAGGAAAATACTGGCCAACCTATCTTTCTGAGGAAGCAAGGGAAGACGGGTCCCAGAGAAAGTGGGGATCAAAAAAGTGCTCTACCTCAGAGGAAACAACACTTGTGTGATCATTTTGTAAGTGTTAAAGCACCAGAAAGACACAACGGTTAGATGTTATATATTCATAGTTGTTATCAAACCATTTTTACTGATCAGGCTTTCTGGACATCATGTTGCTTAATATTCCCAACAACCATGGAATGGGGATATAATTTTTCAAGAGTTCAGATGAGGGAGGTGAGATGTGAATACCTAACAAGATAAATAACTTGGCCCAGTGAAACAATCAGCAGTTTGCAAACCCAGGGCCTGAGGCAGAGCTGGTCCTAAATCCCAGGCTCTTGCTCACCTCACTCTGGTAGAGCATCACAGACTTCAACCAGACCTACAGTGGGTGTGGGAAAGGCCCCATTGCCCCCTCCACCCTCAACCCTGAGACAACTAGAGCTTCCTAATCCCCTTTTATTTTTTACCTAGGAAGAGTGGTCCTTGGCTTCCAGAATCGGGGTTAGCAGTAAAGCCCCAGATGGTGGAGGAAACACCGAGTGTGGCTTTGCTGTGCCCACAATTGAAATGCTGGTCCAGCTACAGTTGTAGATAATTGGTCATGTGGGTGCTTTTCTGCAGCTGTGCTTGTGAAGTTTGTACAGAATCTCCTTCTAACTGCTTTTTTTGATTCTGTCCTCTCCACACTACCAAAGGTCACCTGTCTTATTACCCCCAAATCCTGTTTCATCACATGCTCCTCGGCTTGTGGAAATCCATCCTCCCTCCTCTACTACACAGACTCTAAACTCCTCACCTGCCTTTGTAGTCCTCCTGTCTTCTGCCCCTCTTTCTTCTGCAACATCACTTCCCACAACTCCCTTCTACAAATCCTCCT
This sequence comes from Neophocaena asiaeorientalis asiaeorientalis, assembly GCF_003031525.2. Taxonomy (NCBI): domain Eukaryota; kingdom Metazoa; phylum Chordata; class Mammalia; order Artiodactyla; family Phocoenidae; genus Neophocaena; species Neophocaena asiaeorientalis. The sequence goes on from NW_020175191.1 coordinate 8,243,330, forward strand.
GGACTCGGCTGGCCCCACCCCGACCCCAACCCTGCACCAGGAGCCTCTCTGAGCTTCCAGGGCTTTTTCCACAAGCACTTCTCTCAGTCCAGGGTGCCCTTCCTATTTCTTCCAGGCAGAGTTCATGAATCATTAATCATCAATTTTAGGACACTGAATCAGATTTTATGATAATTCACACTGGGCTGAAGGGTAAAACCTCTTAACAAATCTGGTGGGTGAAAGAACTGTCAAAACCTGGTGTTCCCATTCTCCAATGTGATTTTGAGTCAATGTCTAGGATTGTTTTTAATTCTCACTGCGTAATTTCATCATGTAACTTTATTTGTCTACCTATGCTTGGAATATTCTTTGCATTTGCATGGGAAAAGGACAAAACATTTTATCAAACATCGACAGTACTGACCAATATTATTACTGTGTGGGGAAGCCTCCAATAGAAGGTCAAGTTGTAATTTAAAAATCTAGTGTTTGTATGGTTTCTACAGGGTTTCTCCTTGTACAGAGAGGATGGGGGCAGACCCAACAACCTGTGCCCATGCTGCTGCATCACAGCTAGCCACACTGTCCTCAGGTTATCATCAGAACCCAGACACAGGTGGATCTGTGTATCAGTTACATGTTCCATTCATTCCTCTCAGCCCATCTGTGGGGGGGAATTTGGCCTTTCCTGGCCCATTGTGAATGATGGCCTGGCAGGGCTGTGCCATATCACACACATCTCACTTCTGAGACGTGTGTCTGAGAATTTCTTCTCCTCCTCATGGAAACTCAGACCCGGCTGTTGGTGTTTCTGAGATAGAGCTCTGCACCTTTTTAAGGGCACCAGCACAGCAAATTCAAGGCCTCCCTGGACCCTGAGTGAGAGCAGATAATTCTGGGGGCAGGAGGCGCTGAGAGACATGGACCTCTCAGCCCTTGCTGATTTTCCACGGAGAGCCTCGTGGAGCTGTGGCTTCGCCTGGAGGGGCTGGATGAGCAGCCGGCTCTGCTCACGGGACAAAGTGCACTGATGGATTAGGAGCTGGCAGATCTGAGCGAGGGACCACAGGAGTGCTCTGCGCCAGTCTGGCAACTTTGTGTTTAAGATTCAGACAGTTTCAAATCATTTGGTTCAGGGCAAAAAGGAAAACGTGAGCAACATCCTCTCTTAGTCGCTGACGGGTCCAACTGCTGAGAGGAGCGAACAGAGCCTGAGCCAGGGAGTCAGGCCAAGGAGAGGCCAGTGTCCCACAGCCCAGTGGCCGGGAGTCTTGGGCAAGTGAAGGGACCTTGCTGAGCCTCAGTGCCCTCGGCTCTACCATGAGATAACACACCTACCTGAGAGTGTCCCCCGAGGACTGGATGGGTTATGGCTCACATGGAGCTTGCTTAGTAAGGTGCATGGTACACAACAGGCGCACAATAACCACGTGTTCCATTTCTGGTTTGTGAACTACTATATTCCTGAGAAAGCCTTTGCTTCTCTGTACCTCAGGAGGAACGGGAAACAGGAAAGAGGATGGTCCCAGTGTGAAAAGGCACACACTGAACAAAAATGATTTTTCATGGCCAATTTAATTATAAAAGAAGACAGATATAGTCCGATACACAATGGGGTTTCTTCTACTTTTTCAAGATGATTTTATGAGTAAAGCTTCTAACAATGCAAATGCTTCTCATAGAAGAAAAGTCAAAAACATAGCCCAAGAAGTAACGCAAACCAGGTTTTAATCTACACACCCTATGAACTGCTGCCCAAGGGGAACTTGCTCATAAATTAGGCCAATAACCCCATCAGGTGTACAGGTTGCGGATAGTTTCCGTGAGATTATACCACTGAGAATACACACACGATTGAAACTATAACCCATACGTGGTAGGCTCACTGTTGCTACACAAAGGAGGAGAACCATGGCTATTTCTGAAGGATGGGACACCAGAGACAGATCTTTGGCTTCCTGGAAATCACAGGGCATGGACAGGATTTTATATTCAGGATCTGGTATGCAAATGCTTCCGAGGGAGGTAGTCAGCCCAGGGAAAAAGCCTGGAGCTGGTGAATAATATAACAGACACTGCAAATATGGAGCAGACTGAAAACGTGTGGAAAGCCAGAGACTTTGTAAGAAACTTCAAGAAATAAAATTATCAACATAATTTCATGAGTATGAGGATCTTCATCTTGAAAAAATGAGGTCCGTTACACAAATTCCTGCAGGTGAGACGGTGGCAGCCGAGATCCTGCCCTTACCCCTCCACTTCCCCTCTCTAGCCTGACTTGATACCGAATGCCTGCACTGGTGAGGGGGGTCCAGGTGACAGAGGTCAGCCTGGGACAAGAAGAATGAAAAGGCACATGATGGATGCCTTTTAAAAATTAAATCCAAGAATGCTTCCCTGGTGGCGCAGTGGTTGGGGTCCGCCTGCCGATGCAGGGGGCGCGGGTTCGTGCCCCGGTCCGGGAGGATCCCGCGTGCCGCGGAGCAGCTGGGCGTGTGAACCATGGCCGCTGGGCCAGCGCCTCCGGAGCCTGTGCTCCGCGACGGGAGAGGCCACGGCAATGAGAGGCCCACGTACTGCAAAAAAAAAACCAACCAAACAAACAAAAAAACACATTAAATCCAAGAATGTAATTCAAATCATCATGAGTCTGAGGACCTGTTTACAGGGATGCCACTCATAGCCTGTACTGGTTGTTGGATACAAAGAATATAGATGCTACCTCATGACCTACTAGAATCTTAATGTTCTTTATAATGGGAGTACTCACCATTTACATCTAGAACTGTGGAGACCTCCCTTTTATCCGATTGGAATGAGGCACTGTGTAAGACATACAGGAGTCTGACAGATAATGGCCAATAGAACCAGCCAAATCACATTCATCCAGTGAGTCCTGCTGGACTTCATTCTCTTCTACCGCCACCAGCTCCAGACTTGAGCTTTGTGGGGTCGGGAGGACTGATGATTAAACAGCAAATATTCATGAACACGGAGTCCTGGCGGGTTTTGATGGGAGGGTTAAGGGACCAGTTATGTTATGGGTTTGGTGTGCGTTGTGTTGGAGAATTTTAACCGAGGAGGTCAATAGACGAATCTGGACCAGCCATCTCGGTCCTTGTAATATTAAGCCAAGAATTGCAGATGAACACTTCGGGTACAAGTTCAAAGCAAAGTTTACTTAAAGCATAGACACACTCTCGGAGAGAGAGCGGACTGGCTTCTGCGATGTGAAACCAGCCCAGCTATAGGGGCGTGGGGTGTTTATAAGCGCTTTGAACCTAAGGGTAGGAGTTGGGTTAAGATCCAGTGACAAGGTCCCGTCACGTGAGTGACGGGTTATATTGCACATGCTTTTACCCATAATTCCATGTTTTCACCCAAATTCGCTAAGAAAAGCCCATGGCGGGGAGGGGGGGTGTTGAAACCACATGTAAATTCTATTATAATGATGACATAATGAGGTTGGGGTTATCTACGGTTATCGCTTGGCTCAAACTGCGCCTGCGTGCCTTGGGGAATTCCCCTTCGGCCAGGTGCTTCCTGCTGCTTCAGGACGTGCTGACCGCAACCTGTGCCTCAGACCCTCCTTGTTTGGCTCACATATCCTGAGTCTCCACCTCTGCCTTCCCCTGCTGCTCATCTGTAGCTAGCTGCCTAACAGTCACAGAAAAGAAATGGGAAGTCCCCATAAAGGGAGGTATAACAATCCTCTCCTATCTGGGGCCGGCGGGTGCTTGCAAAGGGAAAGGGAGAGAGAGGGAGGGGGAGAAAGTGAGCGTGACATGCTCTGAGCACTGATCAGAAACGAGCCCAGGAGGAAGGAGACTGAACTACCCCAGTACACAGCAGTCACATCACACACGCCTTCAGAAACCGTAAAGGCGGCTTCAACTATAGCATAAGTTTTTCGTGAAATTTACATGTAGCAGCCAAGTGAACAGGCTCTAGCAGCATAATGGGCTCCTAGAAGTCCTGTGTCTTCAAGGCCAATTTCTCTAATACTGAGATGTGATACGAATTTTTTTTCTCGTTCCTTTCCTTGCCATCAAATACCTGCCAGTGTGGTAAGGCCAAACAGGCAGAGGCAGATATGCATCTCATGCTGGTTTTAATAAAAAGGAGAGAACAGGAGACTGCAAGAAATCGGGTGGCTGATTAGTACCCCTGCATCAACTGACTGTAGGTTACTATAATTGAGAGGGATTCATAAAGGGGCCTATACAAGTACCACAGTGAAAACAGACAACATTATTAAAAGGGACACTTTGTGGTTGTCAGAATGGAAGAAATAGGCATATTCAGCACTTTCAGATTTCCCTGCATCTGATATGACCAGATGTCACCACTGAATTAAGACCCATGTTTCTTCATAGTTACCTAGAACAGATAAGGTCTTGGTCTTCCTCTTCCTCAAGAACAGTACGATTTCCTATGGATAAATTCAGACAGGGCCGGTAACATTAAGCAGATCATCCTGTGTACGATAATAATCCAGTATCCAATACTACCATGGGGACAAAAACATCACCAGTGGAACGATAGGATATTTTAAGAAGAATATTCCAGGAGGCCTCAGGTTGTGTCTTGTGTACTTGCCTTTGTTTGCTTTCCGGAGCCATCAGCCAAGATCTCCCTGACCTGGTAGATCCTCACCACGGTATCCTCTTCCAAGTCTGAATAAAAAGTTAAACACGTCTTTCCCCCACAGATTCTGGGGAATAGCTCACCTGCATTCTAACAGAATACTGTAATATTCAGGCTTTTCTCATAATATGCTGGCTGGTTTAGCAGAATGATGGATGGAATCTACAAAACCTTGAATCAGAATGAACGTTTGTTGCTACACTGAATCTTTGGCCATTCGTGGGGTAGGGAAATGCCAGGGCTCTGCCTTGGTTCATGGAAACATACAAACAAGGTGATGGTAGAGGTCTTCGTTTCCTGGTGCTCAGATGACTGCTTCACTAAGACAGCCAACTTAGAGGAGACAGACACTGGGGATGACAGCAGGGACACCAGGGAAAAAACAAATCCAAAAATCCAAGCCCATTGAAAGTCTTCTGTAAACGAACCAGTGATCATTTTTAAGTGATATGTGAGCAGACCACAGTTGTGCTAAAGCCTAGTCTGTGTCTTCACAGTGCTTTAGAATATGCATATGTTTGAATAAATGTGTGATATATATTTATATATGTTGCTATAATGATATGTTGAAGGGTTACATAAATCGTGGACAGGGTCAGTGAGAGGAAATGAAACAACCTTTTTGGTGGCTATTAAAACAAAATGTGGAGATAGCCTAATCCACCAGAGGGCAGACAGCAGAAGCAAGAAGAACTACAATCCTGCTGCTTGTGGAACAAAAACCACATTCACAGAAAGAGATAGACAAGATGAAAAGGCAGAGGGAAAAGGAACAAGATAAAACCCCAGAAAAACAACTAAATGAAGTGGAATGAGGTAAGCTTCCAGAAAAAAAATTCAGAATAATGATAGTGAAAATGATCCAGGACCTCAGAAAAAGAATGGAGGAAAAGATCAAGAAGATGCAAGAAATGCTTAACAAAGAACTAGAAGAATTAAAGAACAAACAAACAGAGATAAACAATACAATAACTGAAATGAAAATTACACTAGAAAGAATCAATAGCAGAATAACTGAGGCAGAAGAACGCATAAGTAACCTGGAAGACAGAATGGTGGAATTCACTGCTGCGAAACAGGATAAAGAAAAAAGAAGGAAAAGACATGAACCAGCCTAGGAGACCTCTGGGACAACATTAAATGCAACAACATTTGCATTATAGGGGTCCCAGAAGGATGAGAGGGAGGAAGGACCCGAGAAAATATTTGAAGAGATTATAGTCGAAAACTTCCCTAACATGGGAAGGGAAATAGCCACCCAAGTCCAGGAAGTGCAGAGAGTCCCATACAGTATAAACCCAAGGAGAAACACACTGAGACACATAGTAATCAAATTGGCAAAAATTAAAGACAAAGAAAAATTATTGAAAGCAACAAGGGAAAAACAACAAATAACATACAAGGGAACTCCCATAAGGTTAACAGCTGATTTCTCAGCAGAAACTCTACAAAGCAGAAGGGAGTGGCATGATATATTTAAAGTGATGAAAGGGAAGAACCTACAACCAAGATTACTGTACCTGGCTAGGATCACATTCAGATTCGACGGAGAAATCAAAAGCTTTATAGGTCTCAGGGAAGATGGTGAAAGAGTAAGACATGGAGATCACCTTCCTCCCCACAGATACATAAGAAATACATCTACACGTGGAACAACTCCTACAGAACACCTACTCAACGCTGGCAGAAGACCTCAGACCTCCCAAAAGGCAAGAAACTTCCCACGTACCTGGGTAGGGCAAAAGAAAAAAGAATAAACAGAGACAGAAGAATAGGGTCGGGATCTGCACCAGTGGGAGGGAGCTGTGAAGGAGGAAAGGTTTCCACACGCTAGGAAGCCCCTTCGTGGGTGGAGACTGGGGGTGGCAGAGGGGGGAAGCTTCGGAGCCACGGAGGAGAGCGCAGCAACAGCGGTGCGGAGGGCAAGGCGGAGAGATTCCCGCAGAGAGGATCGGTGCCAACCGGCACTCACCAGGCTGAGAGGCTTGTCTGCTCACCCGCAGGGGCGGGTGGGGCTGGGAACTGAGGCTCCAGCTTCGGAGGTAGGATCCCAGGGAGAGGACTGGCAGCATGAACACAGCCTGAAGGGGTTAGTGCACCACGGATAGCCGGGAGAGAGGCCTGGGAAATCTCTGGACCTGCCGAAGAGGCAGGAGACTTTTTCTTCCCTCTTTGTTTCCTGGTGTGCGAGGAGAGGGATTAAGAGCACTGCTTAAAGGAGCTCTAGAGACGGGCGCGAGCCGAGCCGTGGCTAACAGCGAGGACCCTAGAGACGGGCGTGAGACACTAAGGCCGCTGCTGCCGCCACCAAGAAGCCTGTGTGTGAGTACAGGTCACTATCCACACCGCCCCACCTGGGAGCCTGTGCAGCCCGCCACTGCCAGGGTCCCGGGATCCAGGGACAACTACCCCGGGAGAACGCACAGTGCGCCTTAGGCTGGTGCAACGTCCAACCAGCCTCTGCCGCTGCAGGCTTTCCCCGCATCCCTCCCCCTCCCTCCCCCCAGCCTGAGGGAGCCAGAGCCCCTGAATCAGCTGCTCCGTTAACTCCATCCTGTCTGAGCGAAGAACAGACGCCCTCTGGCGACCTACACGCAGAGGCGGGGCCAAATCCAAAGCTGAGCACCGGAAGCTGTGCGAACAAACAAGAGAAAGGGAAATTTCTCCCAGCAGCCTCAGGAGCAGCGGATTAAATCTCCACAATCAACTTGATGTACTCTGCATCTGTGGAATACCTGAATAGACAACGAATCATCCCAAACTGAGAAGGTGGACTTTGAGAGCAAGATTTATTATTTTTTCCACTTTTCCTCTTTTTGTGACTGTGTATGCTTCTGTGTGAGACTTCGTCTGTATAGCTTTGCTTTCACCGTTTGTCCTAGGGTTCTGTCCATCCGTTTATTTTTTATTCATTTATTTATTTTTTACTTAAAAATTTTTTTTCTTAATAATTATTTTTATTTTAATAACTATTTTATACAGGTGAATTCTATCAAAGATTTAGAGAAGAGCTAACACCTATCCTTCTCAAACTCTTCCAAAATATAGGAGAGGAAGGAACACTGCCAAACTCATTGTATGAGGCCACCATCACCCTGATACCAAAACCAAACAAAGATACTACAAAATAGAAAATTACAGACCAATATCACTGATGAACATAGATGCAAAAATCCTCAACAAAATACTAGCAAGTAGAATCTTGCACCACATTAAAAGGATCATACACCATAATCAAATGGGATTTACCCCAGGGATGAAAGGATTCTTCAATATATGCAAATCAAACAATGTGATACACCATATTAACAATTGAAGAAGAAAAAGTATATGATCATCTCAATAGATGCAGAAAAAGCGTTTGAGAAAACTCAACACCAATTTATGATAAAAACTCTCCAGAAAGTGGGCATAGATGGAACCCACCTCAACATAATAATGGCCATATATGACAAACACACAGCAAACATCATTCTCAATGGTGAAAAACTGAAATCATTTCCTCCGAGATCAGGAAAAAGACAAGGATGTCCACTCTTACCTCTATTATTCAACATAGTTTTGGAAGTCCTAGCCATGGCAATCAGAGAAGAAAAAGAAATAACAGGAATATAATTTGGAAAAGAAGAATAAAACTGTCCCTATTTGCAGATGACATGATACTATACATAAAGAATCCTAACGATGCCACCAGAAAACTACTAGAGCTCATCAATGAATTTGGTAACGTTTCAGGATACAAAATTAATGCACAGAAATCTCTTGCATTCCTATACACTAATGATGAAAAATCTGAAAGAGAAATTAAGGAAACACTCCCATTTACCATTGCAACAAAAAGAATAAAATGCCTAGGAATAAACCTACCTAGGGAGACAAAAGACCTATATGCAAGAAACTATAAGACACTGATGAAAGAAATTAAAGATGATACCAACAGATGGAGAGATATACCATGTTCTTGGATTGGAAGAATCAATATTGTGAAAATGACTATACTACCTAAAGCAATCTACAGATTCAATGCAATCCCTATCAAATCACCAATGGCATTTTTTACAGAACTAGGACAAAAGATCTTAAAATATGTATGGAGACACAGAAGACCCCAAATAGCCAACGCTATGAGGGGAAAAAAACAGATCTGGAGGAATCAGACTCCCTGATTTCAGAGTATACTGCAAAGCTACAGTAATCTAGACAGTATGGTACTGGCACAAAAACAGAAATATAGATCAATGAAACAGGATAGAAAGCCCAGAGATAAACCCACACACCTATGGTCAACTAATCTATGACAAAGGAGGCAAGGATATACAATGGAGAAAAGACAGTCTCTTCAATAAGTGGTGCTGGGAAAACTGGACAGCTACATTTAAAAGAATGAAATTAGAACACTCCCTAACACCATACTCCATACACAAAAATAAACTCAAAATGGATTAGAGACCTAAATGTAAGACTGGACACTATAAAACTCTTAGAAGAAGACATAAGAAGAACACTCTTTGACATGAATCACAGCAAGATCTCTTTAGATCCACCTCCTAGAGTAATGGAAATAAAAACAAAAATAAACAAATGGGACATAATGAAACTTCAAAGCTTTTGCACAGCACAGGAAACCATAAACAAGACGAAAAGACAGCCCTCAGAATGTGAGAAAATATTTGCAAACGAATCAACTGACAAAAGATTAATCTCCAAAATATATAAACAGCTCATGCAGCTCAATATTAAAGAAACAAACAACCCAATCCAAAAATGGGCAGAAGACCTAAATAGACATTTCTCCAAAGAAGTCATACAGATGGCCAAGATGCACATGAAAATCTGCTCAACATCACTAATTATTACAGAAATACAAATCAAAACTACAATGAGGTATCACCTCACACCAGTTAGAATGGGCAGCATCAGAATATCTACAAACAACAAATGCTGGAGAGGGTGTGGAGAAAAGAGAACCCTCTTGCACTGTTTGTGGGATGTAAATTGATACAGCCACTATGGAGAACAGTATGGAGGTTCCTTAGAAAACTAAAAATAGAATTACCATATGACCCAGCAATCCCACTACTGGGCATATACCCTGAGAAAAGCATAACTCAAAAAAACACATGAACCCCAATGTTCATTGCTGCACTATTTACAATAGCCAGGTCATGGAAGCAACCTAAATGCCCATCGACAGATGAAAGGATAAAGAAGATGTGGTACATATATACAATGGAATATTGCTCAGCCATAAAAAGGAATGAAATTGGGTCATTTGTAGAGACGTGGATGAATCTAGAGACTGTCATACAGAGTGAAGTAAGTCAGAAAGAGAAAAACAAATATTGTATATTAACGCATATATGTGGAACCTAGAAAAATGGTACAGATGAACTGGTTTGCAGAGCAGAAATTGAGACACAGATGTAGAGAACAAACTTATGGACACCAAGCGAGGATAGTGGTGGGGGGGGTGGGGGTGGAGGTGTGATGAATTGGGAGATTCGGATTGACATGTATACACTGATGTGTGTAAAATTGATGACTAATAAGAACCTGCTGTATAAAAAATAAATAAAATAAAATTCAAAAAATATGTGTACAAAGAAACAAGACTTTTCCCCCCTACTTTGTTTCTAATTTCTGCACGAGTCCCTAGGCTGAGTGGGGAAGAATAGGAAAGACAAACTGTCACGAAGAGCTCACCTCACTGTCTAACGCTTGAAGTCTAAGTTGAAAAGAATGATTTACTCTCTTGTCATTTTGTAACAATCCCCTATCTAAAAGTACTAAAGGGCAGTTCTTACATTTAGAGTGCCTCAGAATCAGCTGCGGAGATTACAGATCCTCCTTCCTGGGCTCCAATCCCCAGAGGTTTCGTTGGTGTGAGGCCCTAGAGTCTGCGTTTTTCACGTAAACACAAACCACATGTTTCTGATGCGGGTGGGCTGCAGATCCCAGTTGAAAACCTATTGTTCTATAAGACTGATTCAAACCTATAAATAAGCTTGTTTTCCTTTAAGAATCTTTAATTGAAAAGTGTATAAGTCATACCACAAATTGACATAAAGATCTCAAAGCATTCCTTGGGAAAAGTCCTTAGCTATGTTCTTTTGCCTGCCAGAATTAAAATCAAGCACTCACTGCGCAATTATTTCCTAGTAATGGTTGAAAAATTAAGCAACAACATGAACAAAAAACTCAACCATTGTCACCACCACCACCATCAATCACAAAAAGATCCATCAAAAGACTCAGGCCTGAGGTAGACACATGCTCTCCTTTCGTAGTAGATGAAGTGACCTCGACTTCTGCTTTTACACTTGGTTATTTAAGTATTTTCCATGAGCGCCTTTAGCTGTCACTACAGAGGAACTCACTGGCAGAGTTAGCAGAATGGATGAAAAGTCAGCCAATCTATGAAGTATTACTTAAAGATAAAGTATTAAAATTTGAGGACCTCTTGCCCTGTGGTTATTCAAGCATCCCAGCAATTCTTCCTTCATCCCTGTCTGCCAGGGCTGGAAGGCATTGATGGTGTAATCAGTAGTCAATGGAGAACTCAATATTACTTCTAAGAACTTCATTTTATGGATGTAACATTTATGAAAACAACAGCATATGAACCCAGTAAATCTCAGACCTGGTCAGGATCAATTACTTTTAGTAAAAATTCCTAAAAGGCATTCTTGTGTTTCACCTTTGAAAAGTAGTTCTTCACCCTAAAAAGAAAAAAAAGTTGCAAAAAATGTATCTTTGGAATGGAGGATTCTACAGTATTTAACTTTCCATAAATTATATTGTTTCCCTCTACATGTTAGAACCTGTTCTTAAAAGCAAATGTGTCGCCACCAATGTCTTCAATTTGCTGTAATTGCAATGAGAACCATCTTGGGTACACCTGAGCAGGAAACAGGGTGAGAGTTCTTTACGGAAAAAAAATGGAAAGGAAAAAACATACCTAATGTAATGCTTCAAACATGTACCAATATGTCTTGACTTGTCAGCCAAAGACAGACAGACAACCTGCAGATTTATACAGTGTTCATACGTCCCCCATCTTATTATGCTAAGGTGAATGTACTAGACACTTATTGAATTGGTGTTCTATGTCTGCTGTAATAAGTGACCATGAGTTTAGTGGCTTAAAAGAACACACATTTATTATATTACAGTTCTGTAGGTTAGGAGTCCAACAAAGGTCTCACTGGACTAAAATCAAGGGGTCAATAGGGCTGCCTTACCTTCTGGAGACTCTAGGGGATAATTTGTTTCCTTGTCTTTTCTGAAAAGGTTTTAGAGGTCACCCACATTCCTTGGCTTGTGCCCTCTTTATCCATCTTCACAACCAGCAGCAGCAGGTAGAGTCCTTCTCACTTTGCATCATCCTGACCTTCTTTTCTGCTTCCCAATTTTAAGGTCCCGTGTAATTACAGGGGGCCCATCTGAATAGTCCAGGATAATCGCCTCATCTCAAGGTCTTTATCCTAATCACAGCTGCAAAGTTTCCTTTTCTATGTGATGTAATATATTCACATGTTTGGGGAATTACAACAGGGACAACCTAGAGGGGGCATTATTCTGCTGCTGAGAACATTACTAACTAAGGTGCCAACTAATATTGGAATAAAGAAAAAAAAATTTGTCTACTTTCAATAAAGTTTAGTAAAATTAAGACAGTATATGAAAGTGCAATGTAGAACAGCAAAGCAAGACAAAGTCAAATCAGAACCCTAGAAACACTCCATTGATGACCATACTATTGCACAAGAAGTAGTCAGCTTAGGGCTTCCCTGGTGGCGCAGTGGTTGAGAGTCCACCTGTCGAGGCAGGGGACACGGGTTCATACCCCAGTCCAGCAAGATCCCACATGCTGCGGAGCGGCTAGGCCCGTGAGCTATGGCTGCTGAGCCTGTGCCTCCGGAGACTGTGCTTTGCAACGGGAGAGACCACGACAGTGAGAGGCCCGTGTACCGCAAGAAAAGCAAACAAACAAAAAAGAACTAGGTTAGTTAGGTTTCTTTTCCCAGATTAGTTTTCTTTTCCCAGATGTTGCTTCCCCACCCTCCCCCCACCCCCAGGTTGACTTTGATGGTGGAAATCTCATCCAAGACTAAGAGCCTGTGGTAGAGGAAGTAAAGGTGGTGGTGGAGTGGGTGCACCTGGGACCCCACTAACTTCTGACTATGAACTTTCAGCTGGTCTCCATGGAACAGATGGGTTTTCTCAGACCCACCCTTGCATAAACACCAGGTAGATAGGGGGGGACTCCATGCCCCTTTCCTTGGAACTTGGCCTTGTAAAGAAGCAGGCCTCAAAAGGTTAACCTGTCTGGGGCCTCCTGAACCAGATGTTCCAGGTCCCAGTAGAGAGCTTCCTGACTTTTGGTCACACATCCCCAGGGTCGGCCTAAGGCCCGTGCTGTCTGGGTTGGCTGTGGAGGATGAGCTCTTCAGGCAGAGCCATCTTGCTCTGTCTCCTCCAAACCAGGTTCTGACCAGAGAGCAATGTGTTCGTGTTTCTCAGGCTGGTGGAAGATACTCCCTCATCGTCCTCTCAGACTGGGGCAGCCCCTCCCCATGTTGGCCTGCTCTGGGGGTGGGGGAGAAGGGATGGGAGGATGGGAGCAAGAGGGGCAGGGACAAGGAGGAGGAGTGGGAACAAAAACACCTGGGGAGAAGGTAGGGGAGGATGGCAAGGAAGGGGAAGGCGGAAGCTGAGGAAGAATAAGGAGGACGATGACCAGAGCGTGAATGCCATGGAGGTTCTAGCTTCTGGTCCCAGAATGGCAGCTGCCTTCTCTTGAACTTCCCCTGACCTCATGCTGGACACACACACACCCCAGCCTCCTCTCTCATCCTCCAGACTCCTTTATTCCCACAAGAGCAGCCTCCCATGCCTTGATTCTGGGGATCTTTCCTTTCTCCCTAGGTTTCCCCAGAGCTAGGCACAGATTCCTCACCAGCAACCAAACCCTGGTCTGTGGTTCTGGAGAGTCCAAAGCATGGAAATCTCTCATGAGAAAAGGAAATGCAGGCCACATGGGGTCATGGGGTCACTCTGCAGAATCTCAATCCAGCTGTCCAAGTCATGCTAGGTTGATATTTGGGAAGATGTCAAACTCGTTCAAAAGAAATTCTAAGAAGATCCTTGGTGCAGGTCATTGTTACATGGAGTAAATTGCACTATGAAATCCTAAACCAGGTGATCAAACTTCATTCTAAAGTCACTGATCAGCCCTAACAAGGGCAAAACAGGTTGTGAGTACTAATTACAGGGAATGAACAAAACTGGGGCAGATCCCACAAAGGCCAGGTAGGAGAAACTTCTTGGGCCAATGGCTAAGTAACCTCCTATATTAGTCAGCTTGGGCTGCCATAAAAAATTACCATAGACTGGGTGGCTTAACCAGAAATCTGTTTTCACACATTCTGGAGGCTGGAAGTCCAAAATCAAGATTGATGTTCTTGCCAATTCAGTTTCCAATGCGAGCTGTCTTCATGGCATGCAGATAGCAGATGCCTCACTGCGTCTTCACATAGCCTTTTCTCCTTGCTTGAGCTGGGGTAGGGCAGGAGCCCAAGCTCTCTGGTATCACCTCTTGTAAGGACACTAATCCTATCAGATCAGGGTCCCAAGGCTATGACCTCATTTAATCTTAATTACTTCCTTAAAGGCCCCTTCTCCAAATACAGCCCTACAGGGATTAGGGTTCAAGATATGAATTTGGGGGGCGGGTGGTGGAACACATACATTCAGTTCCTAACACCTTCTCCAGCCTCCTCCTCCCATGAAGGCATTTGCAGCTCTCAGCTCTGGTCCCTGGGAACTTCCCAGGCCCTGGGGCCTCAGATTCCTCTCCCCACAGACTTTCTCCTTCTCTCTCTCTGACTCAAACGCCTCAACACGGGGCACAGCTGTTGACTGGCTGACACTCAAAGGCAGTGAACTCAGTTGCTTTCACCTGGCTGACTTTCAGAAGAGAGGGGCCACCACTGACTGATATGTTTGCAGAAATGTGTTCACTGAGGAGACTGGCTGTGGCGGCAGAATAATGCTTCCCCAAAGATGTCCACATCCTGGTCCCTGGAATTTGTGAACGTGTTACTTGACATGGCAAAAGAGACTTTGCAAGTGTGATTAAATTAAGGAACTTGACATAGGCGGGGGGGTGGGTTATCCTGGTGGGTCCAATGACAAGGGTCCATATAAGTGAAAGAGGGAGGAAGGAGAGTTGGTGTCAGAATAATGTGTTTTGAGAACAACTTGATCAGCCGTGACTGGCTATGAAGATGGAAGGGAGCTGTGTGAGTAGAATGTGAGCATCTTCTAGAGGCTGGAAAAGGCAAAGAAAGAGGTCCTCCCTTAGAGCCTCCAGAAAGAACCTCAACTCCACTGTCACATTAATTTTAGCCCAGTGAGGTGCATCTTGGACTTCTGACCTCCAGAACCATAAGATAATAAATGCGTGTTTTTATAAGCCACTAACTGTGTGGTAATGTGTTACAGTAACAACAGGAAACTCCTACATTGGACATTGGTGGATAGAGAGGATTTAGAACCAGTTTTGGTGGCTATTTCTTACCATGGCTTTAGATCAATTACTCTACCCCCAGAAATATGAACTTTCAAACTTTTCAATTCTCAGTGGAGATAATGTAAATAATACTGGATGATGTACCCACCATCCCTGTATAAGAGGTTGAAACCCTCATCCTGTGCTCAGGGATAAACATCTAGTATGCTCCGAGGTTGGGTCGTGTACACGTGTATATTTGAGGCAGGGTTGCAGTGGCTTGGGCACTGGATTTATAATGTTATCCACAGGGCTGGCTGCAGGGTGTTGGGTACAGGGGGGGTCTTTTGCCATATCTAAGCCATCTAGTATCTGAGCCCCCTTTGTATGAGGAACTTCCCACATTCTGCAACTTTTAAGGATCACATACTTGCTTTCTTAGTTTTCCTAGGGGCTAAGATGTGGGTCTATTACCAAGAGCTGGCCAATCCCCATCAGCAACAACTACTCCAGCATTTGACAGGAGTTGAGAGACACAAGGAGTAGGCCCTGGAGAAATTTTTTCTGTCCCCTGCAACAGAAGAATCTCCCTACCTCAAGATCCTTAGTTTAACACCGACCAGGTGCAGCAGAAGTCATGGAACCATTGGAGGTGTCTAGTGTCCAGGGCCAGTAGTGTCACCTGTGCAAAGCTACAGGGTCTGTCACTCAGCAGGGGGCACTAGTGTCCTTCCCATTTGGTCTGTGTGCTCCCTTCCATTGGCCTTTCTTATTCTTCCCTGCTTGTACAGTCTGGTTCTCCAGTTTGCTGGAGATTCTCTGAGCTATTACTATCCCTGGAATAAAGCATATTTCAGATGAAATGAGCCAGAATTTATTTCTGGTGGTTGCAGACAGAGAAAGGAGGGGAAAGGGGGAAAGCAGGGGAGGAAAGGAAGCTTCTTCCTGGAAGTTAGCTGGGTGCTGAGTTCCTTTGTTGTTGACTCCAAGATTCTCCAGAAGAGTCAACTTCCCCCTTAAGCCAAAGGCACCCTCAAGGATCAAGTTACACCACTCCTTGCTCTCTGGTCTGAAAACACAAGTTAGCTGCTTTCTGCAGTCTTCCCCCTCCCCGCCCTCAGGTCTAACCCAGTCTTACCCAGTAAGAGAAAACCAACCAACCAACCTCTCTTC
The DNA here is from genome assembly GCF_003031525.2 of Neophocaena asiaeorientalis asiaeorientalis. Taxonomy (NCBI): domain Eukaryota; kingdom Metazoa; phylum Chordata; class Mammalia; order Artiodactyla; family Phocoenidae; genus Neophocaena; species Neophocaena asiaeorientalis. The sequence goes on from NW_020175191.1 coordinate 8,259,645, forward strand.
AAGCAAACAAGTCATCTTTCTATCCCTTATCTTGGTCATCAGCTTCTTTTTCAGAATCTTCATTCCTTGTATTCTGTATAGGGGGGGGAAAGGAAAAACATGGTCCCTGGGATACCACGAGATTGAAGTATAGAAGGACGTGCACAGAAAATGCACCGAGTAGCACTCTGAGATGAAACCCTGAATCTGTATGTCTATACACAAGATACATACATATATACTTGTATCCATTGTTTTACAACTTCTTTAATACTTAAAAAATTTTTGGATCAGCATAACACACGATCCCAGAATTCCTTTCCCCGGCGTGTAACGCAGGACAAAAGGTAAGAATTCGAGGAGACTGGCAAAATCCGGCTGTATCTCAGATAAAGGATAAGAGGCGTGTTACCTCGGCTAGGTGGGCTCCCGAAGTGGGCGGACATTGTGACGTCACTTCCCCTTCAGCAGCCGGCCCGCCCATTGGTCATCTCGGCAGGGCGGGGACAGGGCAGGGGTTGGAGGAGAGGAGCCGCCTTAGAGGTCAAGAATGGGGCTTGGCTTATGTAAATCTTGCAGCTTATGGGTACAACAATTCCCCGCGAGCCACTTCCCGGGCTGTGGAAGTTTTCCGGAGAAGTTGCTTGGATTTTATTAGCAGAGTCGTTTGGAGGGGCTGAGAGGGGTGGAAGGGGAGGGGGTGCGGAGGGTGGGTGGGGAGCGTGTGTGTACAGTGTAGGCGTCTAAGGCTGTACGGGGAGGCGGGGAAACTATTTCATACTTACCTGGCAGGGGAAATACCATTATCATGAAGATGGTTTTCCCAAGATGAGGCTCACCCATTGCACTTCGGGTGTGCTGACGCTTGCGATTTCCCCAAATGTGGGAAACTCGACTGCATAATTTGTGGTAGTGGGGGACTGCGTGCGCGCTTTCCCCCTGCAATTCGTGTTTAATAATAGAAATAATTTGTGTAACTCGTATAATGTGCGGCGCGGGTTTCTGTGTTTTTATTTCGGTCTTTGTAAAGGCGTTAAAAAGTAAATACCGGGTTTTCATAATGGCATAGTTGGGGGGGGGGGTTCACCTGCTGGCGTGGGGGGTGTAGGCTCGTGCCCGGGTTCGCGAGAATCCCGCGTCTCGGGGAGTGGTGGGGGTCTGTGGGCCATGGCCGCTAGACGTGCGCGTCGGGAGCTTGTGCTGCGCGGGAAAAGGAGCCACGGCGATAAGAGGCCCCCATACTTAAAAAAAAAAAAAGTAGATATGGTATGGAAAAGTAGGCGCGGGTTTTATTTCTCTTTTTGTGGGGAACCGCGTATGAATTTTCCAAGCAAGTGATGAGGTGTTTTACAGAAAGCGTGTTCGAAAAATTATTTTAGTCCTTTAGTTTCTTAGTCTGACTGCTCCTTACTCCGCAGTAAATAGGGTTTCCGCAGCTTTTTTTTTTTTTTTTTTTTTTTTTACAAGTTAGGCTTTCGCAATAAAAATCTCCCAGAAGCTTTGAAACACAGCTTTTTTTTTTTAAAAGGCGAGTAGTATGCGGGTTTTCCTGGCAGTGCAGTGGTTAAGGTTTCCCGCGCGGCGCGGAGTACGGGGGCGAGCCTACCAGGTGTCCCCGTGTTGGAATTATTGTATTCTCTGCACTTGAAGGCTTTGCTCCGCAGCAACAAAAGCCACATCGTCAGAAAGTACGGCGATGAGTAGTAGCTACCGCTACGGCTTGCCGCAATAAGAAAAAAGTCCGCGCGTAGCAACGGCGACCCAACGCAGCCGGAAATCAGTGAAATTAATTTTTTAAAAAGTAAGAGTCTGATGAAAAATGGTAGTGAGTTTATGCTGAGGAATGGGAAACTATGGGTCCAATTTATTGCTTGGAGAGTTTGCAATCAATACGCACGAGGGCAAACTGAAATGGAGCCCAGTGGACCTTGTTGAGTTGAGAGCACGGAGCAGACAGCAGGAAAACCGCAGGAGTTATCTTTCAGCAGACAGACTCACAGAGATGAGAAAGATACTGAAAGTAAATTAGAACTACAAAGGAGAATCTGTTCATCGTGCAGCACAGTACGGAGCAGTGCGGCCGTAGGAGGAAACTCCCTAAGGGCAGGAGAAATCTTCGACAAGATCAGACTCACACAGGTCGTGCTTCTTACTAGACTAAAGGGAAAAACAACAAAAATTCGTAATTGTACGCGGTATACCATCTTGCCTGAGTAGCGGAAGCTGGTTAGCCCCAGACGGAGCGCTGCTCGGAACCACTTCGCAAATCCTAAAAGCAATACCGTGAAACGATCAAGCTGTTTGCAAGTAACTTAACTGCATCCGTCAGCAAAGTTCAGCGTTTACAGGAACACAACTGTCCAGCTTCCAACAAGGCACCATTCACAATGCCTGGTCTATCAGAGATTTTGAGGTAGCCAAAGAGGCAGGAGGAATGACCCATAATGCAGAGACACATCGGTCATTTGCAAATGACCCAGAGCTGATACAGATGTTAGAATCACCAGAGGAGGACGTTAAAACATTTATTCCACCTGTATTCCGTAACTTAAAACATTTAAATATACACACGGCAAAACATTAAAAAAAAAAAAAAAAGACCCGCTCTAACGTAAAGAGATGAAAACTACACTGTCTGAAAGGAAACGTACGTACTACAAGGGATTAACAATGAGCAATTCGAAAACACAGAAGAAAAAATTTTGAATAGGAATTGTCTTGACTTTGCAGAACACTTGGCGTAGAAAGCGACAGTCCCAAACGAAAGGGCGGAGGCGTCCTGAGATGGGGCGGTGAATACTCCGCGCGGGTGGTGCCATGGAGCTTGATTTATGACGTCGCAGCTTGAGTAAGGGATGGCCGCCACCCGTGTGCGTGTGCCTTCATCCTCTGGCAGTTGTCCTGGAACGTACAAGGCAGATGACTTAGTGAGGGCAGCCCTCAGGTGGTGCAAAGAGACCAGGGGGTACCAGGTAAAAACCGGGAGCAGGCGGAGATCAGCTGACTGGAGATTTCGGGAAAGGGTCTCTGGGGAGGAACTGAAAGGGCAGACGCATAAAAGCGACAGCTGAGACCTCGCTCATCGCATTCTAAGACCAATCTTCGTCCCTGGGTGGGCTCGAACCACCAACCTTTCGGTTAACAGCCGAACGCGCTAACCGATTGCGCCACAGAGACGAGCGGCTGCGAGGTTTTCTTGTAATATCCTGGAATCAGAATGTATTCCTCGTCCCTTCCAACGCCAGCGGAAAAGAGATTCAAATGTATCTTGTCCAACCTCGCTGGCGCCATAGACACTGAGTCTCGTCGTCGGGCACGTCCGGCCGTGGACACCGAGCCCGAGTGAGCTGGGGTCTCCGACGAAGCCACGCCGGGCCCACGACCATCCTCGCCTGCTCCTGGCTGCCTCGAAAGCGGCCCCTCTACACGAGACGACTGCCGCCTCTCTCGGGCTCAAGTCCTCCATCTCCCACTCGTGATCGGCCTCACCCGTCGCGCTCACCGCAAGTTCCCCTCCAGGCCCGGGTGGTCGTACGGGGGAAGGACAGCAATCGGCTGTGCCCCCACCGTTCTGCCCGCTCTGGGCGCCTCCAGAGAAGGGCTCCACGAGGCACAACCGGGAGTTTGTTCACCAGGCAGCCCCTCGCCCGGAGCAGGGCCTGGCATTCAGCAGTCGCTCAATAAATGCCTCGCGGAGGATGCATTCCGCCGCCGGGGCCCGGCGTGGTGGGTAGACCAAGAATTCTTATGCCACCTGTAAGGTTTTAGTCCTCGAGGAACCTAGATTTTTCAGATCAGCTGTTCTTCAAAACCTTTCTTCTAGCAGCTGATTTAGAACCAGATAAAAGTCCTAGAAAGGCCAGGAGGGCACCACCCCGTCCGGCTCTCAACTCCCCACCCAAGGCGGTGCTGCGGCCTCAGCCTGCGGGTGCAGGTGTCGGGTCTGAGAGCCGTGAAGCAGGAAAGCTGCAAAGGAGAAAGACGGCTGGGCTAACGTGGATCCGACCACAGCTCCTTAGGTCCCTGGTGGAGCACAGTGGTCGTGGTGTGATTGGTGCGGTGATGGGAGCCTGCCTGCTTGGGTCTGAACTCGAATCCTAACAGAAATCCAGCCCGTGCCTGATCACCCCCGGCAACACCGTATGGTTCTACCTTTTGGACTTGGTGCCTTGCCCCCTACTGGCCACAGAGCAGGCGGGAGAGGTGGCGAGGCGCACACCCCATCGGAGGACTCCACGTTCTGAGGACGCCCAAGACTCCGCCCGAGACCCCCACGGCCTGGAGTCAGCATTCCCTCCAGCTGCGCCCTCGCTGACGCTCCCGGTGCCGCCCACTCTGAGGAGAGCGCCTGCGGCTCCAAGAACAAACTTCTCCGCTAACTGGGGGCATTTGGCTGGGTTCATTTGTTACATTGTGTTTTCGATGTCTAGAGGCGACATTTAAAAAATTAATTTTATAATGATTAAAAAAAATGAATGTGGTTCCCAACTCAAATCAAACCAAACACGGCATATTCACTACAGTCTAGCCTTGACTATAAGATCTGCGCGTGTCTCAAAGGCCTGGAGGGAGGTGGGTCAGGGATCCCTGCTCTCCTCAGACGCCGGAATCCGCAGCCCGGGCTCCCCTTTCTGGCTGAGCTTGGGATGAAAGGATGAGATTTCCTAGAGTCCAGGTTCAGCTCTTAGCCTAAGAGTGCCTTTTCGTGTCCAATGGAGACTTAGGAGCGAGCAGTTCTGAATAAAATGGGTATAAACTGGGATAGGATCCATTAATATTCGGAATAATAAATAGGGCACCTGAATACAATACAGTACTGGCCATCCAGGTCTGGAACCCTCGACCCGAAAGCTAAGACGCTGTCACCCTGGCTGCTCAGCGACGTCACAGCCCCGCACCACGACCAATTACAGAGACAAGCGCGCAGTTACAAGACGTGCGGTGCGAAGCCCCCTCGCGGGGCAGGACTCAGTGGGCGCAGCCTCTGCCTTTTGCCCCCGAGACCCAGGGTGACCCGACGAGGGGGTGCCACCGGCTCGGTCGCTGCGCCCCTGGGCGGCGGGGCCGGGGCCTCCGGTGGCCAACGACGGGCAGAGTCGCCAGGGTCCAGCGGGGACGCCGCGGGCTCGTCCCCTCACCTGCCCTCCACGTCCGCGTGGACCGCGCGGACCGCGCCTCTCCGGGACGCGGGAGCGGGAAAGCACGTCCCCTCTGAGGAGTAAAAAATCCTTCTTCTAACTGAACAGAAAGGTCCCACCGAGATTTGAACTCGGATCGCTGGATTCAGAGTCCAGAGTGCTCACCATTACACCACGGAACCCTCTAACGGCCGCTCCGCTGCTCCCTCCACTGAGCCAGGCCGCGCACAGCCCCGCGGGCCCAGGAGCGGCCTCCCGCCGGGCGCTCTCGTCACTGCGCCCCGAGCCCACTTCCTCCGCGACGCCAGGAGGCGCCTGACTCGCCTGCCCTCGGCCGTCTCTTCAGGTTTGCTGGTCATAGAATGAGATGAAATCCATTCGGAGTGAACGACAGGGAATAACTTTTAGGGCTCCCCTAAATCCCCCTGCTCTGCCGCCATTTCTAGAGTTTTCTGCCCTGAGGTAAAATTCCCGCGAGGAAAAAAAAAAGTTCCTTTCCTCTTCTTTCCAAGTGTCCTCTTCCCGCTGCCCTGGGAGGTCTGAAGACCCTCAGGACAGCCCTTGGGACTTCGTGGGATTGCCTCCTCCTCCGCCTCCGATTCTACTCTCGAGAGCCCTCTCTTGCTGTCTTCCTCCTCATCTTTCCCGCTTCCTGCATCTGCTTTGCTATCATTCGTCCTCACTTTCCCTGCGCCCGCCCCAGTACACAGCTTAGGCTATAAGAACATGGGGAAGAGCGGCCACAGTGTGACAGGAAGGTGAGGAACATTTTCCATCAACGAGAGAAGCCCGACTGCTTCTCGGGTCAGGACCCTTTAGGGGACTTTGCTCGAGGGAGTGGCTGAGCGTCTATAGCCAGTGCTCGAGGCCTGGGCAGCGCGGGCCTTTTGCCCGCCCGGGACTACCCTGGAGCCGGGGTGACTCCAAGATGAAGAACTTTGGGTTCGGCGCAGCTCCTGGGAGATTGGTCAAATGCCACGAAAGTGAACCGTCAGCACTCTTCTCCTTTAGACCTTCAATTGGGAATAATCAGTGGCTCATATCGCCCCCTCGTGGCTACATCCAGTACCGCGCACAATGATGGGGTGCAGTAGATACCGGAAAATTCAAAGAACGCTGGGCGATACTCAGGACCTTGAAATTAAAAGTCCGACAAACTACCGACTAAAATACATTCATGGAGGGGAAAAAAGCATGCTCCTCCCTTTTGGCTACAAGCCAAAAAAGGGCTTGAAAAAGCAACTTTCTAATATTTTAGGATTCAGGCAGAAGAAAGATGAATGGGTCATAGAATGTCCCACCTTCCGCAGCCAGCCTTCTCATTTTAAAATTTCCAGTGGCCCAGAGACTCTGCTGTAGGTCTCCCACCACCATCTGTGCACAACCCAACATCTGAGCGTCTGGACACTCATAACTCTTGAGTAGAGAGTGGGATCTTACACTCATTGTGTGGAAAGGGAGAGAAGAAGAGAAAAGGTCTTGCCCCTTAGACTGAAGTATATTAGTCAGATTCAGTGGGGAATTATAAATGAGCCAGAGCTGTGGTTTATGTCCTGTTAACAGCGGTTACTCTTAGGGAAGTTAGTGTGGAGGAGAAGAATTGAAATTTTTCCTGGTACATTCTTTTATCATGTAACTTACAAAGAATATATACAGGTGTAGCTTGGGTCTAAGAAAGAAAGGAAAAGAAAAAATGAAAGAAAGATGCTTCAGATGCCAGCGCAGAGGCAATTTAATTGGGGAGGGGGAAGGAGAGCCTCTTTGGGGAGAGAACTCGGAGAGGGTGCCAGAATTCTGAGAAGATCCCTGGGGATAAAGCTGGAGCTGCACTAGGACCAACTGGGGCAGAGGAAGGAGGTTTGGCTGCTGGGCTGAGCAGCATTCGCCTACAGCTGGGTTCTTCTGGGATCTATCCCTGCCCTCATACTCTCCTCTAAATCAGATGGCTCTCAAAACCACGCTCCCCCTCCTAACGCTGTCTGTGCTTGTGAAATGAGTGTGATCACAAAGGTTAATGATTTCATAATGATTGGACCCCATTTCCCATATTTAAGAATGACCAGTTAATACATAACATACCTAGAGTACTTTGCAGCCATAAATGTGAGGAATATCTTTATGAATCAATATGGATTTATTTCCAGAATGTGTTTTTATGTGGAAAACAAAAGGCAAGGTACAAAAGAGCAGGTACACAGTGTTACCAATCCCGGTCTTTGGACTTTTCAGTCAATAGAAATTGATGAGGCCAGATGAGAATTTCAGGCAAGGCTTTACTGGGGCTTGTGCTGCAGCACAAGGGAGTGAAACCTAGAAACAGGTGCCCTTGCTTGCTCCCAGAGAGAAGCTGCTTGGGTCGTTAAAAGGAGTAACAACAGGGGCAGTCCATGGATTGGTCAGGGGACCTAGTTTAGGTGGTCTGCCCACCCCCTTGGTGGTGTTGTGTGCAGGGATCAGGTGCAGTACCCTGCTTTTGCTCCAGGCACCTCAGAAATGGCAGTTGGTTTGTGGCCTTTTTGTAGCGTATTGTTCATAATTGTCCCAACAGTGAAGGTGTGCAGTTATTTTTAGTCAATTATAGCTTCTTTGTATTCTGTTGCTCTAGGAGATGTTTGTCCAGGTGCAAGCCCTCCAGTAAAGGGTCCTAGGTCCCTGCCTATCTCAACAGAATGCTATCTTTTATGTAAGGAAAAGGGGAAATAGATATGCTTATCTTGCAGGAAGGATAGGCCAGAAACTAATGAAAATGTTTTTATCTAGGGTTGCACAGGAATGGAGTCTAAGATATGGAGATGAGAGGGGATTTTTTCTAAGTGTATCTTACAGTTTTCATTTTTTAAACGATGTCACTGTTTTACATATTCCAAAAGAGGATGAAAAAGCTAATCTTAAAATTTAAAAATAAAAGCAAAACAAAAGAATTTAATTATATATCAAATGATAGTATAACCACATAGAATATAATTAATTCAAGTAAATTTTGAAAGCAGTGCTTGTCTGTACACCCATAGTGGGATATATCCTAAGGACATCTTGAACTTTACTTAATAGGTTTAAGGTTGGTCGTAGAATTGGTATAATAATTCTGAAGCTGTCTTGTGTGTATAGTAGGATAGAGCAAATAAGTAAAAATGTTGATATTGTCAGGAATCAAGGTTATCAACTTGGGAGATGGAGGACAAAATTGTGAAATGGGAGGAGCTGAGGAAGAACCTTATAGTGTTGGATTGGAATTGGAGATAGCCATATCAACTAATTGGTACCGAGTCCAAGCTCTCCTACCGTGTGCTGCACAACAGGCCAGTAAATTGAGAGATGAGTTGTTAGGACAAGAAAAAGTGACTTGATTCAGAAAGCCAGCAGACAGAGAAGATGGCAGACTAATGTCCCAAAGAACCGTCCTATGGAGTTAGAATTCAGGCTTCTTTTATACTGAAAGGGGAGGGAAAGTGATGGGTTATTGAAAATTTCTTGGTGCCAGAATCATTTGTTCTTGCAGCTGTCTGAGTAGGTCTGATCACAGTGTTCCTATAAACCTCCAACAAGACATTATGCCTTTTAAAGTTCAGAGCCTTGAGAATGGGCTGTCTTTATATTTCAGGCTATAGGCAACATTATTTTAGTTATTAACTTGTAGCAAAAGCAATAGAATACAAAGTTTAAAGTAAAAGAACCAGATCCAATCTGGAGTCAAATTTGTTCTTCCCTATTACAAAATGATACCCACTGATAAGGTCTAGAAGCAGTGATACCTCACAGCAATGAGCTCATCTAGTGGTCAGTTTCTAAATACCATTTGTCTGGGATCCCTTGTAGAAATGCCTGATTTTGTGTTGGGGGAGAAAAGTATAAGTGAGCCTGCAACATTTTGTTGTGTCCAAAGACTAGTAGAGACATGTCAAAAGATCACAGAAGCCAGCCTGAAAAGTTCCCCTGTTTAAACTGGAGACCAATGGAGCATCAAAAAGAATAATGATTATATTATTACATACTGAATGAGAGAGGAATCCATATAATATATATGTAGTATACACATAGTATAATCCATGTGCTATTCTTAAAGAAAAGATGGAGGAGGGAAAGCTGTATTTTATAGAAGAATAGCAGTTAATAAGTGTGGAAGGAAAAATAAGGTTGTTTGTTAGAGTCCATGTTTACAAGAAATGATTAAGTTTTCATTTTTGCAGGGGGGACCAAAGCTAAACTGGGTGACCACAGGTTTTCTGTTTATCTCAGGTTTTAGATGTGTTTATTTTCTTGACTGCAGATGGTGTAAATGTTTATTCATAATGGTGAAAGGGCAAAATGTCAGTTTTACTACCCTAGTTCCTCTCTGTAGTCAAATTTCTACCTGTAAGGCATGGTTCCATTCACCTAAGTGCTTGGCAATTTTCTGGTTCTATACAATTATTTTGAATTTTTATTTTATTTGACAAGTTTTATTTGCATAGATGTAAAAAGAAATGTTGATTAATGCCCATAAACATCCTTGTTAACATATAGTTAATATAATTAGATACTAAGGCTATGAGTTAACTTCTTTCTGGAAGCCTTGTAAAGCCTCTGGGGTTGTAATTTATTTTGGAGGGAATGCAAGAAGTATTTTATTCTCTTACCAGTTTTACTGAGATCAAGAACTAATAATTATCCAGACTACCTCTACCAGGATTTATCTGTTGCACCTAAAACTGTATGGGTCCTCTTTCCCTAAGATCCCCATACTTGTCAATGTTGTGGCCTATAGAAAGGGACATCTTTTAGTATCTGTAAGCCTGGGATTCCATAAGCCGTATACCAGGTAAGAGACCATTTTTCTGAAAGGACTTTGTAGGCATCATTTCTATAAGTGAAGTATGGCTCTTATGCCTTAAAGTGAGTTTGCACACCAAATTTAACAAGATCTGTTGCATGGTCATATATTACAACGTAATTACAATATAATATATTATTATGTTCTGGTAGGAAGAATAAGGATTCTTACTGAATATTTGTAAGTAACTACAAGATCATGAAAAATAAAGGAATTTAATAAAAGCATTTTCCATTATGTTTAACTATTGTTACATTATGCTGAATAGTTTTGTAAGCCAATCAACACATATGTTTTTTTTTTTCTTGGCCGTGCCACGTGGCATGTGGGATCCTAGTTCCCAGACCAGGGATCGAACCTGTGTCCCCCTGCAGTGGAAGCATGGAGTCCCAACCACTGGACCACCAGGGAATTTACCATATTATTTTCTATAGAGTCATTATTCTTAGATTTTCTTGATGTTTAATTGGCTTACAGTCTATAGTAAGACTTCCCCAGGATGTCTTTTCAGTATTCCAAAGACTCAGGTATCATGAAATACCTTTTAAACAATGTTTCATTTCAGTTTGTACAAATAGACCCTGTTAAATTGAGGAATCAAGGTATATTAAAAAGAAAAAGAGTTTTCTCATATGCACACTAAAGAGAATATTAACCACAATTTGATTAGTTCTTTTGGTACATTTAGACCCAGTAATTAATTCATGTTTTGTTGATCTTGGGTAAATAATCTACTTCCTTACAAAGTCATCTGCTTCTGGGTCAAAGAGTCCTGGAAATCCTTGCAGGAATCCTTGTACAAGTTGGAGTTACTTGCACAGTCTGACAAATGTCTGTCTGAGGTGATGATGTTAGCTTACACTGGAAGCTGTACCCATGAGTCTATTTCCTGTACTATTAACAGTTAAGACTAGATACAGTCTTTTACTGAGGCTCTTTTGATGTTTCTTTCAGAAGCCTCAATTTCTTTCTAATCTGTAGTTTGTAGGAGGGACATTGCATAAGGGAAAAGCAAAAATCACTCTGTATGAAAAGACTGAATGGCTCTGGATAATTCTATATTATAACCAAAAATCTCAGTATGGCTAAAAGTGCAGTTGCCTATAGAAATATACACAAAATGAATTAATTAGAATTTAATCATTGATTACCCTGAGACTTGCATCAATTAAGCCATTAAGTTATGTCTTCCTTGCTAACATAGGGAGTTTGACAGCATTCATGATTGGGGGTATGCAGGTAAAATGGTGTTCAATCTCTCTCTCTCTCCCTCTCCCTCTCCCTCCCCCTCCCCCCTCTCCACCCACATACAACTGCCTTATTTGTACAGATTTACTATAAATAGCTTTATGCATTTAGTAAGTTACAAGCCAATAAATTCAACTGAGCAGTTGTGAAGTCTAACATGCAAGAGCTTGACTTAAACTTAGACAGTGATTCACGATATTTCTGACATGTCTTCAACTGGTGAAAGAGAATATTTGGTTTCCTTCTTATTTTCAACGTGTTATTTGACTATCTTCCCAATGAACATATTTCATGTTCTTCTTTACCATTCTTGTTTTTGCTTTTGGATCAGAAGCAATATGACTTGCATATACTTAAGCCCAAATAAAGCTCTTATATTTCTGTTGAACAGTTTCAATGCCTGTCAACATATTTTGCTGAAAAGTCAAGATTTTCAAGTCTACCTTGGTTATATTTAATTTCAGCTTCCTGCTGACAGCATCCCTAGATCTGACAGGGTGTGTTGTGTGGATTTGTCACCATAAGCTCCTCTAAACTAAAGGCTTCTTTGCATAATTGTGTTCATTGATGTATAGTTCTACAAGTTTACGCTATGCTTCTTTGTCCCCAACCCAGATTCTTCTAAATACTCATTCATGTTAATTCTGAACTGCTTTCACATTTCCCCAGGGTGTTTGAATTTCAATTTTATGTTTTCTTATAAAAGTATCAGCTGGATCTTTTGTAAAATTGGGTCACATACCTATATAACATCATTATATCTTTCCATGGTGTCAGATTTCACTTGACTCTGTGACTGCCAGGAAACTTCAACTCCTGAAGGCAAAACAATGCCAAGGCATACTGACCATAGCCTAGGGCTGCAATCATTACCTATTCACATATTATCCAACTACCATCTCCAACCATAGAAGCATATTCACTAATTAACTCTTAAACTTTTACCATTTGACCACTATTTCAGGAAATTTGTTCTTTCCTTTTTTTCATTTTATCTCACATCTTCTTCCTAAAGCTCAAATCTTCTAAAAGATAAGACCTTTGTCATCTTTCCAGGATCTAAAGGCAGCTGTGCACTTTCCCTGGAGAATTTTTTTTTTGAATTTTATTTTTTTATACAGTAGGTTCTTATTAGTTATCCATTTTATACATATTAGTGTATACATGTCAATCACAATCTCCCAATTCATCACACCACACCACCACTACCCCCCTGCCACTTTCCCCCGTTGGTGTCCATAGGTTTGTTCTCTACATCCGTGTTTCTCTTTCTGCCCTGCAAACCGGTTCATCTGTACCATTTTTCTAGCTTCCACATATATGCATTAATATACAATATTTTTATTCTCTTTCTGACTTACTTCACTCTGTATGACAGTCTCTAGATCCATCCACGTCTCTACAAATGACCCAATTGCGTTCATTTTTATGGCTGAAAAATATTCCATTGTATATATGTACCACATCTTCTTTATCCATTCGTCTGTCGATGGGCATTTAGGTTGCTTCCACGACCTGGCTATTGTAAATAGTGCTGCAATGAACATTGGGGTTCATGTGTCTTTTTGAGTTATGGTTTTCTCTGGGTATATGCCCAGTAGTGGGATTGCTGGGTCATATGGTAATTCTATTTTTATTTTTTTAAGGAACCTCCATACTGTTCTCCATAGTGGGTGTATCAATTTACATTCCCACCAACAGTGCAAGAGGGTTCCCTTTTCTCCACACCCTCTCCAGCATTTGTTGTTTGTAGATATTCTGATGCTGCCCATTCTAACTGACTGCTTTTATTTCTTTTTCTTCTCTAATTGCCATGGCTAGGACTTTCAAAACTATGTTGATTAATAGTGGTGAGAGTGGACATCCTTGTCTTGTTCCTGCTCTTAGAGGAAATGCTTTCAGTTTTTCACCATTGAGAATGATGTTTGCTGTGGGTTTGTAATATATGGCCTTTATTATGTTGAGGTAGTTTCCCTCTATGCCCACTTTCTGGAGAGTTTTTATCATAAATGGGTGTCGAATCTTGTCAATTTGTTCTTCTTTCTCTAGTTCCTTTAGGTGTAAGTTTAGGTTGTTTATTTGAGACTTTTCTTGTTTCTTGAAGTAGGCTTGTATTGCTATAAATTTCCCTCTTAGAACTGCTTTTGCTGCATCCCATAGGTTTTGGATTGTTGTGTTTTCGTTGTAATTTGTCTCTAGGTATTTTTTGATTTCCTCTTCAATTTTTCCAGTGATCTCTTTGTTATTTAGTAACGTATAGTTTAACCTCCATTTGTTTACTTTTTTACATTTTTTCCCCCTGTAATTGATTTCTAATCTCATAGCGCTGTGGTCAGAAAAGATGCTTAATATGATTTCAACTTTCTTAAATTTACTGAGGTTTGATCTGTGACCCAAGATGTGATCTATCCTGGAGAATGTTCCATGCGCACTTGAGAAGAAAGTGCAATCTGCTGTTTTTGGATGGAATGTCCTATAAATATCAATTAAATCTAGCTGGTCTATTGTGTCATTTAAAGCTTGTGTTTTCTTATTAATTTTCTGTTTGTATGATCTGTCCATTGGTGTAAGTGAGGTGTTAAAGTCCCCCACTATTATGGTGTTACTGTCGATTTCCTCTTTTATAGCTGTTAGCAGTTGCCATATGTATTGAGGTGCTCCTATGTTGGGTGCATATATATTTACAATTGTTATATCTTCTTCTTGGATTGATCCCGTGATCATTTTGTAGTGTTCTTCCTTGTCTCTGGTAACATTCTTTATTTTGAAGTCTATTTTATCTGATATAAGTATTGCTACTCCAGCTTTCTTTTGATTTCCCTTTGCATGGAATATCATTTCCATCCCCTCACTTTCAGTCTGTATGTGTCCCTAGGTCTGAAGTGGGTCTCTTGTAGACAGCATATATATGGGTCTTGTTTTTGTATCCATTCAGCAAGCCTGTGTCTTTTGGTTGGAGCATTTAATCCATTCACGTTTAAGGTAATTATCGATATGTATGTTCCTATTACCATGTTCTTAATTGTTATGGGCTTATTTTTATAGGTCCTTTTCTTCTCTTGTGGTTCCCACTTAGAGAAGCTCCTTTAGCATTTGTTGTAGAGCTGGTTTGGTGGTGCTGAATTCTCTTAGCTTTTGCTTGTCTGTAAAGCTTTTGATTTCTCCATCAAATTTGAATGTGATCCTTGCCAGGTAGAGTAATCTTGGTTGTATGTTCTTCCCTTTCATCACTTTAAATATATCATGCCACTCCCTTCTGGCTTGTAGAGTTTCTGCTGAGAAATCAGCTGTTAACCTTATGGGATTTCCCTTGTATGTTATTTGTCTTTTTTCCCTTGTTGCTTTCAATAATTTTTCTTTGTCTTTAATTTTTGTCAATTTGATTACTATGTGTCTTGGTGTGTTTCTCCTTGGGTTTATCCTGCTGGGGACTCTCTGTCCTTCCTGGACTTGGGGGGCTATTTCCCTTCCCATGTTAGGGAAATTTTTGACTGTAATCTCTTCAAATATTTTCTCAGGTCCTTTCTCTCTCTCTTCTCCTTCTGGGACTCCTATAATGTGAATGTTGTTGCATTTAATGTTGTCCCAGAGGTCTCTTAGGCTGTCCTCATTTCTTTTCATTCTTTTTTCTTTATTCTGTTCCGTGGCAGTGAATTCCACCGTTCTGTCTTCCTGGTCACTTACCCATTCTTCTGCCTCAGTTTTTCTGCTATTGATTCCTTCCAGTGTATTTTTCATTTCAGTTATTGTATTGTTCATCTTTATTTGTTCTTTAATTCTTCTAGGTGCTTGTTAAACATTTCTTGCATATTCTTGATCTTTGCCTCCAGTTTTTTCCCAAGGTCCTGGATCATCTTCATTATTCCCAATTCTTCTTCTGGAAGGTTGCCTATCTCCAATTCATTTAATTGTTTTTCTGGGGTTTTATCTTGTTCCTTCATCTGGTACATAGCCCTCTGCCTTTTCATCTTGTTTATCTTTCTGTGAATGTGGTTTTTGTTCCACAGGCTGCAGGACTGTAGTTCTTCTTGCTTCTGCGGTCTGCCCTCTCGTGGATGAGGCTATCTAAGAGGCTTGTACAAGTTTCCTAATGGGAGGGACTGGTGGTTGATAGAGCTGGGTGTTGCTCTGGTGGGGAGAGCTCAGTAAAACTTTAATCTGCTTGTCTGCTGATGGATGGGGCTGTGTTCCCTCCCTGTTGGTTGTTTGGCCTGAGGCAACCCAATACTGGAGGCTACCCGGCTCTTTGGTGGGCCTAATGGCAGACTCTGGGAGGGCTCACGCCAAGGAGTACTTCCCAGAACTTTTGATGCCAGTGTCCATGTCCTCATGGTGAGACACAGCCAACCCCTGCCTCTGCAGGAGACCCTCCAACACTAGCAAGTAGGTTTGGTTCAGTCTCCTATGAGGTCATTGCTCCTTCCGCTGGGTCCCGATGCACACACTACTTTGTGTGTTCCTTCCAAGGGTGGAGTCTCTGTTTCCCCCAGTCCTGTCAAAGTCCTGCAATCAAATCCCACTAGCCTTCAAAGTCTGATTCTCTAGGAATTCCTCCTCCTGTTGACGGACCCCCAGGCTGGAAAGCCTGATGTGGGGCTCAGAACCTTCACTCCAGTGGGTGGACTTCTGTGATATAAGTGTTCTCCGGTTTGTGAGTCACCCACCCAGCAGTTATGGAATATGATTTTATTGTGATTTTGCCCCTCGTACTGTCTCATTGTGGCTTCTCCTTTGTCTTTCAATGTGGGTATCTATTTTGGTGAGTCCCAGTGTCTTCCTGTCGATGATTGTTCAGGAGTTAGTTGTGATTCCTGTGTGCTCTCGCAGGAGGGAGTGAGCACACATCCTTCTACTCTGCCCTATTGAACCAATCTCCCATGTCATCATTCTTAATGCCAGTCCTTTTATCCTGAATCATCGCAAAATAGCTTGCCTGGCTTAAGTTCTAAAAAAATTTAGGTGTGTGATATTTTGGACAAGTAAAATGCAGCTTTGTTCCCACATTAAAACTACAATTGAACCATATATTATGATGGATTATTTTCTTTATTTCTCACAATTACTGACTTAAAACACCAATTTGTTTAATTTTTCCCACAGTCTTGAGGATAACTGATAATACAAAATATAGAATCTCCCTAATGCACAGCCTTACCTTCAAGGAGTTATCATTGAGCTTTGTTTTTTATAGTCTATGTCTTAAAAATAGTGGGCTTTTTTCAAATATCTTTTCTCAAACAATACATGTGCCTCTTTCTCTCCCTCCTTCACCCTGATGTTGTTTCAACACCTGTCATTTCTTCCTTCTTATTGAGAAACTCTGTCCTAGTTATTCTGTTCCCCATTCCCATGTTTCAAAGCATTTTTCCTTGATGTCACACCAGTCACTAAGCTTCCTGCTCTGAGACTGTAGAATCCTGAGAAACCTAATTTAGGGGCTGAGCTAATCACTGGTCATCCAGGAGATAATTCTTCAGATTTTGAACTACGTATTTACTTTGCTTCTTCAGTGGTGGTATAAGAATGACCTAGGAAATTTGTGGAAGAAAGAAGCGTCCTGTGCCCTATCCCTATGCCCAGAGAGTATTAACAAGTTCCTCATGTGATTTTGGTGTAAATGATCCCTAGGTCTGCAGCCCATGCACCAAGGATTGGAGAAAAAGGAATTCATATTAACTGAGTGACTTCTCAGACACTGAACTTAGTAGTTTGTCTGTTTGTCTGTCTGTCTAGCCACACACACACACACACACACACACACACACCCATACATACACAAACACACACACATATTTAAAATCATCCAAAAGATCTATACATAATGTTATATTCTCTATTTTGTAAAATGGGATAATGAGGCTCAAAGAGATTAAATAAATTGTCTACTATTGCATATTTAGTTAGTGGTAGATCTGGTATTCAAATCCAATAATATCTTTTCCAAATCCATGGTTTTATTTCTTCAATCCAGCCCCAGTAAAGGATTTTGTGAGGAATACACTTGGAACTAAGCAATATTGGTAAAAATTAGCTGTTAATAAAATAAAAGTTCATAATGACTTTTATTCATTCATTCAACAAGTATTTATTGACTATTCTATGTGGCAGGGACTTGTAAGGACATGGGGGGAACAAGACAGGTCCTACACACACAAAGATTGTCTTCTAACAGCCAAACATTATATAGATAATTACTAAATATATTGTAATTGTAATGAGTGTTAATTATTATTTACGTGTTCCTTCATCTAGTTTCATCAACTAGGGATGGAAAGCTGACTGAGCATAAAAAATAGACCCATGGAATCCATGAGAATATATTTTTCCTGGGCAGGAATCTTCTGATTTTTTCATCTTAAAAGTGAGAAAATCACTGTTTATTCCACTCTGACATTCTAATATGAAGCTGTATGGCACAGTGCAAAGAGCACTAACCTGGAAGTCTTGAGGTTCCCAGATTTATAAAGGTACCTCTGCCACCAACAAGCTGTGGGAGCTCTAGCAAGTTTCTTAATCTTTGTAAGTCTCAGTTTCTTCATCTATAAAATTAGGTTATTGTCCTTCATTTTTCCAGTTTTGCAAGTTCCTTATAGAGGAACGGCCCCGCCATGCTGCCCTGGAAACCTTTGTATTCACATAGTTCACACAGGCTTAAATTGCAGCTAATCTGAGTTTTGGCAGAATGCGTTTTTATCCTCTGGAATGCAAGAGGATGGGAGGCTTGTGAGAAGTTGCCTTGAAGATCCCACTAGTCTCCCTGTTCCCCTGCTAATCTCTCATGAGATAGATTATCAACACCTACCAGGTTTTGATGAGATATGATGCTTTCTGCCTGCTTTTCTCAAGGTACAGCTGAGACTACAAAACCAATTCGTTCCAGTCTAGAATTGGCTCCTCAGCAGTGGGTGTCCTACAACTCACATTGCAGTCATCAGCCCCTTTTGTTTTGGTGTTGTACTTTTTGATATGTAAGACAACGGCCCAGGGAGCTTGTACGTTTGACTACTCTTTTTTCACTGTCTATATAAGTAATAAGCTGCATCTAAAAGTGGCTCATTGTATTTTTGCCAGCTGAGTCAGTCAGGCCTTGGTCTTATCTTGTGTGCTTGACAGTTTATTCCTGCTCCAGTGTTCTCTTTGAGCTGTGATGAACTCAGTGTGTGTTAAACGGTCATTAGGAACTGCAACCAAGACCAGGCCGTAGTCCTTGGTGTATGTATTTGCTGAAAAAACATTATGCTTAGCCTATGCCCTGAGAACATATAACTGAGGAACTAGCTGGAAGAGTGTCTACATGTTTAGAGAATTATAAAAGCATGTTGAAGGATGAGCTGATGGTAGTCTTTTGGTAGCCAAAGGGGATGAAAATAAGGACAGTATTCAGGCTAGGTTAGGAAAGCTTGAGGGGAAAATAAGAAATGCCTACAACAATATCCAACTCCTTAAGGGGCAGCCCAAGCTGAGTGGTGTGGTCTGAGAGAATAGCTTACCCCACAGTGAATTGTGCACCTGGCCAAGGAGGTCCACAGAATGGACCCAGGGCTCATTATACTGCTGGGGAGCATCACCTCCAGGGGGAGGAGGATGTAATCATGAGGCTCTGCTGCACACTTCAGAATTCAACCTTGGGGCTGTCCTTACAGTAGATGCCTACCAAATAACTTTTGGATTAGCAGGAATGAAAGATGCTTGAAGATGTATAATGAATTTTACCTTAATGGATCTTCTTCATAGGATCAGAAGGGGCTAAGGAAAAAGGATCACTGCATGTAAAGAAATATAGTAATAATCATTTTCTTCTGTACTTTCAGTTTACAAAGGTGTTTTTTTTTTTTTTGCCGTACGCGGGCCTCTCACTGTTGTGGCCTCTCCTGTTGCGGAGCACAGGCTCTGGACGCGCAGGCTCAGCAGCCATGGCTCACGGGCCTAGCCGCTCCACGGCATGTGGGATCCTCCTGGACAGGGTCACGAACCCGTGTCCCCTGCATCAGCAGGCAGACTCTCAACCACTGCGCCACCAGGGAAGCCCAACAAAGGTTTTTATACACATTGTTTCATGAATATTTATTGAGTAATTAATTTCCTGACTCCATGCTAGGCACTGGAGTCACAGAGTCAGTCAAGTTCTCCTTGAGAACCTCAAATTGGTAGGAAATAAGTCTCAAAAACAGATACTTTTATCAGAATGTGGCAACTGTCCTAACCTTTGGATATTATAGCAGCATAGAGGAGGGGCATGTAGTACAAGACAAGAACATGTCTTGCTAATGGGAAGGTGAAACAGTGAGAATTTTCAAGGACAATCCTATTCTCATCATAGTTCACCACAGGCGAATGTCCTCAAGAATGGATGGTATAAGTCAGGGTCTTTCTAAGGAAGGGTCTTTGCTGAATCTTTGAAGAATGAAAAGAATCCCTCAGAGGATTCTTGGTATAAAAATGCAGGAGCTAAAAGCCATCTAAATTTTAAAAGGAGAAGTAAATTATCTCTGTTCACAGATGACATGATCTCATATGTAAGAAATGCTAAAGATTCCACACCAAAAAAAAGTTAGAAAAAATAAATGAATTCAGCGAAATAGCGGGATACAAAATCAACACACAAAAATCAGTTGTGTTTCTATACCCTAACAATGAACTACTAAAAAAAGAAATTAATAAAACAATTCCATTTGCCTCAAAAAGAATTAAATACTTGGAAATTAACCAAGGAGACGAAAGACTTGTACAATGAAATTACAAAACATTGCTGAAAGAATTTTAAAAAGACAAAAATAAATGGAAAGTTGGCCAATGTTCATGGATTAGAAGATTTGATATTGCTAAGATGTCCATACTGCCCCAAATGATCTGCAGATCCAATGCATTCCCTATCAAAATCCCAACTTTTTTCACAAAAATAGAAAAATCCACCTTAAAGTTCATATGGAATTTCAAGAGATCCTGAATATCCAAAACAATTTTGAAAATGAAGAACAAAGTTGGAAAACTCATATTTCCTGATTTCAAAACGTACTACAAAGTTACAGTAATCAAAAAGTGTGGTATTGGCATAAAGACAGACATGTAGACCAATGGAATAGAATAGAGACCAGAAATAAACTCTTACGTATATGGTCAAATGATTTTTGACAAGGGTGCCAAGACCATTCAATGGATGAAAGGACAGTCTTTTCAACAAAGAGTGCTGGGGGAAATGGATATCCACCAGCACTAGAATAAAGCTGAACTCTTATTTAACACCATATCCAAAAATTAACTCAAAATTGATCAAAGACCTAAATGTAAGAGCTAAAACCATAAAACTCTTAGAACAAAACAGGGGGAAAGCTTCATGACATTGGATTTGGCAATGATTTCTTGGCTATAACATCAAAGGCACAGGCAACAAAAGAAAAAAATAGGTAAATTGGACTTTATCAAAATGAAAAATTTTTGTGCATCAAAGGACTTCTATCATCAGAGTAAAAAGGCAGCCCACAGAAAAGGAGAAAATATTTGCAAATCATATATCTGATATGGGATTAATATCCAGGAAATATACAGAACTCTTAAAACTCAACAACAAAAAACATAGAACCCAATTTAAAAATGGGCAAAGGACTTGAATGGACATTTCTTCAAAGAAGATACACAAATGGCCAATAAGCATGTGAAAAGATGTCAACATGACTGATCATCAGGGCAATGCCAATTAAAACCACAATGAGGTTTCACTTCACACTCATTAGGATGGCTATTATAACAATTTTAAAGGTCTCTAAACAAGAAAACAAAACAAAACAATTTCTACTACAGAGGTTGAGAATGTTTCCAGGAAAATTATGTACTCTATGATACCCCCTCTATCTCTTCCTGAGCACATATATGAAGTTACTTTCTTACAGAATAGCCTTCAAATTAAACAAAATTCTTTATGTTCTCAAGGGCAGTGTTTTCTCTTACCTAGTCTGGCAATCTTAATCTTTTAGTTCATTGAAATTTAATATAATTACTATTATACCTGGGTATATGTCTACCACTTTATTACTTGGTTTCTATATTTACCATATGTTTTATGTTCCACTTTCCCCTCCTTCTTTGCTTTCTTTTTGATTAGACAAATATTTTATGTTATTACATTTTCTCCTCTTAACTTACCTTACCATTCTTTAAGAGTTTACCTTAGAAATATCAACATGCAACATTTTTTATTTAGTATATTTTTATACAAATGATTACTTTCACAATACTGCTAGAATTCCAACTAGGATTATTTTCATTCTTTCATAAAAAGTAGTTTTAGAGCTTCACTGGTGGCGCAGTGGTTGAGAGTCCGCCTGCCGATGCAGGGGACGCGGGTTCGTGCCCCGGTCCGGGAAGATCCCACATGCCGCGGAGCGGCTAGTCCCGTGAGCCATGGCCGCTGAACCTGTGCGTCCGGAGCCTGTGCTCCGCAGCGGGAGAGGCCACACACAGCAGTGAGAGGCCCGCGTACCGCAAAAAGAAAAAAAAAAAAAAGTAGTTTTAGTATGTTTGTAATAGCCTTTGCTGGTGAGTCTTCTCAGTTTTTGTTTGTCTAAAAACATAGTTATTTCACCGTCATTTTAAAATTCTTAACATTTTTTGATTTATTGAGGTATAATTAACTACACATATTTAAAGTGCACATTTGATCTGTGACACATCACCACACTCATGATAATGAATATGACCATCATCCCCCCAGAGTTTCCTCCTGCTCTTTTGTAATCTCTCCCTCTTTCCTATCCCTACCATTGATACCTCCATCCCTAGATAATCACTGATCTGATTTCTGGATCATATGGTATATGTTCTTTTCTGTTGGCTTCTTTTGCTCAGCCTAATGTTTTAGAGATTTAACCATGTTATTATGTTGTGATGGTTTATTTTATGTGTCAACTTGACTTGCCCAAACAGGATGCTCAGAGAGGTGGCAAAACATTATTTCTGTGTGTCTGTGAGGGTGTTTCTGGAAGAGATTAGCATTTGGTCTATTAAGCTCTATCTCTGTGCAGCTTTCTCCTCCTTGGTACTCTACCCCGTGCATTCTGCATTGTTGGTCTTTGCAGACTTACCAGGCTGGAAATTCTCAAGGTATTCAGCCTGGGCAATTAAAGTGCTCACTTCATTTGTTTCCTGTATTTCAGGGATTACTGTCCTTCACTGCTTGTTTTTGAATGTCTAAAAACCATTATTTAATATATTTTGTCTGGATCTTTGGTTGTTTTAGATGTGAGGATAAATCTAGTCCCTGTTATTCTATTTTGACCAGAAATAGAAGTCTCTTGGTAATTTTTGATTGGATGTCAAATATTGTGACTCTTTACATTGTTGAGTGCTGGATATTTTTGTACTCCTATAGGTATTCTTGAGTTTTGTCTTGGCATGCAATTATTTGGGAACCATTTGACCTTTCAAGAATTTTTAGTATAGTTCTTTTGTGTCCCATCCCGCATTAGTCCAATACTTGACAATGTCTTGGGACCATGTGCTTCAATCAAGCCCCTTTTCTCTAGTTAGTCTTTACTACCTCAGAACCAGGAGACTTTGGGACATTTCACTCTGCTTTTTATAAGCTCTCATGCTAGCTCTTAAGCCTTCCATGCAGTCCAGACTTCAGTAAGTGTCCTTTAGGGAAAACTAGCTGTGCATCTGATGCCCTTCAAGTTTTCAACTCATCCCTCTATCACCACATACCCACTAAGAGCTTTGTTGGTTTCACTTTACCCCCATCAGATACCCTCTGCCTGGGCAAAGCTCAGTCCTCAGCCCATGCCCAGAATCAGCAAATAGCTACAGGGAATAAGATGGCTAGTGATCTCAGTTCACCTTGGGCAGTTCTGCTTTCCCTCCTGAACATTAGATCATTTAGTCCTGGCTGCAGCCACAGTTCTTTGTTACATCTAAAAATAAGATGCCACTCTCAGAATCCATTCTGTGCTCAGACTGGCTCTTGATCAGGTAGATCCCTGGATTGTCAAATTCCTTTACTCTCCTCAGATATCCTAACTCTAGGTCATTCTCCCAGACAACCTACAGGAACCAGCTCTGCTAATTGGGGGAGAAAAAGAAACACCATCTTCAGGTTGCCACAGATGTTTCCATTTGTGGATACAACAAAAGACCCCAAACATTCAAAATATCTCCAGTCTGTCCCCTGACCCTCAGAAATATTTTCTGAGATCCTGTTGAATGTAACACCCATTCCACTACCCAATCCCAAAATGTAACTTGTAACTGTGACCCAGACTATTGTAATCGATGACAAAGATCCCTGAAAACAAGAACTAAGTTAGATCTGTCGTCATAGTTTTGAGGATCAGTTGGCCTGGAGTTAAGACTTTTACCCCTAAGATCCAGGTATACAGGTCTGCAGTAATCTTTGTGGCTCTTTCAGGTGTTTAGACTTCTCACCTGATGTTCTCCTCCTAAGCTATCACTAGCAGGAGGGCTTTGGAAGTTGTAGTGAAGGGAAATTAGTTTTGGAGTAGTTGAGAATTTGGTGAAAAACTACTTTGGGTTTTAAAATATCATATAGCATATGGCCTTCTGACAAAGAACCTTGCCCTCCTCCCTAGAAAGTCAATGAAGAGAATACTCTCAAGACAGGAGTCTCCTTCAGCATATGACTGAGTGCCTGAAGAATTCTTACTGGTAAAAGAGTGCAGAGAAGTTCATCTGTAAGTACCCTGGAGCCAGGGAACGGGTTAGGGAAAGGGAGGTGGTACTCCAGATCTGCATATGTGCTGCTGGATGAATAGGGACCAAATAGGGCAGCGGAGAGACTCACAATGTCTCCCAACCACCTGTGTCATGGGTAATTGTCGATGCAGGGGAGGAGTAAGGGATACAACAGGGGAGGAGTAAGGGATACAACAAAAGACCCCAGATCAACTGGGCCAGAAGGAAGCACTTTGGGAAGCATATGTCAGTGCAAGTGTGGGTCTTGACAGAATTCTGGTGCCATTTTATTGTTTCAGTGACCAGGGTACATGATGTTCAGGAGACCATTCTGTTAGTGCCTGAGTCCACGTTACACCTACCACTGTCTACCTCTGGTCTGCAGGCAGTCTTTTGACCTGCTGTTGAGCTTTGAGGCTAACTGTTTTGGTCCATTTCTACTATCACATGTCTTCATTACCTGTCCTTCTACTTTACATCTCCACTTCTCTCTTCAACTCCCTCTATTCTTCTCACCCTCTAGTCACTCCCACAGTATCATTCCCTTCTCTCCCTTGAGGAAATTTAACTCAGTTGAATCTTTACAGCAGCAAATACAGGGTAGCCTTGTTGTGTTATCTGATGAAAAGTCCAGAGACCAGCTATGTAAAAACCCCATGAAATAAAGGGATGGAAAATAAAAATGATACTATCATCATGGCCCTGAACAGAGACATCTGAGGGAAGTGATTGCTGTCAGAATGAAGTATATAACCTGCTTTCAAGTACATATCTGACGGAGAAAAGAAGGAGTAGGGAAGTTCCAGGATAATGGATACATATATCTCTGGATATATGTTAGAATCACCTGGGGAGCTTAAAAAAATATAGATACCTGGATCCCATAGCAGAGATTTTCATTTAATTGGGGTGGAGGTAGTAGAGTGGGCATCCGTATTTTTATAGAATCTGTATAGGTAGTATTAATGTCAGCCAGGGCTGAAAATCATTAGACTAGGATCTCAGCTAATCCAGCACAGGAAGATGGCTAAGTGTGCAGCTTACAGAAAGTGCTAAAAATCAGATCAGAGTTTGCATTCCTCTAGTTAACGTCGGCATAGCCTGGAACAAAAAGAAGAGGAAAGGTGGCAGATGGAGGGACGACACCATGTGTCCCATATACCTATTACTTTCCTCTTTATTCAAAAGTATCTGTGTGGCAATTTACATTCTTTAGATCCTGAGGCTAACTGAGTGGATAGGTCTTGATAATATAATCAGTAATCAATGAAGAACTCAAATATTATTGCTGTATAATACTTTTATTCAACAGTTTCACGGGAAAAAAACCCCTCACATTTCTGTATGTGTTATATCACATAATTTTCAGACATGTCAGAGTCCAGTGAAAAATTACATTTGGAGAAAAGCTTTAAAATTCATTCTTGTATGCCACTCCTTTGTGAAATACCGAAAAGCAGCTCTGTACCGCAGCACTAAAGGTTACAAAAAGCACCATTTAAAGGAGGACTCACATGTTTAATTCCCTTTATAGTCTTATTCCCCCTTTGTAACAGAGCTGTACTCACTCAAAATGCTTCAGTGTAGTAACAACCAACATTCTCCAATTTACCAAAATTTAAACAAGTTTCACATATGGGGCCCAGTGTGGAGATTAGGACTAATCAACATTAGTGAGCTTTGGCTGTTCTAAAACCACAACCTGGGTAGGTGTTCTGTAGATGGGAATAGAAAAGAAATAGGATGATGAACACATAATGTGATACTTATAGTAGGTATCTCCTCGACCATTTTAACCTGACTATAAAATCCACATAGCATTTAGTTTTTCATATCAATCGTACTGCAAAAGCACTGTGCTACACAAAATTCGACTCCAACTAATGTTGGAACTAAAACAAAAATTTTTAACAAAACGTATTCATTCAAAGCACAACTGAGGGGCTTCCCTGGTGGCGCAGTGGTTGAGAGTCTGCCTGCCGATGCAGGGGACACGGGTTTGTGCCCCGGTCCGGGAAGATCCCACGTGCCATGGAGCGGCTGGGCCCGTGAGCCATGGCCGCTGAGCCTGCGCATCTGGAGCCTGTGCTCTGCCGCATTGGGAGAGGCCACAGCAGTGAGAGGCCATCAAGACAAAGCCCAAATTTGAATCCTAGAGGGATTCCACTGCGAAGAATTGGATTTCGTAAGTAACAGACTCTTGGAATTCTTTCCTTTTCTTTCTGTTTTCTTATAATTTTTAAAGATTTGGCCTTTTTACTCCAAAAGTTTCAGTTCATTTCAGAAATCACAGCCCTTCAACCTCCAGTTGTGACTGGTGCTTAAGGAGAGACAAATGCCTAGATCCAGAGTTTTAAAAGACCCTAACTCCTATCCCTCCCAGGTCCTCCATCCCATGGGTAACTAGAGTCAGCAGTTCCTAGAAGACAGCAACAACTTGGCTTTAAGGATGAGTCACAATAATGCAGGAACCAACTGTGTATCTGCTCTTAAGCCTAGGCCCCAAATCACTAGAACGTGAGGATTTAGAAATCTCTGAGAATAGAATGTATTTCAAACATACGCAAACATAGACTACTGCATATCATTTTTAGTTGAGGTCAAAAATTTAAAAGCTCTACTTCCCCAATTAAAAGCAGGGGATTCTATATCATTAATGTGCCTCCTTCATTTATACCCAGATTAATGTAAGACCAGTCCAGAGGTAACACTTCTTTCTGAATTTACCTTCATTTTAGCAGCATATGTGGAGTACCAACACTTTTCAAAGATTTTATCTCAGATCCATTAGGTCTACGAGACTAGAAATAATTGGGGTGAAGTGAGCAGGCCTGGGTTTGTAGGATCCTGTCAGAAACCTCTCTTGGATTCTTCTTTTACAGAGCTTCTTTACCATATATAAGCACTGTTTTTAAAAAAAGCCAACACTGTTGAGGCCAGGTATGACCTTCAGGGGTTTTGCCTACAGTGATTAAATCTCATTCAACTCTAAGCTTAAAACAAGCTAATAACCATAACACAGAAGTTCTCCTTACCAGCAAGATGACTAATATTTGTTTTAGGTAATGTTTGACTTTAGACCCTGGTAAAGTCTGCCTGACACATGAAGTTAAAGCACAACATAGGAGAAAGTGTAGAAAATAGAAACAAGAAAAAGATTTTTTATATTGTAAATTCTGTACAATGAGATCCAAAGACACCAGTATACGTTTGATTTAATTTAAAAAAGGATATTTTTAGTTCCGAGTTAAGCCTTAACTTTCCTAGTACCAGTCCTCAGCTCAGTTACTCTTTCTTTTTCCCATAACTCCTAAACCATGATACAGTTCAAGAGTCAGCCCTCCCTAAGAATTACATTCTTACTTTGACTGTGAAACTCTTATAGGCAAAACAAATTTTAAAAACCCTAAAAAAATCTTTTTCCTGTATTCGTTTTCAAAATCTGTCAAATTCTTCTGTAGAAAATAAACCATCCCTTTAACCAATATAAAAGAATGAGTGATCTGTACTCTTGGGTACCTTCCTCCCTCCTCGCAACCTTCTAGAACAGTTTCTAGGGGACAGACTGAGAGTATGATAGGAATTCTCCAGGCCGTGGTATGTTAGTCAGCAGTACAGAGAAGGGACAGGGCTGAATGAGTCATCATCCAATTCCTCTTACTGATCCCTTTCCATACCAGCTGGTAGGCTCCAGTTTCACATCTGGCTGAAAGATTACCTCAGAATTTGGAAAACTGACACTTTCTACACATTTCCAGATTAGAAGGATCTGAAGGTCACCAGCACCAAAACCTACTGTCACTGGAGACAGACCCATTTCACAGAAGCCTCTGGCCTGAGAGAAACTGAAGGAATCTCTTTTCCTGCCACACTCTAAATTATCTGTGCAGAATAGAGATTTTAATACAGGAACACAGAGACAATTACATGTCAATACTGCTGACAAGACATATGAGTACAACAAAATCCTCTAGGTGACAACCAAGATTTTAAATCCTCCTAAGTGGCCCACTTGTTTAATGGGTAATGGAAAAAACAAAATTCTAGTATAGCTGAAGACAATGTAGATCCTGAGAGTTGGTAGTAACAGAATTTGGCCTGGATTTTTAAAATGGCACACCATTCTAAAAGTGACTGGAACCATAAAACGTTCTCCACAAAAGCCTTTTGAGGCGGATGGTGGCCTTGAGTGGCTAAAGCAGTATTTACTCTCAGCAATTAACCACCAAAGCACTTAGCAATTTACATTCCCAGCAAGACAACAATCCCATACCCTACTGCCTCACACACAGGATCTAAGAGTTCTACATACTGGAAGACAACTGTATCATCAGCTTTACGTGGGAAAGACAGGAGGTAGCTAATTTGCCTGTGGGTGCCCTTTCAGTGGGGCTGGGTTCATCTTAGCAGTCAAGGAGCCTCTCCAGCAACAAGTTTAGCCTCCTTCAGTATTGAATGTTTGGCTTGCATTTATGTGTAATGGAAGAGCCACAGAAACTTGGGGAAAAATATCTTATCTCTGAATCTCAAGAGTGGAGTGAATAGATACTTTTTACTCCACAAATGGAAGTCACTGACCCCACTTCATCAACACTTTCTGGAAGATACAGAAGAACAAGATAACTGTTAGCATTTAGTGCATGAAAGGGATACTTTTCATGGCTGGGAACACCAAGGGTAATTTCTTGCCTCTTGAATCCTTAAGTTGAGGGACACTTTTAGGTGCATAAAATGAGCCTGAATGGGTCTGTATCTAGAGCAATGTTTACTGTAATGATGTACACAGAGTCAGCCTTATTAATCTAAGACTGTACGGGACCAGACTAGAGAAGAAAATATTGGGAGCAATTTATCATAAGCCTAAAGTTCTCCAAATGCAGTCTCTTAAGACCAACGAAAAGGCTTTTTTTTTTTTTTTGCGGTACGCGGGCCTCTCACTGCTGTGGCCTCTCCCGTTGCGAAGCACAGGCTCCGGACACGCAGGCTCAGCGGCCGTGGCTCACGGGCCCAGCCGCTCCGCAGCATGCGGGATCTTCCCAGACCGGGGCACGAACCCGTGTCCCCTGAATCGGCAGGAAGACTCTCAACCACTGCACCACCAGGGAAGCCCAAAAAGCCATTTTCTGATAAAAGAAAAACGTAGACACATAAAAATCTTCCAAGGATGAAAGACATGAAAGTTTTCCCTGGCTTCACTCCCACCTTCAAAGCTATCTGCTCTGTGAAAGAAAACATGGAAGCAGGGCCAAACCAGGTGGGAAAAAGTATGGGAATGTGCCAATACAGCCTAAACTGTGGCACCAAAAACCAAAACAAAAGAGTAGACTTGCATTCTGCCTTTCATATAAGGCTGAGCCATATTTTCTTCAGTAGAAGTTAAAATAAGTGGTGACAAAGTGTCACGGGCCTGTGCTGAGCTTAAAAAGGAGACTTTCTGGCCACCCTAGTCTGTAAGGTGGGTCAGGTCTCACACAGCCTTTTGTTTGTTTGTTTGTTTGTGGTTATGCGGGCCTCTCACTGTTGTGGCCTCTCCTGCTGTGGAGCACAGGCTCCGACGCGCAGGCTAAGCAGCCATGGCTCATGGGCCCAGCTGCTCTGTGGCATGTGGGATCTTCCTGGACCGGGGCACGAACCCGTGTCCCCTGCATCGGCTGGCGGACTCTCAGCCACTGCGCCACCAGGGAAGCCCTCACACAGCCTTTGAAAGGGGTCACTTACCCACTGAGTTTTGTGTTAGGCAAGAGTCAGATATAGGATCTGAAGGAGGTTAACAAAGCGAGAATGTGAAATGAGAGGAAAAAGGGTTCTTGTGGGGTACCTGGTATCATAAAAAAACACAGATTGTGCACATACTCTGGGAATACGGAGAACCCATGCAAGAAAAGCTGCTCCTGCAAGGAGGCAGCTGTAAGTAGGGCAGCGCTCTGGCACAAGTCCATTCCTTGGAGAGCCAAGGTAGCAGTGATAGAATCTCCACCCAACAAGGATCCTGAGAGTTTGCTCTTCATTCACTTTAGGAAAAAAGCTTCCTGTAATGGTTCTTCCTGCAGCTCTCCCCAACAGATCTTGGTGAGTTCCCACAGGCAGAGAGAATACATCTAGCTAGGAGGCTTCCATTAACTTTCCTCTCGTGTGTGTGTGTGTGTGTGTGTGTGTGTGTGTGTGTGTGTGTGTGTGTGTGTGTATGTATATATATGATTTTTTCTTAAAATAAATTCCATGAACTCCTAAAGCTCTCATTTGCAATCAAATGCAAAAGCAGAGCATCCTACTCAGAGGCTCTGAAACAAACATATTAGCCTCAAAGCAAATCAGCCTTCCAGTCCCAGGTAAGACTGGTCTAGTCCAGAAAGGCAAGGGAGAGGCTTCTCCTGAATCCTGGGAGGCAGGAAGGAATCCCTTCAGATGGGCTTGTACAGCAGAGTAGTGACATACTTCTTCTTGTAGCGATGCGTCGCGCTAAGGACCATCACACTGTCCTGCAAGGGAAATAAACATATGTAATTCATTCACTAGTTCAGGAAGTAGGCAGCTGTTCCCAGCTATTAATCCTTCACAACCGCTCACTTTTAACAGAGTTAGTTTGATATTATAAAAAAAAGGTTGGTTTTGGATTCAAATCAATTTAAGTTTTGATCCTGACTCCTACTGTTACTCTATTTGTGACCTTGAGTAATCTACTTAATGGCTGTAAGTTTTTTCTCATCATTACAAAGGACAACACCTACCATTAATATGGCTCTGATGATTACATGAAAATATCTGACAGAGAAAGTAGGTGCTGAAAAAATTAATTAGTCTCCTACCTCACTTCCTTCCCCACCTCACATTCAAATATTGGGCTTAAAACTATGATTGGAAAAAAAGGGCTTCCCTGGTGGCACAGTGGTTAAGAGTCCGCCTGCCGATGCAGGGGACACGGGTTCGTGCCCTGGTCCGGGAAGATCCCACATGCCGTGGAGCCGCTAGGCCCGTGAGCCATGGCCGCTGAGCCTGCGCATCCGGAGCCTGTGCTCCACAGCAGGAGAGGCCACAACAGTGAGGGCCCGTGCACCGCAAAAAAAACAAAAAACAAAAACAAAAAAAAACAACTATGATGGAAAAAAAGAAATATCCTGATATCTATCTCTAGAAGGAAGTCCTAAAAGCAATGAGAAAAAAGGGCAGTGATCCTTTTGAAAAACCATTTCCAAGCCCCATTTAATACCAGGGATGAACTTTAAAAAAAGGCATCTCTGATCAAGAGGGGACTCAGGAATCATCTTCTATCCTTGAACAAAGTGGACCCTAAAATCCTCCTTGGAAAGACACTCAATCCAATGGATCAATTCCAAACAGCTTAAACAATGAGAGAACCAGGGATAGGTCATGGCCAAGCTGAACCACAGCAATCAAGACCTTGACCTGGGTCAGAACCAGTGTGAAGAGTAAGAGGTACCATTTCCCAAGCAGTGTTACAGACCCTGGGTGTACCATAGAAAGAGATGGCAGACGTGTGGACATTACCTGATAGCCAAAGAGCAGATACAGGAGGCAAAATTCAGTTAGATCACAAAGAACCCAAGCAAATCCAATTAAGAAACCAGTGCCTCTTCCTATTTTCCTCTATATTGTATCATCTACAATGAATACTTCTCAGATTGACATTCTGTGACCACAGTATGCAGATCACAGCCTAAAAATGATAGAAGCAAGGCAGGTAAAAAATTCAACTCCAGAAAGAGTTTGGTGGAAATGAGAAGTGGGTGAGAGAAAGATCTACTTGGAAGAACCAGCACAATGGTCTCTAGGAAAGGACATGGAATAAGGATGGGAGGACTGGACCTCAGTCCTCTCTCTTGTACTTATTGGCAATATGACCTTCTATGAGCCTTAGTTTCCTTATCTATAAAACAGGGTTAAAGAATAATCCTTAGCCCACAAGGTTATTATAAAAATTAAATTCAATAATATACATTTAGTAAATACCAGGTAATCTGTTAAAGACAGCTGTATCAGTGACTTCCCTAATCTGGGTGCACATCTAAGAAATATAAGCAGCTTAAAAATATTACTGAGGCCCATCCTAGATGCACTTATTCAGAATCCCTAGGGATGGAGCCTCTGAATCTATATTTTCCCAAACTTCCCCCAAGTGATTCTGATGATGGTCAGCTTAGTTTGGTAACTACAGAACTATATAAAATATTATTCCAATAGCCAGACCACAAAGACATGACAAGACTGAACAGATATTTTCAATCCAGAATCTAAAGCAGCAGAGAAACCAAGAAGCATTCTAAGAGCTGGAACGGGGATGTTGGGGGACAGGGCAAGTCTGGTCACATTTCTCCTTTAAGTAGTGGATAGGAAAGATGCAAGCACTTGAGTATATATGACTCAGGCAGCTGAAAGCAGCTCATGTCCACCTCTAAAAAAGTGGAAGCCTTAATATCACATTCAAGCATTCTTTGAACTGGAAGGTAAACTTGCTTTTTCTGTAAATGAAATCCTAGTACTATGAACTCAAACTTAATTAAGTAGGTGGTGCAAAGGTTTATAGCTACCCAGAAAGAAACCAGGAAGCAAAAAAGTCCATTCAATCACAGCGCAATTCAGCTAGCCAGAACTCAGATATCGAGACTAAAATTTAAAACAAACAAACCCACTAGTTAAAGAAAGAAACTTCTTCTCCTATAAATTGACCATTACTGCCAGCTTCAGCTTCAGTTAAGTAGCAGAGCAAGTAGCCACTAGGGAACACGTGTTCAACTCTTCCCCTCCCATTTTGGGGAACTATGTGAAGAACCAGGCCCACCACTTACCTTAATGGACAATGCATAGAGATGGTTCAGCATAACATGATTGGGCTCGGGGAGCAAGGCTGGATCACACTAAGAGGGGTAAAAAAAAAACAAACCCAAAAAAACACCACTAAATGGGGTTAAATGCACAATCCTAAACCAGTTTATTCTTCCTCAGAGATCTTTGGGACTGTTAAAAAACTCAAAACTAGAATGTATTATTTCCTTTAAATAATGCACTCATCCTAGTATATATAAATAATACATTCTCATTACAGAAAATTAGGAAAATTCTGAGTCCAGAGCAGAAACCCTTAGCCTCACTACCTATTCATCCTCTTTAACAGACCTTGCCCACAACACATATAGAAGATTTGTGTAAGAGGCAAAAATAATCTTAGTGGGAATCAAGTGAATTGACTAGAAATGTAAATTATATGCAAAATATACTTCTTTTGGATATCCCCAAATGATAAATACTCCTTATCTTATGTTGGAATAGAAGTCTTAGAAACTGGTTCTAGCAATCCATAGCTCTGAGCCTGATATATTAGGACCAGAAGACAACTATGAATTTAGGTAACAGTATTTGGAAAAGTCGCAACTCAGCCCTGGAAAAAGGAACTTGTAAAACTACTGATACGTATATGATTTATACTCAACACACCTTTGTAATAATCCCAACCTCTAGGATTACTACACTGTAGCTCAAATGGTCTAGTAACCCCCAGATGCCCCAGCAATACTCTTAGGATACTCACAGATATATTAGTGTCCTTGTTAAGAATAACTTGGAGAAGGTGAGGAGGCAGGATGGGTGGGGATTTGAATCTCTCCTCTGATCGAAACACATACATTTCTTGACCATAAGGCCCTGGGGGTGAGCTGGAAAGGTCTGGAAGATATTTATTCAAATATAAGGGAAAGTTGGAGAGCTATTAAAGATGCATGAAAAAACTGTCAGTAAATGGCAGCTAATATTAAATATGGTAGAAGTCAAGAATCAAACTTGTGACTTGTTGGGTCTACAACTGTAACGCAAACAAAGAAAAAGTCTGCGTCATCCTGAACATAAACCATGAAGTTCCTCAACATGGTAACATGACGTGAAAGATAGGGGAGGAGATGAGGGGTAAAAGATGTAGGTTCAGGGAAGAGCTACTCCATTTATCAATTGTATGACTTGGGACAAATCCCTCTTCTATAGTCAGTTTCCTCATTCATAAAATGAAAATAACAATCTCTGCCCTATTTCACAGCGCTTTTATAGGAATCAAATGAGACAACAGATGTGACAATGCCTTATAAACTATCAAACAATATGAGAATATTAGATTTGTTCTTTTTTCCAGTCAAGCAGCAAGGTTATAAACTCTAAGACTACTGATACTACGATGACTGCAACAAAAAGGAAAAATTAATAACAATGTAGTAGTCATTAGGGGAATGCAAATCAAAACCACAATGAGATACCACTTCACGCTCATTAAGATGGCTAGAATAAAAACAGACAGACAATGATAATTATTGGCAATGATGTGGAGAAGTTGGAACCTTTTTATTATTCCCATTGCTGGTTGGAATGTAAAATGGTGCACCACTTTGGAGAACGGTTTGGCAGTTCCTCCGAAAGTTAAGCACAAAGTTACCATATGACCCAGCAATTATATTCCTGGGTACATGCCCAAGAGAAATGAAAACATATGCCCACACAAAAACTTGAACACAAATGTTCGTAACACCATTATTGGTAACAGACAAAAAGTGGAAACAATCCAAATGTCCGTCAGCTAATGAATGGATAAATAAAATGGTATATCCATGGAATGAATTATATATATTACAACATGGATGAACCCTGAAAACATTATGCTAGGTGAGAGAAGCCAGACACAAAAGACCACGTAGTGTATGATCCCATTTATATGAAATGTCCAAAATAGGCAAATCCATAGAGACACAAAGTAGATTTGTGGTTGCCAGAGGCGGAGGGAAGGAGGCAATGGGAAGTGACTGCTAATGGGGATGGGGTTTCTTTTGGGCGTGATTAAAATACTCTGGAATTTGGACTTCCTTGGTGGTCCAGTGGTTAAGAATCCGCCTGCCAGTGCAGGGGACACGGGTTTGATCCCTGGTCCGGGAAGATGCCACATGCTGCGGAGCAACTAAGCCCATGTGCCACAACTACTGAGCCTGCGCTCTAGAGCCCACAAGCCACAACTACTGAGCCCATGTGCCTAGAACCCGTGCTCTGCAACTAGAGAAGCCACTTCAATGAGAAGCCCACACACTGCAACGAAGAGTAGCCCCCACTCGCTGCAACTAGAGAAAGCCTGCATGCAGCAGTGAAGACCCAGCGCAGCCAAAAAAAACAAAACAAAACTCTGGAATTATATAGTGATGATGGTTGCACAACTCTGTGAATATACTAAAACTTACTGGCTTGCACACCTTAACAGAGTGAATTTTATGGCATGTGAAATTATATCTTAAAAAAATGGAAAAAGTGTATGCAGACAGAATAGAAATACACAAAAATGCAGAGAACTATAATTTTTTGCTTAAAATTTTTTAATGTTTTTTACAGTTTCTAGTAAAAAGGATTTTAATAACCAGTTCAGCATAAGAACTCAGATTTCAATTAAATATACCGTGGGACAAAAGAAAAGAGTAGCAAAAATACTGTTATATTAAACAATATCTTAAAAATGTATAGAACTTGAAACTTTTCAAAGTACTCTCAGGTATTTTATCATAGATCCACAAAAACACTCTTTGCAAGTACACAGAACAGTTTTTTTTTTTTTCCCTTTCCATCAGAAAAAAAAATGGTTAAGTCATTTACCCAAAGTCACATACACGGCAAAGATGGTCACTGAGTGCAGATTAAAACCCATTATCTGAAGATTCCTAATAATATGTATTCTAAACCCTACCTCAGTGGATCAGGAAATTGGGTGAAAGTGGGAAGAGAGAAATATCAAAAGTATGCTAGTCCTCTTTGTCCATAATTATGATTATATGTCTATTATTCATTGGTTGCTTTGCTAGAATCATATAATACAAAAATTTAGAGTAACTAGTGGCCTCATCATTCAATTCAGTATTTTTAAACTCTTTTAAATCTCTGCACCACCAGTTAAGAACAATGTCCAGCCTTACTTTCTGAGCTTATATAATGAAAACAATATCTTTGTAATTTTCCTAAACAATTATTATACTATTGCTTATTCTTTTAGAAACTGTATAAGCCACTCTTGTGTCCTGAGATTCTAATATGTCTCACTTCAGGTACTGTGTCTCCTCAGCTGTGAATCGCTGAGAGTCTAAGCCTCTGATTTTACTGATAAGGAACCAAGAACCAAAAAGGTTGATGGAGTTGTCCATGATGCAAAGCTAGTTAGTAGCAGAGGCAGGCTTTGAACTCACAAGGGAGAAGTGTGCTTACTGGAAATACAGTTCTTTAGACAGTCATAGCCTTTATTGTAAAACAACAAAATTGGTAACTGTGAGTATGGATAGCAAATCACTTTTCTGGTTTTATAGCTAAAGTAAGGAGAGATGAAGGCCCTGGAAAAAGCACTGGGAGAAACAAAAGGATACAAGTCTTTTCCTCTACGAAGGGATTTTTTTTTTTAACCCAAAACTTACAAAACTTCAGTTAACATATACACAAAAGAAATGTGAGGTTTGGGAACTTCCCTGGTGGTCCAATGGGTAAGACTCCACGCTCCCACTGCAGGGGGCCCGGGTTTGATCCCTGGTTGGGAACTAGATCCTGCATGCATGCCGCAACTAAGTCCACCTGCTGTAACTAAAAGATCCTGCATGCCGCAACAAAGAGGCTGTGTGCCGCAACTAGGACACAGCACAGCCAAAATTAATTAATTAATTATTTAAAGAAATTTAAAAAAAAAAGGAAATGTGAGGTTTTTATAACCCTTTTCCCCCAAAAAACTGCCATATATGTAGGGCCCTATAAAATTATAGAACTGCCAACTGAGCTATCAAACTGGCAGGATTAAGCTGAGGCAGCTAAACAAGGCATATGAGACACAGCTAGCCCCTGCTAGTTGATACTCTCAAAGGTCAATGAAAAACTTGAAATATTACTAGAAATAGCTTTTTAAACTATAGACCATAGCCTATTAGTGGTTTATAAAAAGAAGGATAAAATAGAAAATAGAGTACTTTACATGTAAGAAAGGCAAATATTATACTGTTAAGACTTGTGTTACTGTTTTGTGTGTGTGTGTGTGTGTGTGTGTGTGTGTGTGTGTGTGTGTACTGGGTTACAGTGTAAACCTACTGGTTAAAAAGTTTGAAATCAAATACACTAGACAGATTTTCTTCTTGAAGACGGGTACCTAATGTTTATAGGAGAAACATATACATACGATTCATAAGATTCCTAAGGAGAAAATGAAAAAACAAACAAAAACCACTCTTGGGAAGAAACACGCATTATAAGAAAAACAGATCAAGAAAGAGCAAATACTACAAAATTACCTCGACAAGATGTCTCTGAGCTTTCCATTGAATCTAGCTTTAAAGCATCAAACACCTCAAAATCAGATTTCTTGACATGGATCAAATTGTTAATTGTGCCAAGCTGACTGGTAACCACAGGCTGAAACAATGAATGGAAAAAAAATTCATGAAACCCCATTTCAAATACATCTCTTCTATTCAACTCTCCTCTTTTTAAAAGGGATCATATTTGGCACCACCACCTTTTATCAAGAAAGAAATCCAACAGTATAGGAGTCTATCAGTCCTGACTGCAATGATGTTTGACACCAAGGGGAATGATAGTTTAAAGGAGACTGTTAAGTCAGTGGTTACCCTCGGAGATCAAGGCCTTACCTCTGATGGATCATGAACCCATTGTCCATCCACAAAGAACTTGTACTGGTGCTCTCCCTCAGGGAGGTCCAGGATGGCAACAAAATCATTATGGCTATAGAAGAAAACAGAAAGTTAAATAGGCCAAATTTCTATTAGAAGACAGAATATAAATGTAAAAACCACGAGGCAATCACAATATCATACCAATGATCTCCCGCATTCTTAAGTGATTGCAACCCCTGTAGTAAAAAATAATTTATAAACCCATTCTCCTTTTTTATATCACCTTGAGCATGTATTTGCTAGCCCCTCCCAATAACTTTAGCTCTTAACTAATATCTGGAAAAGAACAATAAAGATGTTAATCCTCCCGAATGTTCCACCTTAGTACAACTATTTTGCTTCAGCAAAACGGATCCCTCACGAATGTAAATAAGATAGCAAGTAGGTTCAGGATAAGAAGTGCCTCAAGGTACCCTTCCCATATTTTGGTGAGCAGATTCTAGAAAATTACCTATATACAAAGGGCCATAACCAGTTACATAATTCACTGTTGCTCTGAAAGCAACAAACAACATTACTACCTAGAACTTTACAGTGTGTTTTGTTTTAGTGCAGAAGTCAGAGCAACTGGACTCAGGCAGTTATGGAAGACTTCCCACAAGCATAGAAAGGACTTGTGTTAACACAGTCTTAAAGAAAATGACATTCTAAGTGGTAAAACATCTCTGACTCACTATGAGGTTAGAAAAAAATGTCACAGATATACTTATTGGTCACAGAAAATATTCTAGAGAGAGTCCCTAGCAGGTGGAGAGGAGTAGTCCAGCCAGGTCTCTCTCCTAAGAAAGGAAATCAAGTCTCTACTCCTGGACCCTGTAGACTCAACCAAGACACTTGTCTTCACCTCTTAATCAGTGGAATCTTGGTGCTCCAATTGTTGAAGGACCCAGAGATGAAGACCTCCTTGCCTCCTTCAGACCAGCGGATAACAGTGGGCCGGGCCTGCTGTGTGGGCTTTACGGAGTCCTCCAAATCCTGCTGCCATGATACAAACTCTTTGTCCCCAGGGAGCTGTAAGAAGGATTAGGTCATCCCTAAATTGTGACCCAGGAATTCTGAAAAGGTCACTCTCCTCCCTAGGGCAGAGAGGGGTGCTACGTTTCTGCTAAGGATTAATAAGCCTTGAAATTAGCAACTAAATCAGATTTTAAACAAACTATAGAAAAGGAACTCATCTAGGACCAAAATGGTCAAATGGCTTATGCTCAAAGGCTACCCAAATCACAGCCTAACTTCTGAGTCTGCATGTATCACTCATTCTTTCAGAGCCTTAGGATTTCCCTTAAGAAACAAACAAAAAACCTTACTTGCTCTTACCAGATTAACTCATAGGCAGACAATTATGATATGCTTCTGAGTGTCTCTTAAGAGAAAAAATATGAAAATAAAGTATGGTTCTACAAAAAATAATTAAGTTAACCACATGCAAATATGAGCAGCTCCCAAGTTATCAGTTGTAATAGAAATTAGAGATGCTAAAATTCATAAGTAATTCACAATCTCTACTTTAGTTAATAGGTTACAAAAGGAAATTAAAAATATAAAAATCAGGGCTTCCCTGGTGGCACAGTGGTTGAGAGTCCGCCTGCCGATGCAGGGGACGCGGGTTTGTGCCCCGGTCCGGAAGGATTCCACATGCCGCGGAGCGGCTGAGCCTGTTCGACCGGAGCCTGTGCTCCGCAGTGGGAGAGGCCACAGCAGTGAGAGGCCCGAAGATCATTGGTTTCATAAATTTTGAGAAATGGTTATGAAATGTTACTTGTTCACCTATGCCAGGTTTGTACTAGTTATTTCAGGAGTAGGGATGAAAATTCTGGAGCCCCAAGAAGCATCAGATCAAAAACACAGTTTCCTTTAAAAAAGTGGTTCCAATATGAAATGAAGTATGTAGGATTCCGGAAAAACAACTGACTCCTTACTTAGTTTCTTTTCATTACCATCCTTCAGAACAGAATTGGCAAACTATGGCCAGTGAGCCAGATGCTTTTACAAATAAGGTTTTATCAGAAAATAGCCACACTCATTCACGTACTCATTTTCTACAGCTGCTTTCATGCTACAATGGCAGAAGTGAGTAGTTGTGACAGAGACTGTATGGTCCGCAAAGTCTAAAATATTACCTACCTGGCCCTTTATAGAAAAAGTTTGCTCACCCCCACTTCAGATTGGCTTAAATAACTTTGGTAAATAAGACTATATGGTACCAAGCCAAAATATTACCAAATAAAATAATGTGGGTTAAAAAAAAAAAGGACTAGTTTATTCATTTGGGCTTTGCTTTCAAAATGGCTGAGGCAGACTACCTTCCATACTCTCTCTCAATATTCCTCAAAACTACACTATGAGATACCAGTAGCAGCATAACCCAAAGCAAGCAGAGAAAGAGAATTGAAGGAACTTTCACATTATATAAGGAAGTGGCTTAAGAGAAAAGTTTGATCTCCATTTTCTCAAAGCAATGAACTCTTATTTGACAGGCTGCATTAGAATTACAGAAATGTTTACATATGCCTAACAATTACATATGCCTCAGATTCTGATTCAGATATAAGGTCCGGGAATCTACTTTTAAAAAGCTTCCCAGACAATAATACTGAAATTATATTAAAAATAAAGAAAGAAACCTCATCTTTAGAGATACATCCTAAAATATTTACAAATAAAGTAATATTTGATATGATGGTCTGGGATTTGCTTCAAAATAATTGGTGGAGGAAGAGTGGATTGGGGTATAGGTGACATAAATTCATTCATGATTTGATCATTGTTTAAACTGGATGACAGTTAATACAGGGGTTCATTACACTGTTCTCCTGACTTTGAAACATGAAAAATGTTTCAAATTTTCTATGCAGTGTTCAAACAAATCTCAGGTGAGTCTAATGTGCAAATAGGACTGAAAACCATTGAACTAGTAAACCAAAGAAGGCTGGCATTTGAAGCAATGTAGGCCCGCCTGCCACTGTTTCTATTACTTACTTGTATGATTTAATAGTTTCAGTTTAGAATTTGAAAGCTACAAACTATTAATATGCCTAGCTTTGGAAGAAAGCCCTTCCACGTATGATATGACATTTCTGTGGTAGGCATGAGAGCAGCTGACTAGCAAAAAGACTGTTTACTCCAAGTTAAATAGTCAGCAAAATCATCAGGAAAAGAGGCAAAACAATTAGAATTATAATTGAAAAATGTTTAAGTGAAACATTGAGGGAAGAAATAGAGTAGATTGAGAACTATAAAATCTTAGATTTGGAAGTGACCTTGGGAATTATTTGAACCTATTTTCTTATTTCACAAATGTCAAGATTGAGGTAAGGGAAAGAATGATCCAAAATAGGCTCCATTTCAGACAGAGCAACCTGGCTTTTATTCAGGACGCCAATTACTGCAGTCACAGTTTGACAAATACACTGTACTTAAATCCTGAGTCACCAAAGTAGGAAACTGGTAAAAATACAATCACCTTGAGAAAGCTCTGAAGAAGTAAATGGCTGAGGAGCATAATCTCTTTGTGATTATGTTCTCAATTGTGATCCAAGAAAATAAACAGTAGAATCCACATGTTATCAACCCGGCAAATTATTCTCTATTTACAAGAGTAAATAAAATAAAACCCCAGATGGGTGGGACAGGATGAGTGATAACATCAAACCTACCCCAATCTCCCCAACCCCTCCACTTTTCTACTTCATTCTAGTCAGACTACCAGGAGGAATTAATGTATTTAATGCCTACAACTCTGAAAGTGATTAGAAACATTCGAATAGTAATTACATTGCTGTCAGCTCCATCTATCCTTTCTGTAGGGTGAATACAAGTTGCCACTTTCCTGAAAGTCCTTGATTGAGAGCAAGGTCTTCAGGGCAACTGTGGGTTGTCCATTTTCAGCCGCGGTAACATTATGAAGCACTACCGGAAATTAGAGAAATCCTGGAATTATTTGCTCTCCCACTTGAGAAGCAGCTGGACGTGAAAGAAGCAGCTCAGCCAAGACTACTGTAAAGTATGAGATGAAAACTAAGCAGTCAACCAAATAATGTCCTTTATTGATCCCCAAGACTAGAAGAAAGTATTCATATTAGCAAGTGGTTGCTGCTCACAGCCATGCCAAAGGGGAAGAGGATCTGAAGTGATGAGCTCTCAGAAGGGCAAAAATGATACTGATACACAACAGTTATCAGGAAAAAGAAATTCATTTACCTACCTCAAGGCAAATGTGAGGAAATGCCGCCTATGGTCAGCAACTCGGGAAACCTACCCTCTGAAGTTTTTCACCAGGGCTCACAACCTACAAATTCATCAGTACTCTAGAAGAGGGTGCCTGTTAGGAGAACCAAGGGCGACCGGCCGGAGGTTTGTTGGCCTCATCCTAAAAATGTGGCCAAAAGAGTAGTCAGGTAACAAGAACTCCGCCTCTATCCTACTTTGAGACAGCACCGCGAAAGGAATTACCACTCAATATCTCCGTCCCCGAAAAAAGCCTTTAATTCTAAAAACCGTAACCCAGGTCAGTGTGATAAGAAAAAATCAAAATAGGGAGGAGATGCCCTGACACCCAGACTACTGCAGCATCGCCACCAACTGGGGGCCTGGGGACACTCACCTTGGAATCCGGCAGGCTGAAGACGCTGGGGTCATCGGTGCTCCCCACCATGATCTTATGTTCCTTGCCCGGGGCATGGCTGCCGGCGCCCTCGGCGCGCGCAGCCTTGGCGCCGTGGCGCTCCCCGGCCACCCGGTCGCTGGTGGTGTTTCCCATGGCGGTGCAGCTCGAGTCGGGGGCCACCTGCCGTGCGGAACAACACGGGGCTAGGGACACCCCGGCGGTCGCGTCTGGGGAGCCCCTGGCCCCGCCCCTGCGTCTGGGGACCCGGGCAAGGGAATCCCCGCCCCAGGAAAGCCGCGCGCAGGGGAGCCCGCCCGCCCTCCCTCCCTGGCCGCCAGGAACCCCCGGAACCCCCAATCCCCCTAGTTGCCCGCTGCTCAAGAAACCCGCTTTCGGAAACTCCCCCGCACCCTCCGCGCTCACTGCCCAGGGGCGCTCCCACCCCAATCACCTCCCGCGATGCTCTGCCTCCTCCCGGGACCAATGGTGCGATGGCTGTTCTGCGGATAAGGCCACCAATAAAGTTATTGAAATTGAAGCCACGCCCCGGGCTAGCGACCCGGGTTTCCTCCTAAAATGGCTACAAGGCCAGAGACGCGGGGTCGCCCCGCGCGCGTTCCCTGCGGCCGCGCAGCGGCAGCGCCCGGGGCCCGCCGGCCTCTCTAGCCACCGTCGCCTCGATGGTGGGCAGTCGCGCGCAGCCTTCAGCGCCAGGCGGGGGCGCCGGTTCCGCAATCCACCGCGTGCGGGGCCAGGACTGCTTCGCTGGCGAGACTGCGCCGAGATCTTTGGTTGCTTGAGCCTCAGGGATTGCCATCGGGTGGGGACGGTCACCGAAGGACACGGGGTCCCCTCACGGGCTCTGGTGCGCACCCGGTGGAGCAGCATTGCTTTTTTCCCCGCTCCCTCACCTGGCCTCAGGTTCGCCAAACGTTTTCATTTTGTAGCGTCTTTTCGACAGGCATCCCGG
This sequence comes from Neophocaena asiaeorientalis asiaeorientalis, assembly GCF_003031525.2. Taxonomy (NCBI): domain Eukaryota; kingdom Metazoa; phylum Chordata; class Mammalia; order Artiodactyla; family Phocoenidae; genus Neophocaena; species Neophocaena asiaeorientalis. The sequence goes on from NW_020175191.1 coordinate 8,302,774, forward strand.
AGAGGTGAGTTGCTATAGGGAATAAGAAAACGGACTTGCAACTGAAAGCTAAGGAAGTAGTAGTGAGTAGTGGTAATTGCTCGAGGGTAAAACTAAGTGCCATGGGGAGCAGACAGCCTGACTGGGTCCCCAGGGAAGAGGGAATAATTAGGAGATAAATCTTTTTTTAAAAAATTATTTCTATTTATTTTTGACTGCATTGGGTCTTCGTTGCTGCTCACGGGCTTTCTCTAGTTGCGGCGAGCGGGGGCTACTCTTTGTTGTGGTGCTCGGGCTTCTCATTGTGGTGGCTTCTCTTGTTGCGGAGCACGGGCTCTAGGCGCACGGGCTTCAGCAGCTGTGGCTCTTCGGCTCTAGAGCGCAGGCTTAGTAGTTGTTGGTGCACGGGCTTAGTTGCTCCGCGGCATGTGGGATCTTCCCAGACCAGGGATCGAACCCATGTTCCCTGAATTGGCAGGCAGATTTTTAACCACTGCGCCACCAGGGAAGTCCCAGGAGATAAATCTTGACAAATTGTTAAAATTAGTGTAAGGAGAAGGAGAAAGCTATTCTAGGCTAAGAAACAGCACTTGCAGTGAGCAACCCCAGAAGAAATGAAATTCAAGAAAGAGAGCAACAGAACCATCAGAAGGAATACTTAGGTAGAAAAGGGCAACGACAGTCTTGTTGGAGCAGATTCAGGTTTCTACTGATAATTAATGGGACTTATGTGGTATTTACTAATTCTTACTTTGTATTATGATTATATGCATGTCTCATTACCTACTAGAAACCCTTGTCACTCAGCATGTGTTATAGTGACCAGCAGTATTGGCGTCACCTGGGAGCTTGTTAGAAATGCTGAGTCTGAGGCCCCATCCCACAGAATCAGATTCTGCATTTTAACAAGATCCCCAAGGGAATGTGTATACACATTAAAGTGTAAGAACCACTGCATTGACAACTGGCAGAGAGCAAATCTAGGTTTGATTCTTCATGTTCTTGCATGCACCTTGAACAGAGTAAACATCTGCAGAATGAAGGGTACATGAATACTGTTTACTACATTTATAACAGGATAATTGCACTTAGTCTTAAACACAGCCAGTAATGGGGAACCCCAAGTCACACAAGGCCACCTTTTCTGAATGAGCAGCTCTATTTGTTGAAAAGTTCGTTTTATATTAAGTTGAAAACCCATCCACTTAAGTCCAACAAATCCTCTGCTCCCCCTTTTGTTTTTGCTCTGCCCCTAATAAACTCAGTTATTCTGTAGCTCTTAACCAAAGACAGTTTGCAGAAAAAAAGGTACATTTTTTTTTTACTGCAACCTTTTGCTCACCCCTCCAAAATCATTACTGTCTAGTTACCTCCTTTTTGGATAATCTTACCCCCGCTTATTCCCCGAGTTCCTTTCAATCTTTCCACAGGACTCTGAAGCAAGGCCCTTGAAGGACTAATACAATAAACATTAACTTGTGTACTGTTCAGCTTTCTAGCCCCAGGGTGGTTTCTCCATGCCAAGTAATATGTCCCTAGTATGTATTTCCTTACAAGCGTCAAATCAGCATAGGAGAAGCAAATCTGCTTTGGGGATTATTCATGACACTGTTCTGCTCTAATAACATTTATAAATCGGTCAGTAGTTAATAATAAAAGTCAACTTTGCATATTGTGTATTTTAGACATAAGACAAAAGTAATGTGACACTGTAGGAAGGATTAATTGCTTCTCCCTAGTCCCATGTTTGTTTGTTTTTTCCTTATACTCAGGAAAGACTAGGTAAAGAAACATCTCTTAACCAACACCAGTATAATTTCTCTCTTCAGACTTAATGCTGTTGCCCCAGTGTCCTATCCTTCCTTCTAGAGGGAAGGAAAAGAAGGTAATAGGCAAAATAATTGGTGGGGGTTCTCTTGATGTTACTGTATCTCAGATGCCATTGCCACTCATCTCCTCAGATAAGCCATTCTGCCGGATAAACTGAGGAGAATAATGGAGAGCATGGGAGGCTTCACAACACAGTATACTTTTATGCATGCTGCTAAAGCTGTCCTACTTCCTCTGAGAGGTGAGGATGGGGGAATGGGGGAAGAATATATCGATTTTACAGAACTGGATGACAGGTTAGTTTCGGCATCTGGAGCTTTACTTTCCTGTCTCTGCTCCCCAGTTTGCATCCCTACTTGTGATCAGGAATGAGTGTGACGTCTCATCTTGGTGATTTCCATTTCAAAAACAATCTGATCTTTTTTATAAAGTTAAACATACACCTAACATGCAGTTTAGTAATCCCACTCTTAGGTATTTATTCAAGTGATATAAAGACAGGTTCACACAAAAACCTGTACATAAATATTTATTTGTACAAAACATATGTGGCTTCACTCATTTTCACCCCAAGAGGTAAACAACACAAGTGTCTTTTGCCTGGTAAATCTATAAACAAAATGTGGTACAGCCATAAATGGCTCAGAGTTCATAGCTCAGCAATGAAAAGGATTAAACTCTTGATACACACAGCATGGATGAATATCAAATGCATTATGGGAAGTGAAAGAAGCCAGAGTCTATTTACATGACATTCTGGAAAAAGCAAGACTTAGGGTCAGAAAACAGATCAGTGCTTTCCAGGAGTTGAAGGTGGGAAGAGGCGTTGACTACAAAGGGGCCTTAGGAAATTTGAGGGAGTTATAGAATACTTCTGTATCTTGATTGTAATGGTGTTATGCATCTGTCAAAATTTACAGAACTGTACACTAAGAAGGGTTATTTTATTGTATGAACATTATACCTCAATAAAAAATAAAAACGATTTAATACTATTTAAAATATCAGCTTTAGGAACAGGAATGATACAAGTTTATACACAAAAGAGACTACTCAACCATTGTGGAAAGTAATTATTTTTAAAAACAAATGCCATTGATATTAATTTTTTCCACCTTTATTGAGGTATAATGATAAAATTATATATATTTAAAGTATGCAGCATGATGACTTGATGTATGTGAACACTGTGAAATGATTCCCACAATCAAGGTAATTCACATCTATCACTTCACACCTCTGTGTGTTTGTGTGGGAAAATGCTTAAGATTTACTCTCTTAGCAAATTTCAGGTATATAGCACAGTATTATTAACTATAGTCACCATGCTGTGCTTATTCATCTTATAACTTAAAGTTTATACCCTTTGACCAACATCTTCCCATTTCCCCTAACTCCTGACCCCTGGCAACTATCATTCTACCCTCTGTTTCTCTGAGTTCGACTTCTTTTTTAGATTCTAGGTATAAGTGATACAATATAGTATTTGGCTTTCTCTGACTTATTTCACTTAGCATAATGCCCTCAAGGCCCATCCATGATGTTGCACGTGGCAGGATTTTCTTCTTATGGCTAAATAGTATTCCATTGTGTATGTATATGCTACATCTTCTTTATCCATTCATCTTTAAACAGATACTTAGGTTGTCTCCATATCTTGGCTACTGTGAATAATACTGCAGTGAACATGGGAGTGCAGATATATCTTCAAGATCCTGATTTCATTTCCTTTGGATATATACCCATAAGTGGGATTACTGGATCATATGGTAGTTCTATTTTTTAATTTTTGAGGAATCTGCATACTGTTTTCCACAGTGGCTATACCAGTTTACATTCCCACAAAAGCATGCAAGGTTCCCCTTTTCTTCAAGTCCTTGCCGACTCTTATCTCTTGTCTTTTTGGTAATAACCATTCGAACAGATGAGGTGATGATATCTCATTGTAGTTCTGATTTACATTTCCCTGATGATTAGCAATGTTGAGTGCCTTTTCCTGTACCTGTTGGCCATTTGTATACCTTCTTTGGAGAAATACCTATTCAGGTCTGTGATATCATGGTTTATAATAGGAAACATATATTTGGTCTTTGTCCCTCTTTATGAAATCCCAAAACCCTTGGCATTTCCTAAGTGATGAGAGCATTAAAGGTGTTTCTTGTTAGGTTAACAAAATGCCTTTTGGACTGAACCTAAGGATGGGAGCTGTTGTCAGGAAAACCAAACACGTGATTAGAGGGTTGGAACTTTCAGTCCCACACCCTGACCTCTGGGGAAGGGAGAGGAGCTGGAGGTTGAAACAATTGCCAATGGACAATGAGTTAATCAATCATGCCTGTGTACTGAAGCCTCCACAAACCCCCCAAAAGGACAGGAATTTGGAGAGCTTCCAGGTGGGTGAACATGTGGAGATTCACGGAGAGTGGCTCGCTTGGAGAGGGCATGGAAACTCTGAGCCCTTTCCCCATACTCTGCCCTCAAGGAGATGGATCAAAACTGTCTACCCCTTAAGTATGGGTGGAGTATATTAACTTCCTTCCAAAGAATACAATATAGAAAAGGGGAAAAAAGGATAACTTTACAGTGGAGAAACTTAATAAACACAGCCTCAGCCAGCTTAACATCATTAGTGGGAAGTCAGTAGCAGTACCTTTGATATAAGGTGATGAGAATAGCACTTTACCTCTGTAGTTTTCCTCCTGACAGCCCAAACCCCTAGACTAATCATGAGGAAAAAATATCAGACAATCACAAATTAAGGGATAGTCTACAAAATACTTAACTAGTACTCCTCAAAACTGTCAAGATCATCAAAAACAAGGAAAGTGTAAGAAACTGTCACAGTCTAAAGCAGCCTAATGATAAGGAGTAATGTGATACCCTAAGTGGGAGCCTGTGATAGAAAAAACATTAGGTATAAAGTAAATAAATCAGAATAAAGTATGGAACTTAGTTCTTTTCAAATTGTCAAGTTCCTGAAAGAAACAAAACACTGAAGAACTGATGAAGATTAGAGGAGATTAATGATACATAACAACTAAATGCAATATAAGATCCTGGAACCAAAATGGGAAATTAGAGGGAAAAGTGGTGAAAATTGAAAAAGTGATTTAGTTAACAGTTTTATATCAATGTTAATTTTCTTGTTTTGATAATTGTTGTAATGTTATGTGAAGTCTTATCTTTAGGGAACCTGGATAAAGCTTATACAAGAAGTCTTTGTATTTTTTTTGCAACTTTTCTGAAAGAATGAAATCAATTCAAAATAAAAAGTTTAAAAAATTACTAAAGTAATCCAAATAGTAAAACACATGAGGAAGCCCAGTGACATGATCTTGAGTCAGAAGACTTTTTTTTTTTTTTAATTTTTGTCTGTGCTGTGCAGCATGTGGGATCTTAGTTCCCCAAGCAGGGATCAAACCTGCAGCCCCTGCATTGGAAGTGCAGAGTCTTAATCTCTGGACTGCCAGGGAAGTCCCAGCAGACTCTTCAAATGACATTTTCACCCAAAGAAATAGAGAAAAAGAATACTCTGAAGAGAGCTTTAAAGTAAGTTTATTTAAAATCCTCAAGGAAGGGAAGATACTAGTTTGAATACACCCCAGCTCCACACCACTCTCATCCCAACCCAATTTTCATAACTCAGCATCTGTTGGTTCTGGTAGATAGTAGAGACCTCAGAATCTGTTCAAGTCCTGACAGAAAGAGCAATTACAGGTCTTCCTCGCCTTTTGGCTAAATCGGTGGTTCTCAAACTTTACCATGCATCAGGAGGGCTTACTAAAACACAGATGACTGGTGACTGGAACTTCTGATTCAGTAAGTCTGGGATGGGGTCTGAGAATTTCTATCAAGTTCCAGATGATGCTGGTGTTTCTGGATCAAGAACCAAATTCTGAGAAACAGTGGGGCAGGCAACAGTCTGGAGACCAGTACTGGAGATCCCTAATAAAAGGCAGTGTGAGGAAAGAGGTAGCTGACTCTTGGAACCATAATAGTGCTTCCCATATCTCCAAAAATAAAGAATTAAAACCAACCAGAATATGGGCAACAAATCTCCTATACAGAAAAATTCCACATTTATGTATATATTGCCTTCTCAAGGAGGTAGAGCATAACTCCAGGCCTGAGATTGCTTATCCTTCGGAAGGCCACCTTGCATCTTTGGCCGATGGCTGGTGTCTGGGAATTTGGATTTGGGGAGGGTTCTTACCACCCCAACTGATAAGAGTGGCTCTCTGTGCCTATACTGTGTAACCGTGTGGTTTATACTGAGCACCTGCTCTCCTTCTGGGAGTCTGGAATTTTGAAATGGGCAGGCAGAGGGTGCCTGTGGACTAGCCCTATTACAGACCTTGGGCACAGAGTGGAAAGATGTGAAAGTCTTCTGATTGCTTCTATTTTCTTAGAGAAAAAAGAAACAAGGTTTAGTGGTCATGAATTTAAGATGTCAAATGAGCACAGTGATATTTTTCTCTTGCCATATTTAAGTGTTTTAGTGCAGGCACATAACTAAAGGTAATGTTTAGCCAAGCAAGTATGGAGGAAAGGGCTAAGGAATTGAGAATGCATGGTAGGATATGATTATAATGTTGGACCATGGCTTATAGACCAGGTGGGCTAGGAAGTGAAGATAGAGCAGGTTGATGGAGGGCATGAAATGGAGTCAAAAAACTGTGGAGTTAGAGTACTGGAGTGAATGTGCTGAAGAAATAAGAGACGGTTTTGGAGAGTGGGTTGCTTGAAATCGAGATTTTGGTGGTAATGACATAGGTAGATTATAAAATCATTGGAATAAGAAGGTCATTGAAGTGAGAGGCCAGGTGGTAAAGGTCTACCTCAACACTCATACTCATTCTTCCCTCCTCCTTAATAACAGAACCTTGATTTTACCTGGACACATTGCCTCTCTGTATAAAGACACATTTCCTAGCCTCCCTGGATATATGCTAGATATATGTGACAAAATACTTCCAATGAGATCTAAGTGGAAATGTTATATGGAACTTCTAGTAATTTTCCTTAAAAGGGTTGTGGCCTTCTTCTATATTTCTTTTTCCTTCTGTGTAGAATGTCCATATATTGGCTGGAGCTCCAGCAGCCATCTTGGACCATAAGGTAGAAGCCGTATGCTGATAGTGGAGCAGAAAGAGATGCTGTGGAGCTGTTACACCATTTCAGGACTATCTTCCTCTAGAGTTTTTCATATGAGAGGGAAATAAACTTAAACCTTGTTTAATCCATTGTTACTTTGGGTTTTTCTATTATATGCAGTGGAATCTAATCCTAACTAGTACATTGGATTGGTGAAAGTATTACCTACACAGATGTGAACTACAGAATAATGCTGCACATCCATGTTCATGGCAGCATTATTCACAATAGCCAAAACATGGAAACAACCGAAGTGTCTATCAGTGGAGAAACAGATAAAGAATATGTGGTGTATATACACAATGGTATATTATTCAGCAAAGAAATGAAGGAAATCCTGCCTTTGCAGCAACATGGGTGGACCTTGAAGGCATTATGCTAGGTGAAGTAAATAAGACAGAGAAAGGGAAATATTGTATGATCTCACTTCTATGTGGAATCTAAAAAACAGAACAAAGTACCTGAACTCATAGATGCACAGAACAGATTGGTGGTCGGCAGAGGCGGGGGGTGGGCAAAATGGGTGAAGGGGGTCAAAAGGTAAATACTTCCAGTTATAAGATAAACAAGTCCTGGGGATATAATGTACAGCATGGTGACTACAGTTAACAATACTGTACTGTATATTTGAAAGTTGCTAAGAGAGTAGATCTTTAAAGTTCTCATCATAAGAAAAAAATTTGTTAACTATTTGTGGCCATAGATGTAAACTAGACTTTGGTGATCACTTCATTTTATATATATAAAAATTATTATATGGTACACCTGAAACTAATATAATGTTATATGTCAATTATATATCAATAAAAAAATTGAGGTTAAAAAAACTGCTGAAAAAATTAACTATAGGAGTAGTTATATATAGAGAGAGGGGGAAAGCTTGGTGCTAAAATCTTCACTGAATGAAGAGGAGTAAATGGGAGGTCCATAAGTAATTTCAAACAGGAGAGGTAGTGGGTGATTTAAAGAAGCTGGGGAATTTGAGAAAGCAGGGAGAAACAGCAGTGAGGACCAAGGCAGCAAGGAGGATCGAGGAAGACACGCACCCCACCTTTGTTCCCGCGCTAAGATATTGCCTTTTAAAATCCTGTGTTTGATTGAGGAAATAAGATATGGATAGGACATGTCACTTGTGTTTCAAACCAAGCAATATTAGAGATGACATACTGACTCAGAACAATGATCTATCCCAGAATATTTTCTGGAAGAACATGCTTGCCCCACAGACATTTCAAAATGTTAAGCACCCCGTAATCTCCTCAATAACTTTTTAATAAAATAGTGAAGTATTATTCACTATTTTATTTACTCCTTTAAAAACTCATCCATATTTTTATCTCCCACACTGAGCTTAATTAATTAATCATTTAATTAATCATTGATTTACTGAGGTCTTACTGTGTTTCAGGTACTATATTAGGCACTAGGAACATACAGATTAATTACAAAGTATCTTTCTCAAAGGAATTTACTAGTTCAAGGAGGAACTAGGTGACAGAAACAGTTGACATTATATAGTGTGACAAATGATAGTCACCACATATAATTGAGCAATATACCAGGTGTGGTGTGAAGCATAAAGATAGGTCACCTATTTAATCCTGGAGGTTTCTAGAACAGATAACAGATTACGTGAATCTTGAAGGTGAAATAGGTTGGGCAAGGGGAAACATAAGAATGTATATAGAAACATGGAAAAACACAGCACTTTGGGAAATTCCAAGTAGGCAGCTTGGAGGATGTTAGTATAGTATTATATGTTATATTACTACTGACAAAAGTAACCATGCACAGATCCAGTACTGAGTAAAATTATCTCATTCATGAATATACTTGTTATTAATATACCGTACATTTTGCTAGTGGAGACTATTGGCTTAATGTGCTCAGCTATAAGAACTTACCTAAGTATTTTAAGAAAATGTGTCTTTTGACCTCATATTACCATTTTCTCCTCTCTACAACTGTAGTCTATACTTATTCAACAAAGGAACAAAATTGCCATAGTAAGTAATAGTATGCTTTATTAGAAGAACTTAATTTGTAGAGTAATCAAGGGAAAAGATAGTAATTTAAATGAATGGTACTATCCAATATTCTTCCTCCTCTGAGAAAATTCCACTAGACTATGCCTCTGGGTCAAATCCTGAACCAAAAGAATACATTTCTTTTTTAAAAAAATAATTAAAAAATTTTAGAATAGTTTAGATTTAAGAAAAACTTGGGAAGTTAGTACAGAGTTCCTGTGTATCCCACACACAATTTATTTTATTGGTAACATCTTACGTTACAGTGCTACATTTGTCACAACCAATAAACCAATCAGTACCTTGTTATTAACCATAATCCATACTTTATTAATATTTCTTCAATTTTTACTTAATGTCTTTTTATGTTCCAAGATCCCATCCAAGGTACATTACATTTAGACATCAGGTCTTAGGCTCCTCTATACTATGACAATTTCTCAGACCTTCCTTTTTTTTGATGAGCTTCAGTTTTGAGATGGTCAGGTATTTTGTAAGATATTCCTGAACCTGGGTTTGTCTGATGTTTTCCTCATGGTTAGACTGGGTTATGGTTTTAGGGAGGAAGACCACAGAGGCAAAGTACCCTTCTCATCACATCATATCAAGAGTACATACTATCCACATGACTTTACTGTTGATGTTAATCTTGATCACCCAGCTGAGGTAGTGTTTGTCAGATTTCTCCACTGTAAAGTTATTTTTCTCCCTTTACTGCTCTTTGGAAGGAAGTCACTCTATGCAGCCTACACTTAAGGAATGGGGAGTTATGCTCCAACTCCTGGAGGGCAGAGTATTTATGTAAGTTGTTTGAAATTCTTCCATATGGGAGTTTTCTCTATTCTACCCCACTTATTATTCAATCACTTATTTATACCATTATGGACTGATGGGTATTTTTTATACTTTATATTATAAACCAATACTAGGTTATTTATATTGTTCAAATTGTTCCAGCTTTGGCCATTGGGACCACTTTCTGTTGGTTCCTGTGTCCCTGTGACATACCCCACCATCAGTTTGCTTTTTGAGCCCTTCCTTACTTTCTGGCACTACAAGAAAGCATTTTTCTGTATAATAAAATTGGGAAAATGATACAACCTTTTAATATAATTACAAAAGCAAGATATGGTGAATTGACGATTAATACACATTCATCAGTAACTAGGGCTTTGTATCTTGAGTTGTTTTGAGTTCACTTTCCTATTCGCATCTTACTTTTAGCTTGGTTTAGAATTTAACCAATGATTTTTTTGGGGGGGGGTAAACTTTCATATTGTAAGGAAACTGAGAGAGTCAGTGAGCTTAGAATTACATGCTTTTTATTTAAAGAGGAAACTGGGGTACTTATTGCTGATAACTAGGAATTACATTATCAAAGGACTTTAATTCAACAGACTTACACGCTGAAAGAGGCAAATTTATATGCTGAAAGAATGAAATGGAAAAGAAGCGGCTTTCGATTTAATTTTGAACAAGAATAGTGTGCAGATTAAAAGATACTAGGTCCATTTTAGTAGAGGATCAATCCCCAGTACCACAAAGATTCTGGAAGAAAAAAGACCATCCAATTCTCAAAAAGCATTTTCCACAGGGAAAATTAGACGAAATAGCAGGGAATTGTACAAATAGTTATATGATTAGGAGGAAGTTGTAGTCTCACGTTTCTGGTTCTCTTATTTATTGTATATTGGGAAAGATAATGATTTCTAATGTTGTTCTTCCAGTTGTTCAAATTTATTTTTTCGTTAAGCAATAGGTAGCAATCCAAAATGTATTACACCACAGCTTATTTATGAACACACTTGGCTGGTACATCAGTTCCTTTCTTCATGAAATTAGGTGTGTCAGACATCTAACACTTAGTTAACTACTCTGACAGACAAGAAGAGAGCAAAACTTCTAGGGATGGGAAAACAGAATCAACAGCAGCACTTGGACATAAACTGGAGGCCCTGGTTTCATTTCATTTGCTTTGTTTTTCATAACTACAATGTGTGACATAAGAACTGTTATAAGCAGAATACCCCTATATTTAGTTATTAATCCTAATTTATTACATAACTGACCTCTTCAAATACTTACTACTTAGACTCTCTGTGTGAGAGGGTGTGGAGGGGAGAAAGTAGGAGTTGGGGGGAGATAAATCCAATCACATTTGTAGGCCACACCACAGCAGTTGATGGCTACTTATAGTTCCTAAGTTAAAGTCTTGTATCCTAATATGGGAACTAAGAGATCAAAAAAGACTGGACAGCTCATTTAAAATCCCAATTTTTCCAGCCAAGTTGAACCTGCTGGTAGCTGCTAGATTGTTAAAATGATCCATGAGCCTAGAAAGTTGGAGGTAGTTTCTTCATTGAGAAAATAGAGATGTGTTGCTTAGAGGAAAAGAGTGAAAAATGACCAGGTATCAGACAGACTAGTGAACAGCTAGTGAAACAAAGTGTTTAAGTATCTATATATCTTATCTTAGGTATATACAACTGTTATAAGACCATTATTTCTCTTATCTCTGAGGAAAAATACATTTAGTTACAATATTAAAAACAAAAGATTAAAAGTCTAGTAGAAAACCAAATCCTGTCAGAAGCACAATTACATGGAATCTCCCATTTCTTATGTAGATATTGGCTCATTCTTCCCACCATATTATTTGATAAATGACAGCAAACATTTATTAAGCACCTACCACAAGGGCGGAGTCAAGATGATGGACTAGGAGGACGTGGAATTCGCGTCTCCGCATAACTAGGGCACCCACCATACACTGGTGGGGGACCACAGACAACTAAGGGGAATGGGAGGAACCCCCAGTGACAGGGTAGGATGTGGGGCTTGTGGGGGGGAGTGAGGGAGGAGGAGAAGTGGAGGTGGGACAGGACTGGTGCCCCTGAGGGGCGGCTGTGGGAAGGGAAGGGATCCCATGCACGAAGGGGAAAATTGGGGGACCATTGGGAGGGCAGAGGATCAAAAGGGAGCATGCCCAGGTTTTCCCTGCTCTCTTGGGCCCCTGGGAGCCTACTGAGATCCCAGGCCTGATCCTCTGCCCACCGAGGCCCCCTCCAGCCATGCGGGTCCTGAGGGAGTGGGAGGGAGGTAAGGGGGAGCAAAAGTAAAGGCTGACATACAGGACCGGCATCCCTGAGGGGTGGCTGGGGGATGGGAGGAGTTCCTACACCCAGTGGGACCAACCCACAGTTAGGGGGGACGGCAGTTGCGGGGACACCCTAGAGGGTGGCGCAGAGGAATGGAAGGGAACGTGGCCAGCGCTTTCCCTTTCCACTTAGGCACCAGGGAGCCTGTTGGGCTCCTAGGCCTAATCCCCTCTTACTTTGGAGCCTCCTTCCTGCCGTGCAGAGCCCAAGCCCAGCCCCTACACCCCACCAAGGGCTCTACCTCTACACTCGGAGACCCCCTCTGAGAGCCCCTACAGCCACACTGGGCCTAAACCCCACCCACACACCCTCACCCTTACCTCCAAACTCCAGAACTCCACACTCCAGAGGCCCCCCTTTGGATGTGCTGCCTCTCCCCTTCTGTGCAGACCCTAAGCAGAGCCCCTGCCCCACGTTTGAACGGAGCCTGCCTAGGCCCTGCCCCCAAGGCCTTTTCCAGCTGCATGGGTCCTGAGCCTAGGCCATGCCCCACTCCCAAAAGTCACCCATCTCTCGCCTAGGTTCCCCCACCCACGCTAAAGCCCACCACTGCCTAATTTCCACCCACACTGAAACTCTGTGCCCCATAGCCAAGGCTTTTTTCTTTTCTTTTCTCTTTTTCCTCTTTTAGATTGAGGTTCTGTTTCACCTTGATTCATTCTTGTTGATTCATGTATATTTTTATTTTTTCTAATCTTTTAGTTTAATTTTATTCTTTATAGTTTGTTATTGTTCTGCTCCTTTTGGCTTGTTCTCCCCCATTTTTTCCCTTTCTTTTTTCTGTTGTGGTTTTGTTTTATCTTGTTGCAGTTGTTTCAATTATATATTTTTTCCTAATATATTTTTTATCTTTCTAATTTTATTTTGTTTTTTATTCTTTGTTCTTGTACTGCTTTTTTTTTTTTTTTTTTTTTTTGCTGCGCCACGTGGCTTGCGGGATCTTGGTTCCCAGGCTGGAAGTCAGGCCTGACCTCCTGTGGTGGGAGTTCTGAGTCCAAACCACTGGACTAAGAGAGAACCTCAGACCCTAGAGAATATTAATTGGAGTGAGGCCTCCTGGAAGTCCTCATCTCGGCACCAAGACCCGGCTCTATCCACCTGCCTGCAAGCTCCAGTGCTGGATGCCTCAGGCCAAACAACCAGTAACACAGGAATACAGCCCTACCCATCAAATTAAAAAAAAAAAAATGACAAAAAAGTGTTACAGATGAAGGAGCAAGGTGAAAACTGACAAGACCAAATAAGTGATGAAATAGGCAACCTATCTGAAAAAGAATTCAGAGTAATGATAGTAAAGATGATCCAGAATCTCGGAAACAGAATGGAGAAAATACAAGAAACATTTAACAAGTATCTAGAAAAACTAAACAGCAAACAAACAGTGATGAACAACACAGTAACTGAAACTAAAAATCCTCTAGAAGGAATCAGTAGCTGAATAACTGAGGCAGAAGAACGGATAAGTGAGCTGGAAGATAAAATAGTGGAAATAACTGCCAGGGAGCAGAATACAGAAAAAAGAATGAAAAGAATTGAGGACAGTCTCAGAGACCTCTGGGACAGCATTAAACGCACCAACATTCAGATTATATTCAAACATTCAAATTATAGAAGAAGAGAAAAAGAAAGGGTCTGAGAAAATATTTGAAGAGATCATAGTCGAAAACGTCCTTAACATGGGAAAGGAAATAGTCAATCAAGTCCAGGAAGTGCAGAGAGTCCCATACAGGATAAACCCAAAGAGAAACATGCTGAAACACACATTAATCAAACTATCAAAAATTAAATAAAAATAAAAAATTTAAAAGCAGCAAGGGAAAAGCAACAAATAACATACAAGGGAATCCCCATAAGGTTAACAATTGATCTTTCAGCAGAAACTCTGCAAGCCACAGGGGAGTGGCAGGACACATTTAGAGTGATGAAAGGGGAACACCAACAACCAAGATTACCTGGAAAGGATCTCATTCAGATTTGACGGAGAAATCAAAAACTTTACAGACAAGCAAAAGCTAAGGGAATTCAGCACCACCAAACCAGCTTTACAACAAAATGCTAAAGGAACTTCTCTAAGCGGGAAACACTAGAGAAGAAAAAGACCCACAAAAACATATCCAAATCAATTAAGAGAATGGTAATAGGAACATCCATGTTGATAATAACCTTGAATGTAAATGGATTAAATGCTCCAACCAAAAGACACAGACTGGCTGAATGGATACAAAAACAAGACCCTTATATATGCTGTCTACAAGAAACCCACTTCAGACCTAGGGACACATAGAGTGCAAGTGAGGGGATGGAAGAAGATATTCCACACCAATGGAAATCACAAGAAAGCTGGATTAGCAATACTCATATCAGATGAAATAGTCCTTAAAATAAAGACTGTTACAAGAGATAAGAAAGGACACTACATAATGATCAAGGGATCAATCCAAGAAGAAAACGTAACAACTATAAATATTTATGCACCCAACATAGGAACACCTCAATACATAAGGCAAATGCTAACAGCCATAAAAGGAGAAATCAACAGTAACACAATGGTAGTGGGGGACTTTAACACCCCACTTACACCAATAGACAGATCATCCAGAGAGTAAATAAATAAGGAAACACAAGCTTTAAAAGACACAATAGACCAGATAGACCTAATTGATATTTAGGACATTCCACCTGAAAGTGGGAAAACACACTTTCTTCTGAAGTGCATATGGAACACTCTCCAGAATAGATCACATCCTGGGTCACAAATCAAGCCTTGGAAAATTTAAGAAAACTGAAATCGTATCAAGCATCTTTTCCAACCACAACACTATGAGATTAGAAATCAATTACAGGAAACAAAACAGTAAAAGACACAAACACATGGAGGCTAGACAGTGCACTGCTAAATAACCAAGAGATCACTGAAGAATTCAAAAAATACCTAGGAACAAATGACAACAAAAACACAATGATCCAAAACCTATGGGATGCAGCTAAAGCAGCTGTAAGAGGGAAGTTCATGGCAATTCAAGCTCACCTCAAGAAACAAGAAAAATCTCAAATAAACAATATAACCTTACACCTAAGGCAACTAGAAAAAGGACAAAGAAAGCCCAAAGGTAGTAGAAGGAAAGAAATCATAATCAGAGCAGAAATAAATGAAATAGAAACAAATGGCAAAGATCAATAAAACTAAAAGCTGGCTCCTTGAGAAGATAAACAGAATTGATAAACCTTTAGCCAGACTCACCAAGAAAAGAAGGAAGAGGACTCAAATCAATAAAATTAGAAATGAAAAGAAGAGATTACAAGTGACACTGCAGAAATTCAAAAGATTATAATAGACTACTACAAGCAACTCTATACCAATAAAATGGGCAACCTGGAAGAAATGGACAAATTCCTGGAAAAGTACAACTTTACAAGATTGAACCAGGAAGAATTAGGAAATATAAACAGACCAATCACAGGTAATGAAATTGAAACTGTAATTTAAAATCTTCCAACAAACAAAAGTCTAGGACCAGATGGCTTCACAGGCAAATTCTATCAAACATTTAGAGAAGAGTTAACACCTATCCTTCTCAAACTCTTCCAAAAAGTTGTGGAGGGAGGAACACTCCCAAACTTCTTCTACGAGGGCCACCATCACCCTGTTACCAAAACCAAACAAAGATATTACAAAAAAAGAAAACTATAGACCAGTATCACTGAAGAACATAGACACAAAAATCCTCAAGAAAATACTAGCAAACAGAATCCAACAACACACTAAAAGAATAATACACCATGATCAAGTGGGATTTATCCCAGGGATGCAAGGATTCTTCAATATACATAAAACAATCAATGTGATACACCATATTAACAAATTAAAGAATAAAAATTGTATGATCATCTCAATAGATGCAGAAAAAGCTTTTGGCAGAATTCAACACCCATTTATGTTAAAAATTACAGAAAGTGGGCATAGAGGGAACCTACCTCAACATAATAAAAGCCATATATGACAAACCCACTGCAAACATCATTCCCAATGGTGAAAAACTGAAAGCATTTCCTCTAAGATCAGGAACAAGAGAAGGCTGTCCACTCTTGCCACTATTAATCAACACAGTATTGGAAGTCTTAGGTGCAGCAATCAGAGAAGAAAAAGAAATAAAAGGGATACAAATTGGAAAAGACCTAAAACTGACTTTCCCAATGATATGGTACTATACATAGAAAATCCTAAAGATGCCACCAGAAAACCACCAGAACTAGTCAGTGAATTTGGTAAGGTTGCAGGATACAAAATTAATGCGCAGAAATCTCTTGCATTCCTATACAGTAACAACGAAAGACCAGAAAGAGAAATTAAGGAAACAATCCCATTCACCATCACAACAATAACAATAAAAAATACCTGGGAGTAAACCTACCTAAAGAGGCAAAAGACCTGTACTCAGAAAACTATAAAACACTGATGAAAGAAATCAAAGATAACATAAACAGTTGGGCAGGTATACCTTGGTCCTGGATTGGAAGAATCAATACTGTGAAAAAGACTATATTACCCAAAGCAATCTACAGATTCAATGCAATCCCTATCAAATTACCAGTGGCATTTTTCACAGAACTAAAACAAGAAATCTTACAATTTGTATGGAAACACAAAAGACCCCAAATAGCCAAAGCAATCTTGAGAATGAAAAATGGTGCTGGAGGAATCAGTTTCCCTGACTGCAGACTATACTCCAAGGCTACAGTAATCAAGACAGTATGATACTGGCACAAAAACAGAAATATAGATCAATGGAACAGGATAGAAAGCCCAGAGATAAACCCATGCACATAGGGTCACCTTATCTTTGACAAAGGAGGCAAGAAGATACAGTGGAGAAAAGACAGCCTCTTCAATAAGTGATGCTGGGAAAACCGGACAGCTACATGTGAAAGAATGAAATTAGAACACACACTAACTACAGACACAAAAATAACCTCAATGGATTAAAGACCTAAATGTAAGCCCAGACACTACACTATAAAACTCTTAGAGGAAAACATAAGCAGAACACTCTATGACATAAATCACAGCAAGATCCTTTTTGACCCACCTCCTGGAATAAGGGAATTAAAAACTAATAAACAACTGAGACGTAATGAAATGTAAAAGCTTTTGCACAGCGAAGGAAACCATAAACAAGACGAAAAGACAACCCTCAGAATGGGAGAAAATATTTGCAAACAACAACTGACAAAGGATTAATCTCCAAAATATACAATCAGCTTATGCAGCTCAGTAACACAAGAACAAACAACCCAATCCCAAAATGGGGAGAAGACCTAAATATTTCTCCAAAGAAGACATACAGATGGCCAAGAGGCACATGAAGAGATGCTCAACATCACTAATTATTAGAGACATGCAAATCAAAACTACAATGAGGTATTACCTCACACCTATTAGAATGGGCATCATCAGAAAATCTACAAACAATAAATGCTGGAGAGAGTGTGGAGAAAAGGGAACCCTCTTGCACTGTGGGTGGGAATGTGAATTGGTACAGCCACTATGGAGAACAGTATGGAGGTTCCTTAAAAAACTTAAAATAGAACTACCATATGACCCAGCAATCCCACTACTGGGCATATACCCAGAGAAAACCATAATTCAAAAAGAGTCATGTACCACAATGTTCATTGCAGCTCTATTTACAATAGCCGGGACACGGAAGCAACCTAAGTGTCCATCGACAGATGAATGGATAAAGATGTGGCACATATATACAATGGAATATTACTCAGCCATAACAAGGAACGAAATTGAGTTATTTGTGCTGAGGTGCATGGACCTAGAATCTGTCATACAGCGTGAAGTAAGTTAGAAAGAGAAAAACAAATACCATATGCTAACGCATATATATGGGATTTAAAGAAGCAGTACTGATGAACCTAGTGGCAGAGCAGGAATAAAGATGCAGACATAGAGAACTGACTTGAGGACAGAGTGGGGAAGGGGAAGCTGGGATGAAGTGAGAGAGTAGCATTGATGTATATACACTACCAAATGTA
Organism: Neophocaena asiaeorientalis asiaeorientalis; assembly: GCF_003031525.2. NCBI lineage: Eukaryota > Metazoa > Chordata > Mammalia > Artiodactyla > Phocoenidae > Neophocaena > Neophocaena asiaeorientalis. The sequence goes on from NW_020175191.1 coordinate 8,320,967, forward strand.
AAATGGATGGCTAGTGGGAAGCTGCTGCATAGCATAGGGAGGTCAGCTCAGAGCTTTGTGATGACCTAGAGGGATGGGATAGGGAGGGTGGGAGGGAGGCTCAAGAGGGAGGGGATATGGGGATATATGTATACATATAGCTGACTCACTTTGTTGTACAGGAGAAATGAACACAATATTGTAAAGCCTTTATACTCCAATAAAGATGTAAAAAAAAGAAAAGAAAGCACCTACCACATTTCAGGAACTCTGCTAAGGACAAAACAAAGATGACTAACAGAGTACCTGAGCTCACAGTCCAGGAATGACTGAAAGGAAAAAGTGATGGGTCATAAGAGTAAGGGAGGTAAGTCAGTACAAATGAAAAGGTGGGATTTCACTATAGGGAAAAGAGGAAAAAGGATTAATGCTTTGGAAAGAGAAATAAAAGTAGCTTTCTGGGCGATGTGAAGCTGAGAGTTGTTCAATCTTGTCAGGTTCTGAAAGCACCTCCAGATCCAGCTTTCAGAGAAGACAGTGACAATGGAACAGCTAAAAATAGGTCATAATTATAGCAAAGAAAGCCACAGCCAGCATAAACCTGGCCACTGTTATTGTTGAAGTTGTGGAATTGTTGCTTTCAATTACTCTTGTCATTAGCGGCTTCCTGATACGATCTTCTGTGGTGAGGATAGCTTTTCGAGCTCCATCCCACTTTCCAGGGCCCTGTAGCCGATACTGGATTGGAGTACAGGGTCCCCAAAATAACTGTAATACCAATTTGGGGTCAGTGAAGGCCAGGGACAGCAGATTGGGCCTGACACCCACCAGATCAGCAAGCTCATCCATGGTATCTATATAGTCTCCCTGAATGGTATGGCGTTGGCTGTCCACATACCTGAAGCAGAGAAGACAAAAGCCATGCCTATTAACAATTCAGTCACTCCATCAATTAATCAATGCTTTCTATCTGCTCTTGGCTCAATATTGAGCTAGGAGCTGTAGAAACTAGAGAAGAAAGAAAAGACATGTCTGTATTCTTAAGGGCCTTATAATCTACTGAACTAGATAAGATAGATACACATGAAACAGAGAAGAATGTAAGACTTCACATGAAACAGACAAGAATATAAGACTTCTGGTAAATCATGTGGTTTTAGACTGCTAAATAGAAATGTAGAAGAGGGTAGTTAAAATCGAGCTATGATAAGTCGTTGAAGGATTGGAAGAAATAGATAAGCTGAGAACAAAGAGGGAAGTTTTACAAGTTAATATATATAATGTAGAATATATATTGTAGAAGTTTGGCAGTGAAAGGAAGGAGGAAGATAGGAGAGCACCTAGAAAGGGCATCAGGGTTAAGTAAAAACTGTCTTTCTCCTTGCAGAAGGGAGAGTTATGCTGGTATAATCAGTTGAAGAAAACCACATCTTTGGGCATGGAATGATTGTGCCTCTGACTTCTCCACAAAAATCTAGGAGCTTTATTAACATCAACTTTGTTCAAATAAAAATCAGCAGTGAATAAGCTCAAGTTCTGAAATTCAGACTGCTAAATGTGTCCACCCAAGCACTAAAATACGGGCTGGTGGTACCACCTTCCCAGATCTTATAGATTACTCATACTAAGAGCCACTGTGACCTAAGTATGCTGTCACATGACAGCCAGCAAAGTGGCCTCTGCAGATTTGTAAATCTACCTACAGATTTGTAATTTAACCATATCTACCTCTCATTAATTCATCGCTGCCCTTCTTTCCTCTGGCAGCTCTAATATCTCTTCATGTAATCCTTGCCAAAATAATGTACCAGGTTTTCTCTCCATGTGCTTTTTCCTACTTGACTTTTCTTTTAGGCCCTAAACATAGAATTTTCTTAAGCTTTTCTCTCCTTTCCCATCCATATTCAAACTGCTTGGTGGTAATTCTCTATTCTATTGTCACAAACTATGATTTCCTTTTTCTTCAAAATATACTCTAAATCCTTAAACAGACACGAGGACAATAAATACAGTACAACATTGCTCTTATTAAGAAAGAAGTGGGGGGACTTTCCTGGTCGTGCAGTGGTTAAGAATCCGCCTGCCAATACAGGGGTCGTGGGTTCGATCCCTGGTCCAGAAAGATCCCACATGCTGTGGAGCAACTAAGCCTGTGTGCCACAACTACTGAGCCCGTGTACCACAACTACTAAACCCCGCGCACCCTAGAGCCCATGCATCACAACTACTGAAGCCCACACGCTCTAGGACCCACATGCTGCAACTACTGAAGCCCGCGTGCCTAGAGCCCATGCTCCGCAACAAGAGAAGCCCCCACAATGAGAAGCCCATGCACCGCAAAGAAGAATAGCCCCCTGCTCTCCAGAACTAGAGAAAGCCCATGCACAGGAACGAAGACCCAATGCAGCCAAAAGAGAAGAAAAAGAACTAAGGGGGAAAAATTAACCACCTATCTTCCTGGGAGAACTCTTACCTTTTGGCCATATCTTCTTGAACCTTAGCTATTTCTTTTATCATTTCATTTTGTGAGGGCAATGTCTTTATCCCTAAAGAGAAAAATCAAAATTTTAAGTGTAAAATTAAAATTACCTCAGTATGAACACCAACCCTATTAACAATTACCATTTGATGGAGAATTCAAAGGAATACAGGCTAGTTGTCTGTACCAAGGAGGTTACACCTTCGCTTGATCACCTTACCCTACCACCACCAGAATATAATCATATTAACCTCAGTAGTTTACTCTTTTCTGCTTTGTCTTTGGAAGATATTTCTCCTAATCTGCTTTCCAACCAATACCTGCCTCCTCCCTAACATAGTCTTTCAATTGGGAAATGAAATATGGACATGAGGAAATGATAAATGGCCTTAAAAGTATACGGAAAATGAGGTACAAAGTAAAAGGGCGGGGGGAATATGGGAAACACACCTGTACTTGTACTGTTAATAACAAAGAGGCTTTATACCACAGGGTGAAAGAAGTAAAAGTAAACTCTCAGTCCTATTTTATGCCTAAAGTTCCATGGAAGGTAAGCCTTACTTTCTAAATTTTTTATTTGGCGAGAGTGAGGGGGAAGATCAAAGGCAACTCATAATACCCAATCTTAACAAGTAAATTTAAGCACTAATGCACAAACAGTTCCAGTAGCAGGAATTTAACACCAAGGACATGGCTAGACAAAGGTAGAATAGTATTTAAGTTGACATAGACAACTCTCAATTTAAATGGTTAGCTTTATGCCCGGATTTACAATCACTATGCCATGTAGAAAACTTTAGCCACACCCAACTCTAAAGTGTTACTCCACAAAAGTCTGGAACGTGTAATTTTAGAATGGGAATATATTTTACCTAATACAATCCTCTCTACAAGTACTCTCAAGTGGTTATCTCATTCCTCCTTAAATATCTCTGGTGTTGGGGATCTCATCACCTGAGGAGATGATTTAATTATTTGGCTGCTCTACTTGCTGGAACATTATTCTTTTCATTGACCCCAGAACCTGGCTCCATGCAGCAGGCACCAGTGGACTTAGCTCTGCCTTCTGGGGCCAAGGAGTCTAATATTAACAAATGACAGCGTTTGAACCATTTGAGAACAACTGTCATAACTTCTTTAAGTCTTCCCATTATCAGCATTAAAGCCTTAACAGTTCCCCATATAACAGCTTTCACGTTCTCTGCCCCACTGGTTGCCTTTCTCTGGGCACACTCTAGTAACTATCCTGGTGTGTCTCTCTTAAAACGTGAGACCCAAATTCAACACTCAAGAAATAGCCTTCTGTGTTTTGCCATGTGTTCTTTTCATTTTAGCGTTGGGAATTATTATGTATGTTCGTAAGTCAATGAGGAATCACTGAAATGCTTCATTTGAAGTTAATCACAGGTCTTAAGATGCTCATGAAGCACAGTTTGAGAGTTGATTTCCAAATTATTTCTCATAGAACCACCGTAATTTTTACTTCTCTTAAGTAGAAACATGGAGGAGGAGGTCATTTCTTGCATGTGATTCAGCCAATTCATCCAAAAAAAAAAAACAAAAACCAAAAACACAACCAAACAAAAAATCACTATAAGTTAGATAGGTGGATAGATAGCAGTGTATAAAGATGTGTACTGTATCCGGTGGTGCAGTTTTTAATTCATTGATAGTGTTGTTGCAGTGTTTCCTCGTTCAGGCACATGTCATTTTTACTATATGTATTTCCCTCCTTCCTATCTTGCACCTCCTCTTATATTACCAGTTTACATCAATGGCCATAGCCCCTGAGCAGATTCTTTTCTCTCTTTCATCTCCAACCTACATTCCATCCAAATCCTTTCAAATTCATCAATGAAATTTCATTCAAATATTTCTCGTATTCCTTTACCTTAGTTTAAAGCCTTCATTATGTCTTTCTTGGACATTTGTCACAGGCTCGCAACTGGCCTATTTCCCATTTCATTTCCCTCTAACACATCTTCTGAATTGCAAATCTGATTTGACTCCCCCTCTCCCAGTTAATCCTTCAATTGTTCTCTATTGCCTACATTGAATGTAAACTTCTTGCATGGCACCTAAGGAATTTTCTTGGTTTTGCCTCTATAAATATCTCCAGCTTCATTTTCTTTAATTCCTGTAATACTTTATTCTCCAGAATTCTGAACTCCTTGTAGTTCTCAGGACTTGGTTTATTTTGTCATTTTCTCTAACTTTGCATAAATATTACTAATTGTTCTCTGTTATGTTCAAGATGGCATTGTCCTTTTAGTAAACTCTTACTTTTTTACAGTGTATTTGCAGTTGTAGGGAGAATTGGGTACTTGTTCCTTCCTGCTCCCATAGCCAGCTCCTCTACATTGTTATTGGACCTTTGTTTAGGATATAGTAAATACCTGCTGAATGAATGAACACATTAAATGTCTGTTTACTTGTCTCCCTTGCTTGACTCTCAGTTCCATAAAGATAAGAATTTTCTATTTGGTCATGTTTGTATCTCCAGCACCTAGCAGAGGGTCTGGCATACACTAAGAGGCCAGTAAATGTTAGCTGACGAATGTTGTTGAAGAACAGTGTGGAACTGAAGTTCAGAGATTTCCTAAGGGTTCAAAGACAAGGTTCAAACGGGGTGAGCCTGAATTGTAACTCTGTGGAACTAAGTCTTTCAGTCGGCTCTCAGGCCTAAGTCAGATTGTATTTATGTAATCCTGACTAGTCCCTGCATGTTTAATGTAAAGGTAATGTTACAAGAGGAAGGAGGTGTGGCTGCCATTCTGCTCTTTCAGTCCAGTCCAGCCTTTTACCATGACTGGAAATTGAGAAGATAGTTCATAAGCTGAGATCCTCTGATAAGAACTTTCTACTGTAGAGTTTAGAAAACCTCCAAAATTAAACTTGCAATCATTGAATAGAGATGTATTAGTTACCTCCCATGTGCTAGGCACTGGTCTAGACTTGGAAGACAAAGGCAAGTAAACATGATTCTTTTATTTAAAGAGCTTTCAATATACTACAGAGAGGGAGGAAATAAACAGGCTTTTTCCACACAAATAACGAGTAAATGGGAGGCATACCAGGCAGAGAGAACAACAGAAGCAAAGACATAAGGTACAAGAGTACCTGCTGTGTTTGCTGCATAGTGGGTAAGTCATTCAGTGCATCTAGAAGATTGTAGGATGGATGGTAAAGAGCTGCAAAAGATGGGCCTGAGAAAGCAGCCTGTATCCAATTTGTGGAGGAACTTGAATGCCATGCTATGACATAATGCTTCCTTGTGATCCAGAGAATTGGTATCATTTCATATGGTTTTCAAGGGAAGAAAGTTACTAAATGAAAGTGGAACACTTGCAAGGGCTCTTGAGAGGGCTACAAATGAGACAAAAGAATACTAGATTTCTGTCAAGGTAAGCAAGTGGGTTCAGTGTTCTATAAAAGCGTGGAATATTTTCTTGACAAGAGAATAGTAATTCTAGAGAACAAAGGAAGTAGGGAAATGGGGCTTGTTGAGGAAAGGACAGGCCAGGGAAGAGGACAGGCAGAGTTGGGCAGGTGTGAAAGAATGGTCTTAAAATTGGCACAGTGAAGGTAGAATTCTGGGCTGAGAAAGGCAAGGATTTGGTAGGCAGACAGTAGAACAAAAAACTCAGGGTTCCTTTTGGAAATTTGATAAAGTTATAGGGATTCTCTGATGATTCCTTCCTTCCAAGTGTTAAGAAGAAAGCTAGAGGGATTAGCACTAACTAAGATTTGCTAGCAGAGGAAACTGAGCTTTTTGTGCATTTCCCCTAAGATCCCCTAATCCCACAGTCACAATGCAGAATCTTACAAATACTCATTTGCCCTAATCCTGTCAATGGTTCACTTGGTCCTGGAAAAGAGTCTCGTTTTTGTTCAGTTTACTAAGATGCTGTGGCCTATTTTAAAGCAACCTTTTCCTCTTACTTTATTGATCCAATTAAAAGATCCACTTTAGCGGGCTTCCCTGGTGGTGCAGTGGTTGGGAGTCCGCCTGCCGATGCGGGGGATGTGGGTTCGTGCCGCAGAGTGGCTGGGCCCGTACTGCAGGGGGCATGGGTTCAATCCCTGGTTGGGGAGCTATGATTTCCACATGCCACACGGCACAGCCAAAAAATTAAAAAAGAAAAAAAAAGAAAGAAATGAAAGAACTTTGGGGAAATTTGGAAAAGTTTTTTATCTATCAACTCTAACATCATTGCTTTTTTTCTCTGCTACCATGAGGACCTTCACTAGGGAAGAAGAATCTGTAATTTTAATAAGAACGTTTTTTTAAAATATTTATTTATTTATTTGGCTGCACCGGGTCTTAGTTGTGGCACACAAGATCCTCTTTGTGGCATGCATGATCTTTAGTTGAGGCACGTGGGATCTAGTTCCCTGACCAGAGATCAAACCCAGGCCCCCTGCATTGGGGATGCAGAGTCTTAGCCACTAGACCACCAGGGAAGTCCCTCAACAAGAACTTTGAACAGTTTTAATTAAACATTAGTAATGGTACAAAGAACTTCTTTGTTAGAAGGAACCTTAAAAGTCATCTGATTTCTCCCTATTCTGAGGCTTGAAGCTACTTCCTATTGGCCTGGCCAAAGTTTATTTTTAATGTTAAGCTAATATTGTGCAAACCCTCAAAATTTCACTCCTTGGTTCTGGTTCAACGCTTTGAAGTGTTACTAAGCAAATATATAAAACCTTCTGCCATGGGGCATCTCTTCAGGTATCTGAGGGGAACTTTCATATCTCCCCTAAATCTTATCCTCTCCAGGCCAAACCTCTCCAGCTCCTTTAGTTGTACTTCAAATGGCACATTTTCAAACCCCTTAACCACTCTTGTCTCTCCCCTTTTAATGTACTCCAGTTTCACTTTTAAAATGTCTGTGGGTGTGGTCTCACCAGTTCAGGGAAGAACAGTTGTAAATTCCAGCACATTATAGTTTTTAATGATGCCAAATATAGTTAAGTCTTTTGGAAGCCACATCATTCTGCTGATTCATATTGAGCCTGCTATCCCAAACCCCAAAGTTTTTTCTCATGTTTTCCTAGCCAAAACTTTCTGAAAGAGGGAACATAAAGGGGAGAAAGTAAGACTTTGAGTGGCTGAATCTTCTTCATTCTGGACTAGTCTTTAACCAGCTCTTAATTTTTGTCTGAAATGAAATCACAGCACTTCTATATGTGACTTTCTCTAAGTATAATGAAAGAAGATTAAATTCTTTTGCTTCACAAATATGTATCAGTTGTCTGAAATCTAGATGAGTGGATTTTAATCTGGAGTGCATGTGTGAATCACCTGGGGAACATTTTCTCAACAATTTTATGTAAGCACCACTTGAGACTTATTAAATAAACACCACCAGGCAAAGCATGCCTATTTTTGGAAAACTTCCTAGTAGATTCTGCTATATGTCCATGGTTATAAGTTACTACTTTATATTCCCTCAAAAATTAATTTTTGAGCACTAATTTTGTGCCAGGCACTGTTACAATCATACATGCTGTCTCAGCTATTTATAAGCAAGAACATAAACATAATTAAACAAACCACTAAGTAATTTGGTAGTCATCTTGCATGGTCACTTACCTTTAAATACTTGAGTGACCCAGCGTCCTTGGAGCTCTGAAATGGGCATAATGGCACCCAAGGGCTGGATCAAGCCTATGATTGCAAGAGTTGGCTTTTCTAGGTTAGGAGGGAAGACCTTTTTATACAGAGATATCTTGTTTTTGACTACTTTGACAGAATCTTCAAGAAAAGGAAAGGCAAAGCTATAGCCTGTAGCAAAGATCACAGCATCAATGTCATCTTCCCTGGAGCCATCCTCAAATATGGCCGCTGTCTCTGTGAATTCCTTCACGTTTGATTTCACCTTCACCAAGCCAGAAATTATACAATTTGGCAGAAAGTCATTTATCGTTGGATGCTGACTCAGAGCTCTGTGAATGATGATAAAGAAGGAGAAATCGAGAGAGATCATGAGAGGGAAAGATCATTACCATGTAAGTGAAATTCTGTTTTGATTGAGGTGGTTAATCAATATGCCAATAGTCTCCCTTTATTCATGAAATTTGGGAAAGGTCTAATGTATACCAGCTTGATAAAGGTAAGGATCTCAGAGTACAAGTTGGACCCTGGATGGCATTGAAAGAGAAGCTGTTGGAGAAGTGAGGGAAGGATTGTTTTATTTGAAGAGTACATGCATGGTTTCTCAAGGCCTAATAAAGCTCTCAGTGATATGATAAGTCCACAGTCTAGTAACTTCTACCCATATGTCAAGAAATCTGCGGAACTGGACTATCAGCATTCTGTTGAGTCTCTTCCTCTTCAAAGGCCCAAGAGCCAGGCTTGGACCATCATTTTCCAAAAGGTATAATAAATTGCATGTGTATAGTGACTTACAGTTATAAACTGTTTTTACATACATTAACATATTTGAGTGTCATGCAAACCCACCGAAGGAGGCAGGACAGTTGTCATTATCCAGGTCTTATAGACGAGGAAACTGAGGCCTGAAGAAGTTAAGTGGCTTGCCCAAGGTCACACAGCCTAGGATTTTAGGATTTATATCAAATGCTTTTTTATGAACTCCCTTGAGATACTCTAGGCATGGTAAGTAGTGTTTCCTCGAAATAACATAGGATAAGGTGCAGAATCTTGGACCTTTCTAAAAACAGTGCGAATCCTTGGATCCTGTGTTAACAGCTCTGAGAATCCTCAGCCCATGATGTTCAGACAGAGCTGCCCTCTTCTTAGGAACAAGATATGTTTAAACAGTATTACTGGTTTGCTGCATTTAGTAATTCTTTGATGCAAACCTTTAGGTACAGATTCTGTTCTCATTCCAACCTCATCATTTCATCTTTCTCTCCAAACTTACTCCTGTTCACTAACAGTACCACCATCCACATTGCTGCCCAAGCCACAAAACTGTGAGTCTTACATCTGGTCACCAAGGCCACACTTTCTCCTCCTAACACCCCCAGAATAGTTTTACTTATGCTGTTTCACCTGGGCCATTACAGCTGTCTCTAGTGCCTCCTGCTCTATCCCCTTTCAATCTATCTTCTACATCATTTTTGGAGTGATTGTTCCAAAATGTATTTATTATTGTGTCACTCACCTGCTTAAAATCTTTCAGTGGCTCTGGGCTGTCTTCATTCTAAACTTTTTATTTAGCAGAGCATACAAATATTTTCATATATCTGCCCAGTGAACCAGGAGATGTACTCAGTCACTCTTCCATCTTTGCCTGTAGTCCAGCCAAACCAAACTATGTTCAGGTCTCAGAGCATAATATTTTTTTTGCTATTCCAAGACCTTGTATTTATAATTAGAATGCTACTTCCTTACCCTGTTTGTTTGACTATATCTTATTATTCTATAAAGCCTCAATTTATTTTGTGATCACCAAAGTTATGGATGCTACAGTTTCCATAATTGGGTGAAATAAATGGCTGAAAGTTTGGGGAACACAGTCTCAAAGTATCACCCCACTGGTTAGTTTCAAAGGAAAAAAATCTTTACAAAAGAGAAACCTGGTAGACCACCTAATCCAAGTTTTCAAATTTTACATCATTAATATGCAATAAACTGCTATCATATGGCTCCTGATGTGATCCTCCAAGAAGGCACAACATAACCTATGGATATTCACACCAAAATTGTTTAACCTAAATATAATAAAGGAAGAACAGCTATGAAAGTCCAAATTTAGAGACTTTCTGCAAAACAAATGGCTTGAATTCTTAAAAAAAAAAACCCATGTCAAGAAAATGGAGATTTATTTCAGATTAAGAGAGATTAAAGAGGTATGACAACTAAATACAATGGTGTAATACCTGACAGGACCCTGGATTTAAAACTATAAAAGCTACAGGAAATTCCCTGGTGTTCCAGTGTTAGGACTGCAAACTTTAAGCAATGCAGTGTGGCCAAACAAATAAATAAGCTACAAATATTATTGAAACAATTTGGAAAATTTGAATATGCATTATATTAGATAATGGTATTTTATCAATGTTAACTTTACTAAGTGTGATAATTATGTTTATGTAGAAGAATGCCCTTTTTCTTAGGCAATATATGCTAAAGAATGTAGGGTAAAGTGTTGTATTGACTGCAGCTTACTCTCAAATGTTTCAGAAAAAAATTTATGAATATATGTATGTATATATGGAAGCTATATATGTATGTATCTATCTATCTCCAGAGAGAGGGAGAGGGAAAAAGCAAATATAGTAAACCGTTAATAATAGGTGAATCTAAGTGAAGGGTATATAGGTGCTCATTGTACTTACTATTTTATAGCAAGTAAATCTAAACATTAAAAAAATTAAAAGCTGGAGGGGAAAACAGCATTTAAAATCAGCTTCTAGAAATGCTGTCACAGTCTACCTTCTAGGCTGTGTGAGAACTCCTATCTTTCATACTCTCATAGCACTCCATGCATTTCTTTATCATATTCTATTGTCTATCTTCTTGTTAGAGTATTAAAGGAAATATCCATTTCTCAAGTCTGTCATTTATTACTTGTGTGATCTTGGGCAAATTAGGTTCTCTAAGTGTCAGTTTTTATATCTGCAAAATGGAGATCAAAATAGTACCAACCTATAGGGCTGTTGTGAGGATTAAATGAGATAATGCGCGTAACTCATTTAGCACTGTGCTTGTCTTATATTAAGTCCTCAAATAGGTAGGGTGTTATTATTACTATTAGTATTACTATTAGGTCTTTACTCTCGGTATTCTCATGCCAGTATAATGCTTGGCTCATAACAAATGCTCAGTTTGTTGGATGAATGAATGAATGATGCCCTGCCCGCTACTACCATTTTGTTGTTGCTATTGGGCATCACGTAAAAAGAACTGGTACCTCGGGGAATGATAAAAATGGTTAATGCCAAGGAGAATTACAGCCTGAAAATTACAGACCAGTAGATCTTGGACTTCTGTGGGGGAAAGGTAGAAATCTAATCTCAGATTCTGTGGACTTGCTTAATGTAAACATAGAGGTAACCCTACTATTAGCCTATGTGAACAGTCCTTATTCTTTGCCTTGGCTGTTACTGCCCACCTCCCAGCCTGGGAACATACCTGTGTTTAGGCTTCAGGCCAAACATTTCATGATCAAACCTTTGGTTCATCTTTTTTTCCAAAAATGTATTTGCTAATGTTTGACCACAAATCTTCTTCATAAAATATTTAAATCGAGAAGAGAATAGCACATCAACAGGATATCCATAGTCTCCGACACGATTGAAGATCCAAGCCCCTCTTCTGGTGCTGAGGAAAACCTGAGGCATGGGGAAAAAATGTTTGTTTTTGCCATTCTCTGACTTATTTCTCTGAAGGAATGGGAACCCAGTTTCTTCATTAGTCTGACTTTTTAGTCCCTGGCAATATATATATTTTTAAATTTCCTGCCATTTTCTTGTCAAACATTAAGCTTACAATTATATTGGTGTAGTCACTGGCCAAGACTATGTCTTGCTCTGAACTACCAGTGCATTTCTGTTTAATGTCATTACGCCTCCCTGAAAAGCCCCCTATCCCCTTCAGTCTCCAAAGCCTATTCATTTTTAAGATCCAGATCAAGTCTCCCTCCTCCATGAAGATACCACTGACTGTTCTGGCTGATAATTTTCTCTCCATCTTCTGAACTTCTCTAGCACTTGTCACCTGTCCAACTCATTTAAAATCATGGAACAGTAAAGCTGAAAGCAACTGGACATCATTTGATCTGAAATCTTCTGTCTTTTTTTTGCCTTTGACATTGTTTGCAGTATTAGAAAAAATGTATCATTTATATTGATATTTAATATTATATATTCTTATTTTTTATCTTTCCAAATGTGTTTTCTCCAAGGTGGGAGGTAGAGCATATACATCCTTTAGTCCCCAGCCTATCATCAGCATCACTTCCTTTTACTGAGAATTGTAACCTGTCAGTCACTGTACTAGGTCCTTTATCTATATTTTTATTTGATCAATACAACAACCTCTTGTAGTAGGTATTGTTATGTCCATTTTATGGATGAGAAGCGTGGAGAGGATGAATAACTTGCCTGAGATCATATAGCTACTAAATGATAGAGCTGAATTTCCAACCTAAGTCTAACTGACGCTGAAGCCTGTGCTTAAGTAATGTTTCATCATTTATTTAAGGGAAAAACTGAAGATTGCAAGTAGCACAACAGGGAACTGGTCTGTCTTTCTGTGTTATCTGCTGGCTAAAGGCCATGTAGTAAAAGTTTGGTATTCAACTACCTGGCAAAAGCATCACTTTCTCTATATTATAAAACTCGCTGGAGATATTTTCCAGGGTTGTAAGCTATATAAGTACATTGTTTTATGGTCTCTTGTCTAAGCCCTCATGTTAAAAGGTGACCTGTCTACAGAGGGATAATCATGTACTTCATATGTATATTCTCACCCATGGTGACCTTAACTGCTATCATAAATAAGCACTTTTACGTGTCACCGTTGAAAGAGCCTGTGTGTAGTCTTAGAAATCAAATGGTTTTGTGTGCAGTGTGTATAACTTTTTAAATATAGGTTATGAGTAATGTAAATGCTCAGAGCTTCATTTAAAAAGTTCTCTATGTATAAAATAGTGGCAATAATACATAGGTCACAAAGCTTTCTCAGACACAACCACCTTACCTCCACCCGCTCTTCCTGCCTTGTTCTTTGGCAATTTACAATTCCTCAGTTTTTGTAAGGCCCAGCTCTTCTATAACTGACCATTTAACAAGCCAATGGTATTAAAGAAAGCTCATGCCTTCAGTCCCCACCACATACCTGGTACATTCTTTTATCATAGCACCCATACCCTTTATTGTTTATATACCTATTTCCTAATAAATGCTTGTTGAATTAATTCATGGAGTAATATATAAAATTAGTTTTGTGGTGATAGATGGGGATAGACCTGAGAAGAAGTGTTATTGAATGGAGTTTGTGGGTAAAGTTCATTTCACAAAGTTGTGGCATTAAACTTCTATTTGGGGTGGGATAGGGAGTGTGGGAGGGAGGGAGACACAAGAGGGAGGAGTTATGGGGATATATGTATATGTATAGCTGATTCACTTCGTTATACAACAGAAACTAACACACCACTGTAAAGCAATTATACTCCAATAAAGATGTTAAAAAAATAAATAAAAATAAATGTCAACCCTAAAAAAAAAAATAATAATTTTAAAACAATTTGTGGAGAAGCACAGCTTAATTAAAGTTATTGAAGAACAACCAGGCATTTACTTATTGCCAACAAAGTTATGATTCAATAAAGACGTGAATAACAAAATATATCAATGATGTCTTTTTCTAGGAATTTATAATTAAGATACTTTTTTCACAGTTCAAAAGCTATGATACAAAAAACAGAACAAATAAACCAAAAAACCTCAAAGACATAGAAATTCCTTTAGAGTAAATGTTATTCTGTGTTACCTAATTGTATGCAAAGGCTGGGGAGAGCTGCTTGCATGTGCTACAATGTGAATGCTTTTCATACTGATACCCATGTTGTCTGTAGAAGGATTAGACTTCTTTTATCCATTCGGGGACTGATGAAGAGTGAAGAGGAAAATTCCTCCAACATCCTATTAGTGAAAAGCTTTCAATGACTGAGTACACTTTCCTTCAGATAAGAGCATTATCACTTCTACTGGCCAACAGGTGATCCACACTCTGAATGCTGCATTCTAACAAGCTCTCCCAGCAATCACCTGGTCTTCTTAAAAGCCAGAGGCACACTCTGAAGAGACAGCTGAGTGAGATTATGAGCACAGTTTGTGGTCATGACCAAATTCCTTAGTGTGAGGCCAAGTGAATGATGGGAATCTAACTTGTAACCTTGGCTCCATCACATCATCAGTCAAAATGTTGCCAACTGAGGCAGTGAAACCAAGCCCTGCATTTGCCATTGGCACTGATGGGCTGCATGCAGCTATCCATACATTCTGCTGGGTCCACCTGCAGCTTCCTTGGTGAAGCAAAGTAAATAATTTACTAATTCAAACCTGCTTGGCTGTGTGGCTAATTTCCACAGCCACATCGCCTCCAGAATTCCCAATGCCAATTATAATGACTCTCTTTCCGGTGAAACTCTCTGAATTCTTATAATCTCGACTATGGAAGTACTGTCCTTTGAACTTCTCAATTCCTACAAGAGAAGGGAAAATAATTATTGGGTGATGGTTTATCTGATATCACTTGTTAAATCATTCACTTTTTTTGCAGTGTGTAGAGTTTATGCATATATTCTCTGTATGTTCTCCTTTTACTCAGGTGCACTGTTGCCTTTCTGAATATTTTGCCTGTTTCCTTTTCCCATCACCTCAGAGTGGAACCTTGTGATTTCCTTATCATAAGTAGTCTGCTGAACTCAGGATCTGTTAGTGTTTTAGACCTGTGGACTCACAAATCCAAACTGCTTCAGAAAACCTCCATTCTCTTTTGTCTTTTCATCCTGTTTATTTTTTTTTATTGAAGTATAGTTGACATAATATTATATCAGTTTCTGATGTACAACATAGTAACTTGATATTTATATAGATTGTGCAACATACAGAGTTATTACAATGTTACAGTATTTTGACTATATTCCTTGTGCTGTATATTACAACCCTGTGACTGATTTATTTTATAACTGGTAGCTTGTATCTCTTAATCCTTTTCACCTATTTTGCCCATCCCCCACCCCCTCTTTTCATCATCTGTAAATACCTACTTCCATTCCAATTGGAGTATATATGTTCTTATATACTCTAAAGTATACATAGAGTGCTTTTTTCCCCAAAGAATGAAAATCCAGATCAAAGACTGTTAATCAAGCTCTTTCTTTAAGCTTTATTTTCTTCCTTAGAAACTCAATATTTCTGTTTCCTCAATTGCTAAAAAAGCCCTCATTCAGGTTGAAGAAGATGTGGTAAATATATACAATGGAATATTACTCAGCGATAAAAAAGAACAAAATAATGTCATTTGCAGCAACATGGATGGACCTAGAGATTGTCATACTGAGTGAAGTAAGTCAGAGAAAGACAAATATATGATATCACTTATATGTGGAATCTAAAAAAATGGTACAAATGAACTTATTTACAAAACAGAAATAGACTCACAGAGGTAGAAAACAAACTTATGGTTACCAGGGGGGAAAGGTGAGGGGGGGGGACGCCTAAACTGGTAGACTGGGATTAACATATACACACACTACTATATATAAAATAGGTAACTGGTAAGTACCTACTGTATAGCACAGGGAACTCTTCTTAGTACTCTGTAATGAGCTATATGAGAAAAGAATCTAAAAAAGAGTGGATATATGTATATGTATAATTAATTCACTTTGCTGTACAGCAGAAACTAACACAACATTTTAAATCAACTATTCTCCAATAAAAATTTAGAAAGAAAAAAGGCCTCATTCAATCTAATGCAGATCAACTTTTTATCCTTAAAAAAACTAAAATTATTGTGAAACTAAATATAGAGGCTTCTAATTTTCCTCTAGTCCCTGAAATTACTGTTATCTCTACGTCCTAAATAGCATTAATACAAGTTACCCCAACATCTTTCAGGAGAATATGCAGAATTAGGATAAGCCTTATTTCATCCCAAGGTAGGAATCACTCAGACAACAATCCTCCCATTCTTTAGGGATCAGGTCACAAGCATAGTTCCAGTGTCTTCCTTCCTTGTAGGCTGCTTACCAGGGAAGCTTTCCAAGGGTAAGTGAGCATTGGTGTGATGGCCAGTGCAAACCATAACTCCATCGAAGACATTCACCTCCTTTTTCCCTTCAGATACCGTGACCACCTCCCATTGGCCTGAAGTGGAGAAATCAGGCTGCTTCTTCACACTGCACACGGTGGTCTGAAAAGAAAAGGGGTAGCCACAGGGCACTATAACCACAGCCTAAATAGTGGACATCTTCCCTGACAGGACTCTCCTTGCAGAGGGTAAACAAAGGGCTGCTACCACATAACAGGCCTCATGCAGGGGTATTTGACTTTCATACTCCACAAATCAGAACTTTTTTGTTTGGGGCTGTGGTCAGAGTGAGAAAACTTCCATGAGGCAAGCTAAATAAAACAGAGTTGGCAGACTAATGTTGCACTTTCCTCTGCTTCTAGAAAAGTGCAAATTACTAGTTCTCGTGGACCATACCTAGGGCAATGTGATACTCGAATAAAGTTTGGGCTTCTCTTGTGCTTCTGAGACACTCCGTGCACGAAATGCCTATTCCTCCCCATACCCCGAGACATCCTGAGACCCTCTGATGCCTTCTTACCTCAAGTCCCATTCTCACTGTCTGGCCTTAAACTTGTGACTGAGCTAGAGGGCTCCCTTTCCTAACAGAGTAGAGAAACATCTCAGTGGCTCATATTTTCTGTAAATGAACCTCTCTGACTCCCATAAATGCCCATTTTACAAATAACTATAAAGAAAGAAGGTGTGAGATGGGATAGTCAGTGGCACAATTTTTAGCTTTAAAAAATAATAATAAATATAGGTTACTCTACCCAGCTTAAGGAAACATTAAAAATGTGTTCCTGTGCTTCTAGGGTTTATGACCATAATGTCTTCGTTGACTAATAGAGATACCCTTCTTGTATACGTGAGACATCCTATACTACTTATAGTTCCTCTCTATTATGTTCTTACTTTTACACAGGCTGGTGCTTCTGCCTGAATAATCCTTTTACTCTTTCTTCATTTGGAGAAACTCACCCTTCAACATTTAGCTTGGTATTATCTCCTCTAAGAAAACTTCCCTGGTGTCTGATGCCTCATGCCCTGATGGGCTGTGTCCCTCCTCTGAGCTGCAATGTATAGATTTCAGTGGCATTTATCACTCCAACTCTTCATTTTTATAATTATGTTTACAATGAAATTTCTCTTCATTTTTCTATCTCCTTAACTAGACCATAAAATCACTGTTTTTTTTTTTTTTTTTCTGTCTTCACTGCTTAGTATGGTAACAAACCTGTTCAATAAGTGTTTAAAGAAGTGAAGAGAAGGACCACTAGGCTGTAAATGATTGACTTTGGAAGTCGTCACTGGATATTGCCATTTTAATTTTGTCATTAAACAGAAAAAGGCATGATTTAGTAGAATGATCAGAAGGTAGAAGATTTGGGCTTTTTGCCAGCTGTCAGAAGTATTGATTCTTTTATGGTCATGGTTTAGAATGATAGGAGTATCACAGAAGACTTTACAGCACGAAAGAACCCATGAAGTGATCTAGTACAATAATCTTGTTTTACAAATAAACTTAAGATACATCAACGTTGAAGAACTTACTTGGCTGAAGTCACAAGTTGATTAGTGGTAGAGCAAAGACTAGAACTCAAGTTTTTGCTTCCCAATTCAGTGTTCCTCCCTCTACGCCAGAGTTAACTTATTTGCTTCCTCATAACTTTTCAATACCTACTTCACTGGGTTGTTGTGGTCACATAAATAATGCACTGGAAAGTACTTCAGAAAGTATAAAAGGGCTAAGCAGCAAGTTGTGGAAGCAGAAGGTTTTAAAGTTCCCATACCTGTCAGTTCCCCTCATTGTTTTATTGTAATCAAATGATATAGAATGAAGGCAATGAAATGAAGGGGGCTTCCTGGATCTGCAGTCAAAATACATAGAAGAGGGACCTTTCCATGAATATTTTCAGACATAGAGAAGACATAGAGTAGAATCTGTCTGGATAGGATAGATACATGAGCATATCAAACCAATCTATACATAAGCACTGGTAAATGAGAAGAGTTATTCATTTACTTGAAACTCAGAACACAGAGATACACACAAAATTCCCTACCTTAAATCGAATGTACTTTAGAAGGTCAAATTCTTTGGCATACATCCTGAAATACTCCAGGACCTGGGAGTTGTGCATGTAGTTAGGATAGTGATCTGGGACGGGATAGTCACTGAAGCACATCATCTCCTTAGAAGTGTTGATGACCACTGACTTGTAAATACTGGCCCTTCCTTTTTCAGGTTCTTCCTGCAGTAAATAAAAAGCATTCATAGCACCTGAGAATTAACGTCATGGTTTATAAACAGCCAACAAACATTTGAAAATGTTTTCTGAAAAAAATGTCAGTTAAAAAAAGTCCCCTCCCCACAGCCCTTCACATCTCCCAGTATTTGTGCCCTCATGCAGTCTCTTCCCCTTGAATCTAAGTTGTCTTTATGGCTTGCTTTTGACCAACAGCATGCAGTTGGAATGATACTGAATGGCTTCCAAGACTAAGTGATAGGTAGTCTTGCAGCTTCTGTCTGGGTCTCTTAGAAAGCTTGCTCTGGTGGAAGTCAGCAGCCACGTAAGAAGTCCAGCTACCCTGAGACCACCATCCTGTGAGGAAGCCTGAGCTGGCCACGTGAAGAGCATGTTTGGGATAGAGGGATGTGCAGCCAGCCCCCAGAAGGTCTAGTTATCCCAGCTGACGTTCTAAATATGTGAGCAGGGAGGTCATAGCACATGTCCAGTCTCAGCTGTCCCCTTATTGCTATGACATAAGACTCCAAGTGAGAACTGCCCATCTGAGTAATAGTCTTTTAAATAGTATGTATATTTCAAAGCCTTGGGAAGTTTCAAGGGTTTCATACACTTGCCACATTGTCCTCCAGGAAACACTGTACTAACTTACATCCTGTCCACTATGTGTTCCCATTGTACCTCGGTTTTACTAATTACAAAGACAATTACTCAGTGTTAACAAAAATGAGGTGAAATGAGATCTTAGTACAATGTTTTCTGGACAGCAATGTGACAAGAATATGAAACCCTTGCAACTTAACCTTTTAAAGAAAGATTCAGCATTGTAGACAAAGATTTATGTTAAAGGATGTTAATGATAGCATTATTTATAACATAAAAATGAAATAAGCTAAATGCCTGCAATATTGTGATTTATAGGAAATACATATTTGGTCATCCAGATGGTCAAAATATATTTCTCGTATATATTTGGTCTTTCTCCACAGTTCCTAGCTCAGAGCTCCCAAAACTCTCCTAATTTCCGAAGTGTTGAGAGTGATGAAAAGTACCCTTTGTTATGTTAATATGCTGACTTTTGGAAAGCAACTAAGGATGGGGGCTGGTTACCAATGGAGGAAACCCTGTATTTAGAGGTTTGTAACTTTCAGTTGCCTATCCCCTGATCTCTGGGGAGGGGACAGGGGCTGCAAGTTGAATCAATAGCCAATGCCCAGTGATTTCATCAATCATGCCTATGTCATGAAGCCTCTATAGTAACCTAAAAGAATAGGATTCAGGGAGCTTCCAGGTTGGTGGACCAAAGAGATTAGGGGAGAGCGGTGTGCCTGGAGAGGGTATGGAAGCTCAGTGTCCTTTTCCCTATGTATCTCTTTCATTTGCCTGTTCCTAAATTATATTCTTTTATAACAAACCGGTAACCTAGTGAGTAAATGGGTTTCCTGTGTTCTGTGAGCAAATTAATCAAACCCAGGGGGTGGGGGTGGGGGTGGTCGTGGGAATTTCTGATTTATAGTCAGTTGGTCAGAAATATAGGTAACAACCTGGATTTGAGACTGGCATCTGAAGTCCAAATCCAAGGAGGGGGTCGTTGGAACCTCCAATCTGTAGCTGGTTGTTCAGAAGCCCAGGTAATAACCAGAGCTTATTACTGGTGTCTGAAGTGGGGTTGAGGGACTCAGCCCTCAATCTGTGGAATCTGACGCTGTCTCTGGTTAGATAGGCATCAGAATTGAGTTGAATTCTTGGACATCCTGCTAGTGTTTGAGAATTGTTTGCTGGTGACTGGGGACCACCCGCCACCCATCCACAAACACACACACATTGGAATTGGTCTCAGAACCATTTAATGCCCAACAAAATTCACTGTAATTTTGAGAACCACTGCTCCAGATCCTTGCTACCTAAAGTACGATCTGTGGACTAGCAGCAGGGGCATCACTTGGAAGATTGTTAGAAATGCAGAATCTCAGGCCCCATCCCAGACCTACTGAATCGGAATCTACCTTTTAACAAGATCCTCAAGTGTTTCAGATGCATCTGAAAGCAGAGAAGCATTGCTCTAGCTGATACCAAACCCCAGTTCACTGTTCTTTCCCCATCAATGTTAACTTCTTTGGTTCCTCAAAAACTTCTACTAACTACCTCATGGGGTTGTTGTAGTGATCACATAAAATAAAGCAGTATCTACCCAGATTGTTCTATTAGTCTGTCACCGAGATATCACAAACCATGACTTTTCAACTCTATTATATTTTTTAAAATTGTTTTGATTATGGAAAATTACCTTAACCAATTTGGGCCCCCTCTTCTCTTTTTACTCCAGGAATAGATATTTGGATGCTGGCTATTATTGAACATTAAATGGCCACAAAGGAGAGTGTTCACTGGCTTTGCCCACATTAGAGATGACTTTCCTCCCATTTTTAGAGAAGAATTTTTCAGCTTCAGAATCCTGAATAGATCATTCCCATTTCTCTGCCCCATACTTCAAGATCTCATTCCCTTTGGCTGCTAATGGTGTTTTTACAAGTCTCTTCCAATCTATCCTACCTATTTCAACCAAAGTGTTCTTTCTAGGGTATGATTGTATCTCTGCCCTAATTAAAATTTTGGATGCTGCCCCATTTTCTCTAGTGTATATTTTTCAACTTAGGATTCAAAGACCTCCGTAATGTCTTATAGTCTATTCCTTATCTCCCCAGCTAGATTGTAGGCCCCTTGACTTCTATTCATGATCTTTCCTACAGCATATAAAATTATAAATAGCACTTAGTAGATATTTAATAGATGTATGTTGAATTATATTGAGAAAGGTACATATAGAAAAAGGAAGTAAATTTATATAATGCATAACAAACTAATGAAATATATCAAAGTTCATTTAAAAACAGTTGAATAAGATATTTTAATCTTATTCACAAAAATTTGTTGTAAGGAAAATTACAAAATAATATAAAACCAAATGCATAGAGATATTCATTTTATAGTATTTAAAATATCTATTAGTTAGAAACCACTTTAAATGCTCCCCTCCCCCAATAGGAAAAGGGTTTAGTAAATTATGGTATCTCAATATGATGCAGAATTTACCTTCCACACCACTCCTTAAGTATCCTGCTAAATTCAAAGCAGATCCTGTCACCCCACTGCTTAATGGCTTCAACTGATTCCATTTGGAAAAGCAAATTTCTTATTTTGAAACTCAGCATATTTCACAATCTATCCCAATCCACCTTTGTATCTTCACTTAGTGCTCTCCTCAGTTAACTTCAAGCTTCTGAGTCATTAAATTGTTGTTGAAACATTCCAGACTCTTTCACAACTTTAAACTTTTGTAACACTACGGTACAGCTTCTTCATTTGGAAAATTCCTATCTATCATTCAAGAGTTACATCAAATGTCACTTCTTTGGAGAAATATTTCTTGTCCTCTCCACTGAGTTAAATGCCCCATTCAACCTCCAAGCTGCCAAAGCTCTCTGCTCATATTGCCATCAAGGCAGCTTAGAACACACGATATTCTGAATTTGTTTCTATGACTATGAGGTACCCAAAAGTAGGATTTGTGTCTTATTTTTTGTAGCTCTATCGTCAAAACAGTACCTCATATATAGTGGATGCTTAATAAATGCTTTGAAATGAATTATTGAGTGAATTATAGAGATTGAATTTGGAGATACTTAAAACTATGATTTTGAAATCTGTGTAGAAACATTGAAAATGGCCTATGATATAACTTTAAGTGGAAAAAGTAATATGACAAAATGCAAGTCACATTCTAATCACCGAGTATATAATATTATGTATGCCTAGGGCAACTGTATACCTATGTCTACCCATATTTATATAATCACACATTGTATAATGTCTCCCCTGTTATACGAGTATATTTTATTTATTTTAAATCAATAAAACTTGAAAGTAGGAAAAACAAATTGATTTATTAAGGAGGTATGATTTTTTCTTTTATTTTTGTAGAAATGTTGTTTATACTACACCTTCATGTTAAAAACCTTCAGCAAACTAGGAATAGAGGGAAATATCTTTAATTTGATAAAGAACATCTACAAAATACCTGCAGCTAACAGCGTACTTCATAGTGAGAAAATGGACAATTTCCCCATAAAATTGAGAACAAGTTAAGGACAGCCTCTCTTACCACTTCTATTCAACACTGTACTAGAAATGCTAACTAATGTAATAAGATAAGAAATGGAAATAAAAGTATACAGCCTTGGAAGGAATAAATAAAATGATTTTTATTCACAGATGATATGACTGTAGAAAATCCCAAAGAATTAAAAAGAATTAAAAAAAATATTCCTGAAAGTAATAAGCAATTATAGTAGTGTTGCAGGATACAAGGTTAATATACAAGAGTCACTTACTTTCCCATATACCAGAAATGAAAAATTGGACGTTGAAATACAGTACCATTTATAATAACACCCCCCAAATTAGGTGCTTAGGAAAAATCTAACAAAATATGTATGAGACTTATATGCAGATACCATAAAACATAGAAGAAGGAAATCAAAGGTATAAATAAATGGAAAGATATGCTGTGCTCATAGATTGGAAGACAGTATTGTTAAGATGTCAGTTTTCCCAACTTGATCTGTAGATTCAACACAATCCCAATCAACATCCCAGCTAGCTATTTTGTAGATATTGACAAACTGATTCTAAAATTTATGTGGAAAGAAAAGAGGCTTAGAATAGCCAACTTTGACCTTAAGTGTGGACTGTGCATAGTGACTTTCTTGCAAAGAGTATAGTATGACAAGGGAGAAAAAAAGGAGCAACTTTACAGTGGCAAACCCTGATAAACAGCATCTCAAGCCAGGTCGGCAAGGTTAACATCAATCAATTGTGATAAGTTTGATAGTATGTACCATTGATAGGATGTGATAAGAATAGCACTTTACCTCCAAGGCCTTCCTCCCCAAAATTCATAACTCCAGTCTAACCATGATGAAAACATCAGGCAAATCCCATTTGAGGGACATTCTATAAAATACCTAACCAGTAATCTTCAAACCTGTCAGGGTCATCAAAAACAAGTCTGAGAAATTGTCACAGCCAAGAGGAGCCTAAGAGACATGACACCTACATGCATTGTGGTGTTCTGGATGGAAACACCTGGAACAGGAAAAGGCCATTAGGAAAAAAACCTAAGTAAATCTGAATAAAACATGGACTTCAATTTATAATAATATATCAGTACTGGTTCATTAATTAGGACAAATGTATCATACTAATGTAAGATGTTAATAATATCTGGGCATGGGGTGTATGGGAACTCCGTACTATCTTCCTAATGATTCTGTAAATCTAACACAGTTCTAAAATTCAAAGTTTATTTAAACATGTTGTTTGTATATAGAACGTTTTTTTAAAAAAATTAAATTAATGAGTGGTAGGGTCCTTTTAGAACCAAGATGTTTGAGGGGGCAAGGGTAGACACATTCCTAACTTTTAAATTCGACTTCATTCATTCATTCAGTAGATATTTCTGAAGTCCCTCTGTAATAAAAACACTATATTAATGCTAAAAAATACAAGTCTGTCCCTGTATTCCAAGGGTTCAAAGTTTAGTACAAGGAGTAGAGCCATGCTTTCCACAGCAGATGTGTTGGGTTCACTGAGCTAAATGAATCACAGATCTTACCCCTGTGACAATAATCATATATTTGTATTCTTTTTCAAGTAACTAAGACAACAAAGTGTTATTGTGTGTCAACAAAAACCTTCAAGCCCTTCTAAACACCTGATTGGATCCTAGGTGGGGTTCATCACTGTCAACTCACTGCTTTATAAAAGAGAGTGAGGGCAGAGCAGTACTGGGTCAGTGAGTGGAAAAACAAGCTTCTGCTCCTGCATTTTAGTATTTCCTACCATCGGCGAATAATCTACCCTCTAGAGATGTATCTTGATTCTATTTCCTGCCTAAGCACATGACTCGCATTGAGTAGGAAATTCATATGAGAAAAGAGAGAACAAGGGACGTAGGGTAGTGTAATTGGAACTGAAGGGATTGGAGGCAATAGTAAGGGCAGAAGAAAGGAGAAAAATGACTCCCCTTCAGTGGGAGGAGTGAGAACAGTGTGGATCTTCTGTTCCTTTGACAGAGTCTCAGAATTCCGTGGGACAGAAGCTGTCTTAGGACTGTTGTTCTCAGCGTTGTCTTCACACTGGACTCATCTGGGGAACTCTAAAATACTAATGCCTGGTCCTTACTCCCAGAGACCCTGTTTTAATTGCTTCTTGTCTAATGTGTAGACAAGGTTGAGATCTGCTGGTAAGAGGTCATGTGGTGGCCCCGGAAAGCTCAGGGCACCAGAATTTATCCCAGCCACCTCAGAAGTCCTTTCTCCATACATCCTTAGCTAAACTGCAGAATGCCTGAGGGCAGTGGCAGGAGGTTATATAACTCTGTATCTCCACACCGTCTAACACAGTCTGAGCTTCAGAAATGTTTGTTCAATGAACTGTTATCGATTTTGTTTTAAAGATGCAATGTGATCCTCATTTATCACCTGGGAAAGCTGGGGTAAAAGCTGAAGGGCAAAGGTTTCCATGTTGGCTGCACTTTAGAAATAACTAGTGGAGACCTTTATTGGCACCCAGGCCAATAAAACCAGAATCTGGATGGACTGATATCATTATTTGTTAAAGTTTGTTAAAGTTCCCCAGGTGATTGTTCAGTGTTGCAGCCAAAGCTGACAGCAGAAGCAAGTCTTGCTCAAAAGCTTAAGCGGAGAACATGTCTTTCAGGAGATCTGTCAGAACACATCCCGGCCCCTCGTCCACCTCTCCAAGCGAACGCCCAACCCCACAAATCGGATCTTTGGTTCCGTGCTACGGGAAGAAATTTACTTTAAAATACCCATGCACTGAGGTGGGCGCTGGGGCACAGTGGGGAGTAAGGGGATTAAGTGTCCTACTTAGAGGAGCTTATAGTTTAGGAGAGAAGACTGATACACAAACAGATAATTTCAAAAGAATAAAAATACTGTAAAAAAGAACTTCCCTCACACAGCTATCTGTGTGATTACAAACACACAGCTACCCGTGTGATTACACTTTTAAAATGTAACAAAAATTTCAAATTATTCGGAAAAGACCAATGTAATGGATATAGGATTTCATACACTGGGTCAGAATCGGGGCTTATTCAACCCAGGAGTCTATTTTGACAGGTGTAAGGGGTTCTGGGAGAGCTGGGTTGTGACAGATGCCATGCATCTTTGTGCACCTCATACTACTCCCTGAGTCAACCTTGCTGAAGATGATTTGATGCCAATAATTCCAGCACTGGGTTTTGACTTACTAACATCACCCCAAAAGTATCCTTCCCAGACCAATCACTATTTCTCAAGGGTTTACCTTATATGGTACAAAAGATACAATGGGAATGGACACATGTAATCCTCTCAGCAACCCCAAGAAGAACGTACTATCAACTACTTCTTTTGCAAGTAAGTGGAAAGGCAGGAAGGTACACCTGGCAGTCTGGCTTCAATCACTATATATACTGCTCCTTTATGAGGAGATTTTTACGTCTTTTTTAGCCACAAGTCCTTTGTCCATTTCTCAGCTATTGCATCCCCTCTCTTTGCCTAACTCCTGCCTTTACAGTTTACACTTTAGTTGAACTGCTTTTAGCTTTTGCCTTATTTCAACTACTTTAAAATATGTTTAAAAATAGATCTTTTGTTTGGGAAATCATTTGGCTCCATCAGGAGGTCTCCTGTTCAAAATACGGTCTGAATTACATGAACACACACACACACACATAAACACACACAGTGGGGAACACATGACATCAACATAGC
The DNA here is from genome assembly GCF_003031525.2 of Neophocaena asiaeorientalis asiaeorientalis. Lineage (NCBI taxonomy): Eukaryota > Metazoa > Chordata > Mammalia > Artiodactyla > Phocoenidae > Neophocaena > Neophocaena asiaeorientalis. The sequence continues at coordinate 8,347,289 of NW_020175191.1, forward strand.
CTAATGAGAGAATAAAGGGAAATTAGCTTAAGGATGGAGTTATATATATTTCCCAGTAATTAAAGTGTTTTTGTGTTTTGATGTGGTTCTGTCTTTTTGATATGGTTCTTATTATCAAAATGTCATTAATCTCTCAATAGTCATCGTAAGACAAGCTAATCAAAAAGTTTGTATTTTTCTTTAAAAAAAAAGCTACTATTTACTTTTGTTCTGGATTCTCTTCTCACTTTTCTCCAGAAATCCCTTATTTAACTAGTGTCCTCACCGTCAAATACCATGAAATAGAATGTCTTTTGTCACCAAGTATCTTTTCTGCTGTCTAAGGCTACTTTCTCCTAGAAAGAAAAAGCGGGCGTTTGTTTTGTTTTGTTTTTTCCAGTTACCTAAATGCATCTCCCTTGAGATTTCAAAAATATTAACCTCTCTTCTTATCCCTCCCCAAGATTTATGGCAGTGGAAGGGCCACCGAATACTAAAGAACAAGAAGTTCTCATATAATCATCCTGTTTCTATTAGACCATGGTTTATTGGGTGTTGGAGAAGTTAGTGACTTCCTTTGAGTTAATGAGTTGCTGGACCACAAAAAGCCAATCTGAGTCTGAGGGAGATGATTGCAAGTCACCCAGAGATCCCAGAATTTGAGCTGGATGTAGCACCTGGATGGAATTTGGAGTTGTCTCCCTTGGGGTGGGGATGAGCATATCAGGAGAAGGATGAACACAGAATTCTAGTGGCTAGAGGGGTGTCAGACAATGCTAGCTCTTCATTAAAATCTGTTTTCCTCCTATTACAGCATTATAGGACTGTAGCTGGGATGGGGCTGCCCAAATAGCAACAGTATTTCCCAGTTTCCCTTGCAGCTGCACGTGGCCATATGATTAAGTTCTCACTAAGTTCTGTCTAACCCATTTAAAAGGCAATGGTTTTCCCTGGACTTCTGCTCACTCTTCTTTCCTGTAGTCTAGAATAATGATAACCAGAGAGACCTTTGGGAACTATGTATTAAAGTAGGTCCACCATCAGATTGCGGCCCTAAATGACTGGATCTTCTAATCTGGTTCTATTAATCTTGGACTCTTACATGAGAGATAAGTAAATTGCTATTTTGTTTGTGCTATTGAGTTTTTAATTTTGCTTTTTACAGCTGTTTAGACAACCCTAATTAATATTAGTATCAACATTCTTCGGACTTGTAACTTTTTAAAGACTGATATCTTTCATAAAAGTTTTCAGTTATAGGGTTTCCCTGGTGGTGCAGTGGTTAAGAATCCACCTGCCAGTGCAAGGGACACAGGTTCGAGCCCTGGTCCGGGAAGATCCCACATGCTGCGGAGCAACTAAGCCCATGTGCCACAAGTACCGAGCCTGTGTTCTACAGCCCGCAATCCACAACTACTGAGACCACGTGCCACAACTACTGAAGCCCACGCACCTAGAGCCCGTGCTCCACAACAAGAGAAGCCACCGTAATGAGAAGCCAGCGCACCACAGTGAAGAGTAGCCCCCACTCATTGCACCTAGTGAAAGCCCACGTGCAGCAACAAAGACCCAATGCAGCCAAAAATAAATAAATTAAGAAAAAAGATTTTCAGTTATAAATGTGAACTTATACTATAATAATACCTTTAAAAATAAAATTCTGAAAAGACTATTTTAATGCAACCATTTTACATATGGGAATTTTAACTTATAAATGAATTACTTGGATAATTTTGAATGTATTAGAGATGTCTAGTTATAGGAAAACTGATGAATACTTTTATAAACTGAATATTAATCTCTCCCTACTGAATCAGTTTTACAATTTCAGAACAATACAAGAATTACTTTTAAAACTTAATATTGTAAAATGTAATTTTAATGCTCTAGTACTTTGTGTTTTGTAATTACTTTTCCACTTGGCAAATATGTTTTATGTTGTTTTTAAATTACTTGTAAAATCTTTTAAACCTTGACTCAAATTTTCTCTGTTTAGGCTAACTGCAAATTTGCAAGTGAGTATATACAGACTCAACTTTGACTAAAGTTTTTCTATGGACAAAAAGCAGGCAGAGGACATGGGGGGTGGGGGGAGGACCATAGGGTCCTGCTCCATTTCAGCTGTGCTTCCTGTGCATCCAGTGCTGCATGCCATGCTCTAACACACAAACACAAGTAATGGAAGAGCCTGTCCCTCGTGATTTTCAAAGATGATTGGAAATACAGAATATAAACCCATTAAAAAGCTTTAGAGATACTTAAAAATACCATAAAAACAAGAGGAAAATCTCCAATGAAGAAATGACTGGGTTCTAAAAAGTTAATCAATTTTAACAATTGTTGAAAATCAGAATACATTTTCCCATAGAACCAATGTCATTTTTTATGGTTAAGGCACTGGAAATATTGTAAAAACCAAATGAAGCTCAAAAGAAAATCAGTTAAAATTCTGGATCAGTAGGAATGGAAGTTTTGTGGTAACGGCTCATTCACATTGAGAAGAACAGCACTCATATCTGATGAGTCTCTGGGGGCTCTTGTCCTCCCATTCAGTCTTCAGGCACAGGGTCCTTCTTGTGGCCTGCACATCAGAGACAGTTGAGACTTGTCCTAGGGTGAGGACAGGGGAGATCATGAGAAGGAGATGATTCTAGGTATGGTTCAGAGGTAGGATGACTGCAATGATGGATGTGGAGCAGAGGTGTCATACAGAGGGTTTTCTTGTGCACTTTCCCAGCCAATATCCACCTCCAGAGGTAAGCATTGTTTCCTTTTGTTTTTGTTTGTTTTTTATTACTGAGGTATAATTGACATGTAACATATTAGTTTCAGGTGTACAACACCTGTGCATCTGAATATTTGTATATTGTGAAATGAAAACCAAAATAAGTCTACTTAACATCTGATGCTTTTATTTGTTCTCAAACTTCATATAAATAGAATTACATAGTATATACTCTCTGTGCTTGGAATCGTTACACAATGTAGTGATTTTAAGATTTATCCAGGTAGTGCGTGTATCAGTAGGTTGCTCTTTTTATTTGTATGAATCTATAATTTGTTTATCCATTCTCCTATTGATGAATATTTGGGTTATTTCCACTTTTTGGTGTAATGAAGGTGTTTTATTCTTGAAGAAGTCCTTTTTGTGGACGTCTGCTCTCATTTTTCTTGTGTGCCTAAGAGTGCAATTGCTTGGTCATAGGGTAGGTTTATGTTTAACTTTAGTTGCAACTGCCAAAAAGTTTTCAAAAGAGGTGCCATTTTATACACTCACCTGCAATATATAAAAGCTCCAGTAGCTTCATAGCCTCTCAGCACTTGGTACTGTTAGTCATTTTTGTGGGTGTGTGATATTATCGCATGGTGTTTTTGATTTGAATTTCCCTGATGACTTATGATGTTGAACGTCTTTCCATTTAATTTCTTGGCCATTTGTATATCTTCTTTGCAAAGTGTTTGTGAAAACGTTTAGCCTGTTTTTTAAAAGCTGAGTGGTCTTATTATTGAGTTGTAAGAGTTCTTTTTTTTTTTTTGCCGTACACGGGCCTCTCACTTTTGTGGCCTCTCCCGTTGTGGAGCACAGGCTCCGGACGCGCAGGCTCCGGACGCGCAGTCTCCGGAGGCTGCTCACGGGCCCAGCCGCTCCGCGGCATGTAGTATCTTCCCGGGCCGGGGCAAGAACCCGTGTCACCTGCATCGGTAGGCGGACTCTCAAACACTGCGCCACCAGGGAGGCCCCTGTAAGAGTTCTTTGTACAAGTTGGTTACAAATTCTTTGCAGATACATTTATTTCAAAATATTTATTTATTTTTGGCTGTGTTGGGTCTTCACTGCTTTGCGCGGGGGCTTTCTCTAGTTGCGGCGAGTGGGGGTTACTCTTTGTTGCCGTCAGCAGGCTTCTCATTGTGGTGGCTTCTCTTGCTGTGGAGCACAGGCTCTAGGCGCGTGGACTTAAGTTGTTGTGGCACGCAGGCTCAGTGCTTGTGGCTTGCAGGCTCTAGAGCGCAGGCTCCGTAACTGTGGCGCATGGGCTAAGTTGCTCTGTGACATGTGGGGTTTTCCCGGACACGGGCTCGAACCTGTGTCCCCTGCACTGGGAGACGGATTCTTTTTTTTTTTTT